>NC_138657.1:54701141-55106996 GCF_964273445.1 Streptopelia decaocto
AGAAATACATGATTCTGACTGTTTGTCAATTGCTTTAGTAATACCAAATATTAATGAGAAGAAATATTATCTTCTTTGGATCATTGCAACAGCAGTATCATACAGTTCTTCTGTATCTTAGTGTTGTTAATTAGATACTACAAAAAGATCTTCAGTAGCTCAGATAACATCATCATTGATTAGCATTACAACCATAAAGATATCTAAACCAAATTCCATCTGGAGCATGCAAAAAATGCAATCCTAGTCACAATGGTTGTATGAAAATCTGACAGCACAGGGCCTAAACTAGTCAGGAAGGACACACAAAGCAAACCAAAAGCACTCATTTACTAATCTTTTTGCCAGACTTTCAGTGAATTCTAGCCACAATTATGAAGTTATCGAAAGAAATGCCTCCTAATTGAAGGAATTGTGTTATTCCCATAGCTTTAAAAAACTATTTTAACATCTTCCAGTATTAACTCTCCCTGTAAGCAGTCCCACTTCTAATATTAATTCTTTCTGCAAATAATCTTACAGCTGTGCTTACTTATATTTCCCTAGCAGGACAATAGACCATAAAGAAAACAAAGGAGACGTTTCAAATATACTTCAATCATACTGTTTCCCCAAGCAAATCATTCAGTCACACATTGCCAGTAAGAACTAATTTTCTATGTTCCACATTGAAACATTATTTACAAGCAGATTCAGAGGCTGTTTTAATGACCTCATTTTTCAAGTTGTTCCATATGAACAACACACACACCTGAGAGACCACTCCATGGACATTTCCTCCAGATATACAGCTTGGTTAAGACTTTTCCACCCCTCCCTTTTCCAATTGACTCCATTCATCAGAATGACAAAGCTAATCATGGAATCAATTCAATAAATGAAATTCTTAATTTTAAAAAATGAAATTCAAACAAAAAATGTTATTTGGAGGGCTTAGTTTAGTCCATATCATTTCACAGAGGAAGCTGGATGAAAGTGAATGGGGAAGGACAGAAATCTCCGTAAGTATTTTAGCCACAGAAGAAGTTGTGAGGTTGAATCACAGCCACAGTGAGACTCTGCCAACCGCCAGGAGTTGCTCCATTCTTGTGTCCACACTGCACATTGCAGTGGTGTGTGGACATGCCCAAGCTAGCTCCATGTGATATTCTCAGCAGGTTAAGTTGGTTTCCAGCTACTTTGGGTAGGCTGCTTTCACATTCCCACCTAGATCAGCTGGAGCCCCCTGGTGTAAGTGTAATCTGTGCACTGGACAATTATGCGGCAACATATAGTCCAATTGAAGTGCAATCAGGCTAGTTAAGTTATGACCCTTCTGAGTAACCAAAGCTTGTAGTTTGCTTAGGATGCAAAAAAAACTGTCTCAGTGAAATTCTGATCCCGGTGATATCATGGTCAAATTTTTCTCTGTCTTCAGCGTAGCAAATATTTCAACCTTTGCAGCAATTGCTGGAGAGCATGTTTTACTACTATTATTTGTATCTATTAAAATGTATTACATTTCCAAGATAAATGACCTGTCAGCACTGCACAAACAGATAATCCAATTACAATACATATTCTTGCAGTATAGATACCACGCCCTCACAAAACCTCTTTACCTGGGCAGTTCTTTTGAAAGCAGTATTAATCTGTCTAAGGTTACTTTATTTTTTTTGTGTGTGTCAAATTCACAGCTGGAAGTCATTGCATTAGAGAAAGTAACCACTGTTTTCACTCAGCTGAAAACAAACATTGCTGAAACATGCATATGGGGTCATTCATAATTTCTCTTTTCCAAAGGAAGTTTTATCAGTGTATGTTCATACATGATTCATTGGAAAAGGTGCCTAATGACAATTTTTAAAACTTCAGAGTTACATGAACTTTTGAATGCTCCAGCAAGATAAAAGTGAAATGAAAAGTATAGTAAATCTGACATAAGTAAAAAAATTGATCTGAGAGCAGTTCAGCATGTGGAGTTAGAAAATAAGATTTTATTACAGAATGACGCTTGTAGAGTAAAAGTTCCAACATGAGACATCATCTCTTATGAAGAAACTTGGCAGGTGGGCTTGGTGATATCCACAGGCTGCATATCCATACTGCAAAGAAGCCTAGGTACAATTACAAGTTTACTACAAATGGAGTCTGTTACAGCTTAAGCAAGTGGGAACTTGCCTAGTCATCTTGATGAGGCTAGGTCTGCACACTACACAGCTGCTTTCAGCTGAGGTCAAGAGTCTCAGGTAGAGCTGAACACAGCCCTCATGTGACCTGGGATGGCAAAATGGTCATCCTTTCCACATGGGTCCTTTGGTGGTGCTGAGACGTACCCAGTGTCCCTGCACTGTCCTCACCAGAGGGGTATCAGGCAGCTGCATGGGCACACAGCCACAGGCAGTGGGGTCCCACAGGTAGCGTGACACAGCCATAGAAACAATTCTTAGACCTTATTTTCTCCCGTTTCCTGCTCCCCTGCTGCAACCCTGGCATCATTCAGTTTTTGTTCTCATACCTGACAGGTGTGCAGAGGCCAGTGTCACTTCTGCCAAGAGGAGACAGAAGCTAATGGGTTGCAAATAAATTTCCTTCCTTCTCCTTCCTGCTTCCCCATACATTGAGAGATCTCCCCTCTCACTGCAGCAAAGCAAAGGAGCAATTGTACTACTTCCTTCATTTTCACAGAGCCATGTCATGTTTTATCATGTGGCTGTAGGAAAATTCTTCACTGATGTGACACTGAGAAACCTTTCTCAAAAAGAATATGTCAATACAGTTGAAGCTAGGAAGCTCACTGTAAGCAATTACATGGAAAAAGGAAACCAGAAGCTAAAACACCCTTTTGCAGCTGGGAATTCTTGAGTAGCACAATACTCACTCTGTCCAAACATTTTAAAATGGCTTGTTCTAAGAATCCAAGGACTCAGTGTCATTTGGCTAAACATCTTCATAAATTATCTTCTAGAGATCTAGCTAGCTCGTTGAAAAAGAAAGCTGCTGCCCCAGGTGAGAAACAGATTTTAATCTAAAACATTTGGACTTCAGGGAAAGCAAATGGCATTTCATATGCAACAGAAATTAGACACAGATTATATTTTACCTGCAGCCGTTATGTCAACATCCAAATTATTTTATCACTGTATCAGCACATTATATAACCCTCAAAACTAAGTGTTGCCCTGGTGAGCACTAAAACTAAAATTCTAGCAACAAACTCAGCTACCTTGTATTCCTAGATTATCTGATAGAAATAACAGGCTTACCCAAGAAAAGTCTGAAAGTCAGCCATGTGATGTTGTTGCAAAGTGCTATGCTGGAAAACTTAGCAGAGGTAGCAAACTGCAGAAGATTATATTCTATACAGTGTAACTCAAAGATGAGCTTGCATCCATAACAGATGAGCATACAACAAGTTTAAACTGATTTAAATGAATTTATATAGCAAACAATCATTTTAGTACCATTGTCTAGAAGAATACAGGTATTGCTACTGTTACTCTAAATAGGTGCTGTCACCTTTAATAGTGAACATTCACTGTTAAAATAGAAGAAAGTGACTTTTGTCTTGGGTCATTTCTCCTATATTTTCTGCATGATTTTTCACGTCACACTCCTTCAGACAGTAAGAGTCTTTCCAGGCTGTTTTTGCCAGCTGTTTTCTTAAACTTCCTTAGGATTAAATGACCTTTGCAAAATTCTACAAAAGTGAGTTTTGATGGCAACTGTACTTGCTGTAGTTGTCACTGTATAGTTGGGTTCCTTTCAGTTTCAGGCATATGTTGGACCCCTTAAAACATTGCCTCACCATGATTATTGTTATTTGGGATACTACTGAAGCAGAGGGAAGTTCAGAGGTCACAGTGAATATCATGTGAAGAGTACATCACATTAAAAATAAATACCTCATGCCCCTTGCACAGCAGAAACCACATTTATGCATTTTAATTGGCAAATTCCGCTTTAAAAGTCAGAATCATAGCACAATCTAGCTTGGAGGGGACATCTGGGTGGCACTTAGTGCAGACCACTGCTCAGAGCAGGACTAACTGCAAAGCTGACTTGAGTTACCCCGGCCTTTATCCTGTAAAATCCCTAAGGATGCAGATCCACAGCCTCTCTGCACTAGTTTCAGTGCTTAACCTATTGTGAATAATTTGTTTTGCTTTGCTTCATAGCAGCATGAAGATAAATGTCGGAATTCTCTGCTGAGTTAGAGCAATTTTACATCATGTAAATTAATTGGCAGCAGCAGGATCAACACAGCTTAAGGCATTCTCGGGGGCACAGATGTTGCCAGAGAAATACCTCATCCTTTTCATTCTGCATTTGGGGGGCATGGGAAAAACAGTCCTTGGGGAGGCAAGGCCATCCATGAGATTTTCATGATCAGCCAACACACAGTGCTGTTCAGGGAAGATTTCTAAGACAGGGAAATTGAGCCGAAGGGAATCTTAAAGACATTTGTACCTAAAGTACCTAAAAATCTGTGCTTACCACATCAGCTGAAGAAGTTTTTGTAGCTGAGGCTATGTAGTGATGAGTGCAATGACCACATGCACAGAGAAACCTTCAAAGTACAGGCAAATAATTAGGTCTCCAGTCACCTGGCTGGAAAACAGAGGTGAGAGTTTTGGCAGGCAGAGCAGTGGAGACTTTATTACTATGGGAACAGGAACTGTACCTTCCTTTGATTTCAGTGCAGTTCTTCATATTAATCGGGAATGTGTTGGTGAGTAATGGTTCTTGTAACTCATCTTTGATGTTGGATCAAGCTGCTGTGTATTTATTCTTGTATTGAAGCACAGAAGTCAAGGTGCTGACATTACTTGATTTTCTTTCAGTTGTAAGATGTATGTTCCCCTGGGGGACCCTTCAGACAGGAAATGAAGGAGGGAGCCTTTCATCCCTGTGATTGTATATCATCCCAAAGGCCTGTGCTCAGTGCTGCCCAGGAGCTATAAGAAAAGTCAAACGATTAAAATTTGCTGTACACACAAAAATATGCATCTTTTTGAAGGGTTTGTTTCTGAAGTGCAACCAAGTTTCTACACATGAGGTAAAAAATGGAGATTAAGTCTCCACTAAATCCCACTGACTGAAAGCCTTTCAAAGTGATGACATACATGCAATTACAGATTGGTGTTTACAGAGTCAGGGACAATCCCTCCAGCACCCTTAATTAGAGGTTATGCTAGGATGTGGTTACAAACATTCAGCTTCATCCAGACACTTCCCAAATCCCAGGCCCTTATTGCCAAAATGCCCTGGGTTTTATAACCGTGGTGTTGTGACTGAATGTGATGATGTGACAAGATCCCTGCTGAGGCTGTGCTTTTTTTTGGAGATCACAGAAGCTGCACAGCAATTCCAAAATGGGTAAACATGCTCAGTGTTCCTTCTCAGCTTGATATTCAAATTCATTTGTGAAAGAAGCAGAGCTGTTATTCTTCCCCAATAAATGTTGTCTTTTGTACTCTTGCATATCTCAATTTGCCACATCCTGGGTGGAACAGCTCCAAATTATTTTAAGAAATATTTGTGGTCATAGCATATTGAGATGAAGAAGCAGTGGAGTGGAGGAACGTACCAAGTACACCTTTATGAGGCTGACATGGAACATGAAGATTGCGATAGCCTATTAACAATACTGGGAACTGCCTAAATAGTTCAATTATTTTACCCATTGATACTCTAGAAAAGTATTCCTCTTACTTGAATTTCTGTAGATGCCTGTTCTTGATTGCTATGTCATCTGAGAGCTGCTAAATCTTTTTGTTTTATTCCTTCTCTCAAATGAATATTTAGGATTTGGGGTTTAAATAAAACCTCATAGATACAGTTTGGATGAAGCCTGTAATTTCAAGACATTTAAACCACTCTACCGCAAGCTTTTCTTAGTTGATCTAATATAAAAATTATTCTGTAATTTACCAAACTTTCTGAGTTATTGTTTACAGGAAAGCCCTGTGACAAGGCTTCAGTTTTCTTTGGGTCATTTTATACTGCTGCATACTTTAATACCACTGTGCAAGGTAAAATGGTCATTTTAACTTCTGTTTAATCTTTGTCTTCTCAGACAAGGTTTCTTTGACTTTCTTTTCTAGTGTAATAAAATTTTCTAATAACTTTTTTTTTTCATTGTTCCCATTGTTTTATAGTGCCATTCTCCTCAGTAATGTCCCTCTACTTTATATTCCACTTCCTCCCAAGTCCATATCTGCATTTTCTCCCAGCGAAATGTCTGGTAAAAAGGGATCTAACTTGTAAGACCTTCCAAGTGGCTTGTTCACTCACAGGCAGGAGCAGAGATGCTCTCATTCTCCATCATTGCTCCATGGTTGTGGCTTCACTGCCACAGCAGTTCAGCACCCCTGGACGTTTAATATATTTTGCCTTGTTACAGGCCAGTGCAGAATGGAAACTGCCCTGTAGCACTTTTTAAGTGGCAGCAAATTTTGTGACTTCTGCAAGACTATTTGTTGGAAGGGACTTTGTTTAGCTTTGTTGGCCAAGTAAGAAATTCTTGTTAGAACCTTTAAGTGTGTTTTTATTTTTTTACTGTTTTCTTTACACTTTCAAAAGTGTTTTTATTTGTTTATTTGGTTGGTTTGTTTTAATTTTATTTTCAAAAGTTTTTGGATTTTATATATTAACTATATGTAGTTTATAAACAGATGGCAACTCTCTGGAACTCCTATATTTAAGTGAAATAAAATTTCTCATGCAAAATAATTATGATGGATGTTTAACTGTCCATTGTCATTTTGTTTTCTGGGATATTTTCTTTTTTTCTTTGCTAACAAAAACTTGAAGTGATGAACTTTGCAATAGTAAGTTTTCTGCTCCTCCTGTAGGACATAAAGAAACTAGTTAATTCTGACAATCTTAATTTGCATGCATCCTAATTATATTATTTTTAGCATTTTGCTTATCACTAGGGTTTTTTGTGTTGCCTCTGTTTTGAGAAGATTATTGTGGACAAGAAATAGTACAGTTGTGATACTTAAAGATTGTAAGGAATTCAGGTATAACAAGAAGATGAAAAAGACATTGTTGAACTATTCTATTTGGAGCCTGCAATTCAGAGACTGATTTTGTGGTATGAAACTGGAGTAACAGCAGATCTGATGTTACAGGATCAGTAAGGGGTCTTAACAAGTAGGACTTCTTTCAGTGAGATGCATGTTATGTACCTGGAAGCTGAAGCAGTGGTGCTGTTATAAGAAGACAGTGGAAAGCTACCACACAAGTTGACTTCTGAATAGGGGTGGTACAAGATTGCCTTTTAAAGCACATACTTATGCCTTAGTAGGAAAACAAAAAAAGCCACTGGGGCCATCTCTCACATGCTCTTTCTGTGTGAACATATAGTCACAGCAGTTTTCCCCGTAAAAGCTTCTGTGATTCCATTTTCCCAGTCATGTGTGCTAAAAAAGTGAGAAGTGCTTGAGAGTGAGAAGTATTAGCTTTTGATGTATTTATAAAATTAGAGATGTTGACAAAATCCAAGTGTGGCTTAGGCTTTCAATGTCTATGTTTTCTTTGCTTAGAAAATTTCCTCCAGGTATTTTGCAGAACCTTTTTAGAGCTACTGTCATCTGCCATTACATAAAAACAGTGTGCCAGTGTCCTAGTCCTATTAATTCTTCAATAGTCACTTAACTTTTAATGTGAATAGTACTAGTGACTCGTGAGGTTTTCTTTTACAGGAGATCTGTGCACAAGCAAAAGTGATGGCAGGATTCAGGTCCAAGTTTATAAATAATATGTTAATAAACTGCGCATAGCTGTCATTGCAGTTATGCCTAGGTTACTGATTAATGCTTTTAAGCACTATCACAGTAAAAAGCACAGTAACAGATCTCTTTTCATGCAGCACAATCTCTCTCACTCACCTGAGGTGGTAGATGTGCTTTCCAACATGCAGTGAGGAAAAATAAACTTCTTGAGTTCTGCTGGAATGGTGGTAGCAGGAGCATGTAATCTCCTGTAAATGCTGTGACCAAAAGTATAATATCTGTCTTTGTCTCAGTTATCACAAAAAAGCACAGAGGAGAAGATCCCAGCTCTCAAGCAGATTGATGCTTAACCCTTATAGCAATGTGTTTCAGCAGACTGTGTCATCTCTGGATGACTGTGTACCCTGTATTCTGAAGGGTTGCTCTGGCTTTTCCACCTGTGTCTGTAGAAAATTCAGTGGCTTTTCCTCTCATGACAGCTAGGTTTACAAGCTTTTTTAAAGTGCATTGAGTGTAGCTGCTTCTGGTCTTAATACTGCTGTAGATATTTCACTGCAGTAAAGCAATTTAATCTTCATGGAACATATTAAAAGAATCTGTACATCACATTACTTGTCAGACCTCTTTCCTTTTGGTCTTCATCAATTCCTACACACATTTCAGTCTCATGTAGTACCTTTTATCATTATTGCACTAGCTTCTAGAAAATATTAGCTCCCTGTATAATTTCACTATTGTATTAATTTTATTAGCTACTTCTCATAGTTCTCTGTTGTCCTTTTTACTCATGGAAGAAAAGCTTTGGAATGATTGCTTCTTGTCTTCTTATTGTCATTATGAAAGCCTATAAGAATATTATTTTATATTTTCGGCACCTTATTGAAGGACACCTGAACCAAAATTAAGCTGTTTGCTTAGAGAATGTATTCTTAAGCTATGAAGTGCAATTCATATCATGCTGTGTTAATTTGACCACCTACCTCCCAAGAGTGATTCTTCCAAACATTTCAGGGAGCACTCACTTTCAGCTTTAAGTCAGGGGCGAGAGATAGCTAGGTTTGGTCCCTCAGTTTCACAATGTCAACTTACTACAGTCGTTAAATATATATATATATGTCTACAGTCCTTACAAATTAATCAACTCACAGATTTTATTGTGCAATGAAGATTCTGCTTTAATTACAGTGGAGCTTAGTGAAAAAGATTGGAGGTAAAAGCATAAGCAGCAGTGCACTCAGACTCTGCCTTCCAAATGGTGTTCAGCAGCTATCATCAGGTTAAAGTTTGGCTTTTTCACCATTTATTTGATGTGGCCAACATTGGAAGTCAAAAATAAAATCTCCAAACTAATGTGTTTTCTATTTGCCAAACACAAATACGTCATTCTTCCACCTTTTCTTTCCCTGAGATCAGTGCCAGGGTTATGGGAAGCTGTGAGAGGTCCAGTGAGAAGTGAAATCAGGACCATAAGCTGGGCCACAGGCTCCTATTTGTCCTTTGCCTGCTCTATATCTTTTTGTCATTGACTGTGTGGGCCCTTCACACAGAGCCCTGTATGGCTCTAGTCTGGTTTGGCCCCCGGTTTATCTGAAGTCCGAACATTGCTAAGTATTAGTAGAACATGCTGGTAGAACCCAATTTCAGCTCTGGAACAAAAATGAAATCTTTCAGGTATATGTTTACTAACAGAATTGCCTCAAAATACCTGTTCCCATCCAGCACATGTCAAGTTTTCAGTATGGTTCTTTCTCATTTCTGGTCAGAAATGCTTAGAGGAACCATGACCTCTTAAATCTTCCTGTTTAAACATTTCTTGCAACAGATATGATTATTTAAAATTAATTTCACTGCAATGAAACTGTATGTTTAGAGTACGATACATTTAGTTGAAAATGTTGTAACTGGCTCTATTTGTTCTCTGCAACCAAACACAAGGGCTTTTACTACACTAGAAGAATGATATAATCTTAGTCTTTTGAGAACTATCTTTTGTTCTCAAAACAGATTTTTAAATGAGGAAATATCAGTAGGTATCTTTAAACTTAAACTGTATTCCAGACCTTGGCAATGAAGCTCTACTGCAAATGAAGAACTGGTTAAATAATATTTTCCCAACTCTGCCTGATCTTACCACTGTCTGTAATTTTTCCAGATTTTTTTCCAGAAAATTTCTGTATGAAACCTGTCACTCAGAGCTAAGAGAGATGAGTAATCAAGTAATGTCAAACCTTTTTAAACAGTGTGTGAATCCCTTCAGTTTGAAGCATTATTACAGCCACTGATCTTTTTATAGTTATACAGCATGTAATCTGTTTTATTCTCTTAGGTATTTCAGGGTTTCCTTCTGTAATTTTCTTTATATATGCTCCATAATTTAAGAAATTTAGTAAACAGACTAGTTTTTATCGAAGACTTTGTACATTTACAAAGTTATGAGAATAATTCAGATAACCTAATAATAATGAAGCCTACAAACAGGGAAAAAAAAAACCCTCTTTTAAAAAATTATAAAGGGGGAAAGGAACTGTAAAGGCTGCTGATGGCCCTGAAATTGATGAGGGAAAAAAAAAAAAGTAAGAACAAAATTATTTTTCTTTCATTAATCTTTGCAGGTTTTACCAGACTGACACTGAAAGCACTAGTGTGAATGACGTGGAGAATGTAAGTAATCACCCTGGACCAGTTTAATGGATCAACCTTTGTCTTATCCTTGTAATCAGAACTCATTTGGATAAATGTATTTAATTAAGAGTGTAAATGGCATGATGGTATGTGGTGGGAAGGGAACTATGGCAACAGTAACAACAGCACTTACTGCCAAGTTGTAATCAATACAGATATTTTACCTTGCAATGGGTGGTGAGCGCAGGTCTTTAAAACTGCGCAGTTAAATCATGGAGGCATGCTCTACTATTACAGTAATACGGTAAGTGCACTTTGAACACATCTTTGTTTTCAGGGTTACTGCCTTGGACCAGAACTTCCTGTTGCCTTCAGTGAATGTTTGGAATACTTCAGAGACTGATGGCCTGATAGCTAGGAAGTAGTTTGATCTGGGTCACTTGCTTTACTCAGTCTTCCCACTCATTTCAGTTTCCAGTCTGCACAGACTGAGAATGGGCTTTTCAGTGTATTATTATACAACATTAAAATCACTAGTGGTTAATCCTAACCTTTTGCAAGAACATACACTTTTGCAGGCTGTGCCAAGTATGTGCCTTCCAGATCCATCCTAAAACTCATTTTTATTGTCTTGACTAAGCACAATGTCTAGTGCCTAGCCACTATCAGTTCCATCCTATCAGTATAGGATGGAACCTCCACAGTAGATGAAACAATGGTAGTGCTCTTTTAATTGGGGTATGTTCAGAGTCTTTGAAGCAGGTACCTGCATGAAGGTGGAAGCATCCCTCAAACCTTTTACATAGCTGCCTATTTTGTAGTGTCTGAATTTCTTCTACCTGAAGTGGTTTGTCAGATGCAAAGCTCTACATGGAGTTAGCATCTAGCCGTCATCCCATTTCAGCTTCTACATGGCATAAAGACAGGCTATAGAATTGTTTTTTGTTTATCTTCTGCTGAAAATTTTGGCACTTGTGAGAGGACAGCAAATGATATGAATGGCATTCTAAGACGGGAAATCTTTATCAAGTAGGAAGACTTTATGTCATTTCCTAGCTATGGTTAGACTTTCATTCCAATCACTCCTGGCTTGTTTGCTCTACACTCAGACCACCTCAAAGTAAGCCCTGAAGGCACTGATCTCCACTGGCCTGAGACATTTTCCAGGCACTCACAGTTCTCGTTCTGTGTAAATTCTTATTGACCGCAGCCTGACCAAAGTGCCAGTTCCTCAAGTGGAACTCAGAACCCAGAGGGGTTAGTCCTGCTCTGTACTTAAAGTACATAATAAAGGCATAATTCAGGGGTTCAAAGCTGCTTGAAGTTCCTCTTATAGTCAATGAAGAGAAACTGGTGCCAGTGAACGTCAATTTAAAACACTTAAATCCAAAGAACAATATTAGACTATATGAATATCACCAAAAATATTCCTTAACAAAATGTTTTAAGTGACCCAACTGAGTTGAGGCACTTCGAGAATGTTACACACTAGAAGTATTAATTTTTCAAATAAAATGTTTCCACTGTTTTTAATGGTCAGAATATACCTTACTTACAGCAGTCCAGTGTTTACTGTAGAAAGTTGCCTGAAAATCTACCTTGAGTATGTCAAATCTCCATTTCTCAGGCCTGGAAGTACCTCAGACACCAAACTAGAAGCCTCCCTACCTGCTGTCACTGTACCACTGTGCAAAAACACAGGCAAGGTTGACTGAGTGTGAATAAAAGAGACCCCTTAGCATCATAGTGAGAATATGGTCAGAAGAGCACCAGCCCTGTGCCCAGACTGAGCCTTGTCCCTGCATTCCTACTCTGAAATCGGTTGTCAGAAGCAGCAGAGCTTTTCAGCCCCAAACTGCATAGGCAGGTCCAGTTTCCAGGTGATTTTTTAAGAGAAAAATAAGAATTTTAAAATTCTTTCTTAAAATTCCTCTGAGAACTTTTAAAATCATGGGAGAAGGGGAAGAAACTTCTGGCTGCTGCAATTGGTGCAGTGGGCTGCAGCCCTGTACTCAGAAGCCAGCCTGCTCTGGGATCAGGGCCAGAGTCATGCAGCACATCTGGGGGCCCCATTGATAGGTAGAATGCTGCTGGAGAGTAGGGACTGCACCCTCCTGAAAATTTGGTCAATAAGTACATGAAAATATACTAGAAATTGCTTTAAGATACAAGCATGTGAATTCTGAACAGCAAATCCTTTGGGGAAAATTCAAAAACAACGACAACAAAAACAACTAAGATTTTACTAAACAGAACTCTAAGCCTTTCAAAAAAATCTCATTCAAAAGTAACTATGTGGGAAAGAAGGGAGTTGGAGCCTAGCACTGCTTTCTAAATCAGCCCTGATGTTAGAGACAATTCTTTGAATTGTTTCACTATTAGGTTGACCAAAATTGGCTTAGAAAGAGCATGGGAGGACTTATTACTAGATGCATTCCTATTCCTAGGCAAATAGAGAAAATATTCTCGATAAAGGCTTCCCAAAAATCTAACAATAAAGAAACCACTGCTAAAAGGAATCAACAGCAATTAACTATAGTGAAGGAAGACACACACACTTTATGTACTGTTTCAGGAGAATCTGTTTGCTTAGATACCAGTCCTCACATTTTGAATTCATTACAAACATACTTCATGGACAATGGGGAGGTAATGAAAACTGTTTAAAATAGCAAAACTTAATACAAAGGTAAATTTGCAATTCCATATCCTAGCTTAACTCATAAACTAATCTGTTTAATGGTTAAAAGTTCAAATTGTGCACATAAGGAAAACAAGGATAAGTTATGCAATAAAACTTCCAATGCAGATTGAATTAAATATCTTGGACTTTCCGAAAGTCAGTTCTTTAATGTGAAATCTCTTCTCCTGAAGTAGCTAACAGTAAAAAAAAAAAAACAAACAAACAGCTTCCTCCCACCCCTCCAATTAAACCAAGCCAAATTACTTTCTCATTATTCATATGTTTACTGTGGCATTTTTCATAAAATGAATATAAAGGCAATTCATGTGATTGGCAAGGACAGACATTATTAGAGTCCACCATTTGTCATTAACTTGCTGTACTTCATGGCACTACAGTTGTGGTTTCTATTTACTTTTTACTTTAATCTAAATCTGTCAGGATTTTTTTAAGATTGAATATATTTCTTAAACTTGTTTGAAGTCATTCTCAAGTTTCTGCAGATAATAATTCCTATTCCGCAGTTCATATGCAACACTGATTGCACCTCTTATTAAACAACCTGCCATTTTCCTTTGCTCAGGAATTGGATGGTTAGTCAATATAACACAAAAGCCTATCTATAACAGCATTCATAAAAGAAGTGAGAGCAATAACAATCCTTTCAAACAGAAAACAAAATTTCAAATGAATAGGTGCAAAATACTCTGCCTAGCTGTAATATTTACAAAAATCATCACAAAAGGGTGCATCCATCAATTTTCTGTAGGCATTGTAGGATTTAAAGAATTTTTTAATCAACAACACAGGAACAGGGTAATTTTAACCTTTTGATCCTGTCTGCATTAAACACATAGAAATCTTTAGGCATTTGCAGCTGGAGCTGAGAATTACATCATTCCTTTTAAAGATAATGGGAGCTGAAAATATTTGGCTTGTCACATGTCATGTACCAGTGCTCTCCCACACCAAATCAAAACCTCATTCACTTTGAAAACATTGTTAATTGATAAAAGTTAGGGAGATTGACATAAAGATGAATCTTTATTTCAGAACCCGAACAACGAATTTCGGGAGTCTCCTGAAAGGCCTTATTCTTCTTAATGTCAGTTCTTATCTAAAACTATCTAGCTTGTTTTGGCTTTCACCTATTAATGAAATACATTGGACTGATAGCCACTCTGGACCAGGAACATGAACCTAGAGATCACACAGGAATGTAATTTTCAGATTTTCCTGTTTATTTTCTCCTTTCATTTCATTGTGCTAACAGTACAGAAGGTAGGCTATCTGACTACATTCTATCAGCTCATCTTCTGGTCCTGACAAAGAAAAAAAGCAGAGTTCATAAAAATGGAAGTTAATAATTCCATACGAATATACTGCACTATTTCAGAATGCC
The DNA here is from genome assembly GCF_964273445.1 of Streptopelia decaocto. Taxonomy (NCBI): domain Eukaryota; kingdom Metazoa; phylum Chordata; class Aves; order Columbiformes; family Columbidae; genus Streptopelia; species Streptopelia decaocto. The sequence goes on from NC_138657.1 coordinate 54,715,570, forward strand.
TAAAGGGCATAGATCTATTTCAGCTTGGACAATCATTCATATTGTTTCTTCTTTTTTCTGATCCAGTAGTCTCCAAACATCTCTAAGATATTTAATTCACCTGCTGGGTTGCAGTGAATACAGACAGACAAGCAATGGAAGCAGAAAAGACATGGCTTTATTTATGCTTTTATGTATGCCTTTGAATTTATGGTAATGTGCCAGGATATTGCCCCCGAAGGAGAATCATTATGATATTCTGAGAGATAGATGGATACTGCACTCAGATTTGGATCTTGTTATGAGTAATCTTTGCTTTAATGAGTGTATTTATAGGTACATTACAAACAGCTTATCATCTCAGAAATCAATGAAGGAACTTACAAAAAAAGCTAAAAATTTCTTGCTGCCTGTTGCCCTAATATGTTTTTAAGTAATTAAAGGAAATTAAAAAATTCTGTTAAGGACAGCAGGACCTTGTAACATATAAGAGAATAAAATTCATTTTATGAAACTAAATTTAAGAGGTTAGTAAATGGCTTACAGTCAAGACTTAGAAAAATGTGTAGTTTCCAAAAATATTAAAGGCTGTTTGCTTTCCCAAAACTCTCCCAGGATTAACAAAGGGTCACTTAAGGAGGCGGTTCATTTTATTCCCATGTCTGTGCAGTTGTATGAGGTGGGTGATATTAGCATCCCTTCTCCTTAGTTCCTTCATTCCTAAAACCTCAGAGGAGGAACACCCTTCAGGTTTTACTGAACTGACTTTCCTGCAGGAGATTGGAAGGATTAGGAAAGTTAAAATAGAAAATGGGATTATTGTTTAGTGGCTGGACATGGACTAAGGGTGACAGAGGCTGCTCTGGCACAGCCGTACTGAGTGTCAGTGTCAGCTGGCTGCTCTGTCACTCCTGCTGAGCGAGGGGGGCAGCATGCTGCTGCCACCCAGCTGAAGCTCAGAGTGAAAGGGACATTGCTGCTTTCAAACATGCCTCTGAGAGCTGAAGTGTCTTGTTTAAAATATGCATTTTCACAAATTCCTGTATGCATGTGCCTTTGCGTTCATGATTGTTGTGGCTATTTCAAAATTCTTAAAACCATATTCTTGGCACGGTTGATAATAATTTGTCAGCATCGATACTGAATGGATACTGCATTTTCTGCAGCATAATGGAGATATTCAGAGAGAATGCCAACCCTATGATTAGCTTACCTAATAAATTCAATTTTCAATGGAGGTACTGGATCAAGCTGGTCATCCTAGTCAATTAACCTAAGCAATATTTGAATCAAATGCAATCAGAAAACATAGGCAGTATTCAGAGAAGTCAAGACAGAGTTAATAGGATCTAAGCCACTAAGATGTAATACATGGTCATAACTAGAAACATTTTAGCTCTTTATGAGCTCTCAGTCCTGATTACACGGTTATCAGCTTCAGGCTCACAGTTGTCTATGAACAACCCTTCTGTGTGCCTTTCATAAGCACTTTAAAACACTTCAGCACCAAGACAGAAAATTTCTTCTTGCTTTCTGGAAGACACAGAGTTTTGAACAACTTCTGTCCTAAACTATATTCTCAGCATTGCTTTCAAATATGTCTTGCATGGAACTGGAACTGAGCTCTTGTGCACAGTGAACAGGTTATGCAAGAGCACCCCCTGGATAAAGCAAAAAGTGAAATCATTTCCTCTTCGTCATTCTTACAGATTATTTTGGCAGATTCATTGTATTGCTTTGAATTGGCTTGTTTCACAGAATTGTTTTGTTTTTCCTGAGAAATGAGTTAGAGCATGTGTACGTGTGTTGAGGGGCAGGAGGGAGGAGAGAAAAGGTGTTTTGCTATTCATGTTCATTGCACACAGATACATGATAGCCATTGTGCAGAGTTTATCAGAAAATAATCTGGGTGCAGTGTTATGCACAGAGACCAAAGCAGATAAATCTACCCCCTTGTGGGCCAGTTCCCAGTCTTATTTCTTTTCTCAAATACCAACATCTCAGAAGGCCTGTAACTGCTGTAATTGGCTGTTATCTACACTATGACATTAAACGTAGCCAAGGCATAGGCACAAGTAGTGTCGTGTCTTCATAGTTTAGTTGTTAGCATGCACTATAGCAGTTCTGACCCACACCAGCTGGCATCTTCACAGACTCATAGGTGCAGTCCAAAGCTTAGCAAGGACCAGAGGTGCTTCGTACAGAGGAGTGTGGACACAGCTGCTCTTTTAAGGAGAGAGAATTTAATTGTATTATCATAAGCTGGACCATGGCTCTTGCTTTCAATCTGGAGAAAGACTTCTGAGCTATTTTACTTAATTATTGGCTTTTATGGAGTAAAACAGCATAGCCCTCTTGATCTGCTACTGGCTTGCCACCAAAGAGATCTGGGTCCATGTCTGTATTGTACCATGAACTGCTAGGTTCTCTATGGTCTTTAAGATTACTCCTTTCCCACAAAACTGAGGTACTTAGATACATTTGCAGACCTTTATATATCCACCCAATGGAAAGTAAAGTGGAGAAAATATTGATCTCCTGTGTCAATGAATAGTAATATTAAAAAGTGCAACATACTGAAATCCTATGGTCAGGGAGACTACATTACTTCAAAAGGCAGGAGTGGTGTGCAAGGAGGGGATTATTTGTTCTTTATCTTTCTTTCCCATTCCTCACATCCTAATCTGATTATTTGCCTGTTTCTTTGTGAATCTATGATACTTACTATTACTGTAGAGGTTGTTTCTCATTTCTCAGATATGAGGGATGTGACTTCACATTTCCAGTTTTTAAGTCTTTGTACAGTGTGTGCACTTGATACCTCAGTGAAGTCACCATATATCAACATACACTCCTTATTTTGGGCTGATGTATGATTAAGGGAAAATCCAGAAATAGACTGAAAATAGAATACAACTTTAAAGAAAGGCTGTCTGTTGAGAACTGAAATTTGTATTTGAAAGTTATTATCTGTTGTCATATCCAGTTACCAGATCACAGTAGGGTAATAATGATAATGCACGTAGTGGGACTGTAAAACTTTATGGCCATAGCTCCTAGATGAAGTTACGACTGTGCCTTAACTAAGCATTACTGGAAATGTAGCAATTGTGACTACCAGATTCTGGAGTGTCTAGCAGAGCTTGCTGTCATTCTGTACTCATGTTTCCATTCTCTATGTCCTGAAATATCCCTTCTCTTTCATAATTTAGCTATGGTGCTTCAGAAAGGACTCCATGTGCAATAGCCATAAAAACAGGAGATGATTACTGCATGGTTGGAATGATAAGGCACAAAGTGAAAGTCTTTATGTAAGAGGACTGTGACTTTCAAATTATACAAAAATCAGAGTTCTTAATTTTAAACATAAAACCACTTTTATTCAGAAAAGTTAGGAAGGCATCATGGAAGTGCCTTTCATATTCTTTGAAGTAAAAAAGACACAACACCCCATCCAAAAGCTTAAAATGTATTCTGAAGTACTCCCAAAATGATTTTTAAGCTATTGTGTATTATAAATAAACATAGTTTCAAGGGCTTTTGCACTCTTTTATGTGTCTTTGACATCATAAATCACAGTGGCTCAGGTTTGTATAATCAACAAAGTCCTACATGGAGATGTAACTTCAGAATTTAGAATTTGCCTAGTTTTAACTATACACAATTCTTACATACAGGCTCTGCCTTACTTTCTCAGTATACTATTCTTGACAAGCCCCTGTTAATGTGGAAAAAAGGGGTAGATTCAAATTTGCCCTTTTCTGGACTGGCATTTCGAAGCATCTATTTTTTCACTTCCTAATCTGTCTAACATTTGCTCCCGAATATAACATTCTCATAATATTTTCTGACCTTCACTGCATTTATCTCTTTCCAGTGCAAAATTTCCTGGTGATTCCTGTTTCCTGATAGCCAAATAAAATAATGCTCTTTGTGATTTAAAGCTCCTAGAGGTGAAGTAATTTTCAGGGTGGAAGGTATGTGAGATGTTGCTTTTTATAGCATACAACAGTGAGGGTAACACATTTTATTTCAGATGCTGTAAATCACAGAAGTGTAGTTACAACTCCAAGTCATGATAAATGTGGCAAATGTGTATAGCACAGACAGTTCTTTTGATTCAGCCCACAAATTCTCCTTTAAATATTGTCAGTCTCTAGAAAAGATTGCTATCCAGACATGCATGCACACATAGAATCACAGACATATCAGTACCTATTATCTGGGGAATGGACACATCACGGCTCATTTGCCATGAATAATTTGGTATGCAATCTCTTGCTCGACAGTATGTCACATACATAGGCTAGTTACTCAACAACAAGATATGTTGTTATTTTTCCTTGGATAAACAGACCTGCCAGTTCACAAATCAAAGTAATCTGTTTTTACTACAGTAATGCTAGGAGGAATCTCTTTATTAGTTTAGATCTCCACTGATAGAGGTGTACAAGGACTCCTCACAGTAACATGCATGAATTTTCTCAAGGACATATACACTGCATGTCTTGTTTGCTCTCACTAATCTCTAAAGAGGCATGGTGCACTCTCAGAACGCAAAAGTTAATGTGGCTGTCTTAATTTTACTATCACAGTACTTGTACTTTTTGTTTTCTGCTAAAGCTTCCTCAAACAAAAATAATTCATAACTAAAATGGGGTCTTTCTGGTCAAGGTTTCCTTATCCTGAATGCATGCTTAGTCTCTCCACATTCATAAATAGCTCGAGATCTTTCAGGCATCTGAGGTAATTGTGCTTCACACAATTGTTCTTTGTTGTGCTTTGTGAAGGAGATTACATGAGGGCAAGCTGGAATTCCTGGATATCATATTTCTCACTATTGAAGGGCTATCTCTTTGAATAAAAAAAAGCAATAAGGCTATCTGAAGTGATCTTGGCAATTGTTCATGTGTTTTATGGCATTATACAATTAGATGTAAGTTCAAATCAAGAAGTCCCAGAAAATCAGAGGGATCATTTTCAGATACTAGAATGTCTCTGAAGTGGTGAAATTTTTCTGGATGAACAATACATTTTCTGAAACATAGCTTTATGCATGGAACAATGTATTTGATTAGTATTTTCCTGCATGATTTAACCCTGTTCTATTACTCCTTTGTCAGCAATTGCTGATCTGTTAATCCCTGTAAGCATATTAAAATAAAACATGTAATGGAAAAAAGTTGCTGATCACTTGGGGTAATTCTTAGTAAGTAGAGCCAAAGAGCAAATTACAAAGAATCTAATTATTGATAAATGAATATTACTAATGCAAGTACTTGCTGGTATTTAATAGATAAAATATTCAACACCATATAATAGAAAAATATGCTAAATTAATTTCCTTGTAGTGTGATGAAAATGAGACATGCAATTGAGTGTAAGGGAAAGAGTCTGTCTTCGCTCTTTAAAAAATCATTTGATACTGCTCCTTAGTGAGAGATTAGTAGATCTCCAACCCCTGCGAAATCCACACCCCTATCCACACTTTAAAAAAGTAAGAGAAAGAAAACTTAGTAACAGTTAGATGATGGTTTGTTTTGTTCGTTTGTGGTTTTGTTTGTTTGTTTTGCAGGTATGGAGTGTACCTGTGCAGAGCTAAACTTAATAAAGATTTTTGTCAAATATATTCACAGATAATTTACCATAGTGTATTCATTAAGGGAACGGGAGTTTTGCATGTGTATTATATTCTTGTATATCCATTCTAAACATCCATTATTTTATATATCCATTATATCGTTAGTACTGTGTACTGCCCCAAGAAACAGGAGGCATTTGTCCTTATCCCACCAAGTCCCCCATGACGGTGGAGTCAGGGAAACCCTGTAACTGTTACTTCAGCTACCACATCTTTTCTATGACTCTGAATTACACCTGAGAAATATCTTTCAAACAGCTTTCTGATTAAAACATAAAACCATACTGATTTAATGTAGACATTTTCAAAGTGTGACAGTTTTGTTTCAAAAAGATAGACTGCAATGTCAACAAATGTCATTTCAAATTTCAGGAAAGTTTATATTTTGGTTGTGTTTTGAAGCTACGGCTTTGCTTTCTGTAAGATAAAACATCAAATATTTAAAAAGGTGAATTTGTCAAAATGCATTATTTCAACTAATGAGAAACTGTCAGGATTTTTTGTTGTTTTGGGAGTTCAGAGTGGGTCTCAAACATCTGCAAACTTTCTTAAAGACAAATGAAATGTTTTAGATAAAGAATTTTCCACAACAGGAGCTTTATTTGACAAGTGCTTGAAATTTTACTAATTTTAGGCTTCAGTTAAGAGGGAACAGAGGTACAAATATAGCCTTTTTTATGAAGTTCTATTTCTTCATAGCCACTAATGTATAAAAGTATGAGATGGATTTTCTGTGTCTTATGAGATTACAACTAGCTGTATTGCTTTAGTAACACATCTGCATAGAGCACCTTACACAAGCATATGTTACGTTAATGAGATTTCACATGAATACTTACCTGGTCTGCAGTCCAGCATCCACAGACAGTGTTTGGCTCCCCAAAAGTGTAATGAAACGTGAATGCACTGTATTTTATTGTATTTGGCCATGTTTTTCTATCTTTAAACAAAAAAATTCCACAGTCACAATAATTTTGCATGCTTCTAAGCAAAACAAAAGATAGAAGGACGCAACTCCTCAGTTCCTTTGCTGTGAATGGAAGCAGAGTCAGCATGTTTTAAATGAAGGAATGTTAACTCAGATCTGTGAAAGAGCAAGAAATATAATAATCAAAAAGTGTCCTAGCATTATGTTTGCAGAGTTTTCGGTAGACAGTGTAAACATAGGTATTTATAATATCTTACATCATTCAATAGGGTCAGCATGAACAGGGATTTGGTGTTAACTACCTGCATCCAAGCAAGAGCTAAGCATCAGCTGCTGGTGATGCTTGTAACTCCAAAATCCAGTTTACAGGCTAAGTAGGTACTTACAGCGTTCAGAAAGGTCACAGATTTCAGTCTGCTTTGATACTCACTTACAGCCCATGTACCTCTACTGTTGATTTTGGACTTCTGCCCAAGGAAGTGGAGGAGGAATTTAACATGGCCAGAAGTCTCTAAAACCTTCCCATTTACTAAGAAGGTCCATTGTGTAAAACCTTCATCTTTGCTAAGAAGTTTTATTGTCAGGCATTTTTCTAGGTTTTCCAGTTTTCAACGACTATTCTCTTTTCCCTCTTCTTTGAAGAAAGACAACATCCTGTCCAACCTCAAGTAGGAAAACCGCCCCCCACCATGTGTGCGTGCGTTTTAGCATGAATACAGTCCTATTCACAACTCTTGGCAAATACTAGTGTGTATTTTTAAGCAACTGGTAGCTGGATTTGAACTCTGACTTAAGTGTCAGTATACCCAGGGGTCGACTGTGCACCTTTTTAGCAGAGGAGAAAACAGAGTAAAATCCAAACACGCCAGTTAGGGAGATAATAGAAATACAGAAAAGCTGCATGTATATGTATAAATCATAGCTACAATCACAGAACTGGTCTGATTTTTGGTTGAAGGAAATTTGAGAATTAAGTAGAGTAAAAATCCTACCTCCTTTCCACAAATAAGACACTGACCTCCTGTCTGTTTCTTTTCCTCTTCTTTTTTGTGATTTTCTTCCTTTTTGCCATAGGTGTTACATCATCCGAGGAAAAGACTAAATGCTTGTCTTGCCAGAGATCTCTCTCTTGACGTTGGACATCTCACCAATATTTTATCAGCTGACAGTGCTTCAAGTGACCAAGGACTGAAAGAATTCCATCAAGGTCATTTGATTATCCCAAGTTCAATGAAACTCAGTTGAGAATTTTCATGGGATGACCAGAGGATTCAACATGAGTTTGTTATCTTGTTTTCCAGACTTCTACTGCATGGGAAGCAGTCATAGTGGGTGGTGATTAGGGAAGCCACATAAATTCATCTGGGATATTTTTGGGTAATGAGAAACCATGTAGAGTTTTAGTGCTATCTTCCTGAAAACCCCTATAAAAAATATTACTTAAGCTGAGATTAGTTATTCAATAATAAACACACTAATCATATTTTGTCAATCATAGCAGCAAGGGAAAATTCATCATTACATTAACTTGACTATCACAGAAATCTTGAAGATGTAGACTCAGATTCAGACTACTTAACAATAGATACCTAGCTGAAATATATTTCTTAGGATTATGTCAGCCTTATGCTGTTTACAGACAGAAAAATAAGTAAAAGGTAATTTCTATGGACTGTAGAATGCACTTTCATTAGCTAGGCTCTTCTCCCATATAATCTCTAATTTTAGACTGAACGAGTCTAGGCCAATGTCCTTGTTCCTTGAAGATTAAAGTTCTACTATGGGATGAGATGAAATTAATTATAACCTCATGAGGATATTTCTGCCACTTAAGAATAAACTGCAGCAATCTTCTCTTGTATGTCATGTAGGCAATAACTGAACACAGGCAGAAATACTCTGCAAAAGAATCTGTAAGCAGCCCTGAGAAGATTAGCTGGCTTTCTCCAGCACTAGTGAGGTTCATGTTTCTCTGTATCATATAAGTTGGCTTTCCCCAGGTAAAAGTGCTTATTGGTCATATATACAATGCTCTCATGGTCAAAGAACTGGCACTTCTTCCTTGGTTTTTAATATCTACTTGGGAATTAATCTTGGAAGATTCTGAGCAGATGATTTTTAGAGAAGACAATAGATGTGAGGACACTTGGCTATCTGGATTAAATCAGGGGAGCTCGAAGGAGAGACATGAAAGAATGAGCATATAAAAGCACAACGTACAAGCTGTGAAATACCTGTAGTATAATTAGCAGTTGTAATCAGTGAATGCAAAACAGCTTTTCCTGACAGACTTGCTCAGCTCTTTAACCTCATACCACATATAAAGCAAACCATATTCTTCCTTCCTAATATTTTTAAGAATACACTAAGGCCAGTTAAACACAAGTAAAAATGTACGATTGCAATTGTACACAATTTACAGAGTTTTTGACTAATGAAATATTTATCTGGACTTTGTGGGAATCATGTTATTCCCTTTATTTGCTTTGAACAGTAGCTCCTAGTGCTCAAAGGCCACTGAACTCCATACCAGAATGAGTAAACCAAGAAAGACTATAGTCATAAAATCTGAGATGGCAAAAACAAAGGTGAGGTCTGTAAGCACTCTGAAGAATAGGATCAGGATTCAAAACAATCTTGACAAAAATGCAAAGTTGTTCCAAAGCCTTACAGTATGAAATTTTGTGAGACCACAACAAAATACTATCAATAGAAAGAATAAACCAATAAATGGCTGACGAAGACAAATACTCAGGTAGGCAGAGGTCCAACACAAAAGTATCTGGGACTGCCGTAACCAAAATTCTGTCAGCAGAAGTCAGTGTTTTTATGCTACAGGTCAGGGTAATGGAAAGGCAAAGTTTATTCTAAGATGTGTGCAAAGCAAGAAAGGCAACTATTCCATCATACTCGTGGAGTTTTTGCTTCATGGAGATCATTGTGAGCAGTCCAGGATTCATATGTGCAAAATGCCTTATGGGTAAATACTTGTGCAACAGTTATTGATGTAAGTTCTCTCTGCTCTACTCATACTGGGGAGGGGGAGAAACTGTGTGTCTGTCTTAAAACAGTCCCGAGCTCAAGTTTATAAATTTTACTGAGTCTCAGTTCAGAAACTCAGGTTTTCTGACATGCTTATATGAACTTGCAGAGTGGGTTGATGTTTTGGGGTTTTTTTTCTGTTTTTTTATTTTTTTGGTCAGAGCACAAGCAGAGGAAAAAATATTGGTGTATATGCAATGAAAGACAGAAAAAATGAAGGTATGAAATATGACAGGCCATAGGTGGAACACTGGATAAATAGCATAAATTGGGAATGATAGGACCCAAATGGCTGAAAAAGAGGAAAATAACATGCAAGTAAAAGGAGAATGAGGCGAGAGAAAAATCGACAGGAGAGGAGAATAGGGTACTAAGCAGAGGAAGTTGGTAGAGAGAGTGGGTGCTTTAAAGTCCTTAGTCACGGCTGTCTTACTTGTCACTAACAGCCTTGAGCAGTGAGGTGTAACTAATCAACCACATGGCCATTACCTCTGCTGGAAAGGGAAAGGAGGAAAAAATACCAGCTTCTTCCAGATGAAGACGTATATGTTTCTGTACACATGACGTATTTTCCTAAAATAGAGTTTAACTAGGATGCTGACTGAATATGTTCCTCTCAGAAAGTTTCTCAGGCTTTTAAAAATATCACTTGGTCAACAGACTTGTGTCTTATCCCAAAGGTAGCATCATTTTCAATAGCAGAAGTACCCACAACACCTGAATTTAGGATTATCTCTAAAGGAGAAACTTGTCTTTGTTATTTAGCTTTTCCCTCCCCACAGCTGTGGACAATCCAGGGCAGCCCTTTTATTATATAATACAGCTTGGGTCATGCATACATCTGCTGGACTTTCCTCTCACTGCTATCCATTTAATATTAATGAATATGGAGTGCATGAATCCAGAGACTGACACAGTTAAACGGACAGTAAATTAATCTGACAGGTGACTGACAGGTCCTTCCTCCAGTTTGTCAGCTCCAGCACAGAGGGAACTGTTCCTGCCAGAAAAAGGGATCATGTGACCGGGGGTGGCGTAGGGGGTCTCATGTGCCCCAGCTGGGACCTGTCCCCAGTCCCGCTCCCAGCTGTGCATCTGAGTGACTGCAGTGGAGAATACCTGCAGGTGAGAGGTGTATTCTTCTACTTTGAAGTGTAACAGAGGAGTTGAAATTAAGAAGCTTGGATGAGGGGTTTTTTTACTTATTGTGTGGTTTTGCCCTTCAGACTTTTTGCTGCTCCTTATAAAGACAGATTTTTTATTTTTTTTTTTTTTCCCCCGCAATTACGCTGTATATTGTCTGCTTCTTTGGGGTGAAGAAGATACCGCGCATGTTATTTTTTGGGTGTTATATGAAAAAAAGCTTTGGGTATATATATTCTTAAAGGGGGAAATAATGTGCTATACCACATTCTACAAATTCTTCATGTTCCATAATCCTAGCAACTTGGATTTTGCTTGCATGTTTTTAAAGTAGAAGGCATATATTCAAAGGAGCACAGAAAAAAATTCACCACAAATCTAGTCTTGCACACGCAATGGAAAAGCCAGTAGTACAAACTGTAGACTCTAGCCACCTTCCTTTGTGTTTTCCTGAGGAATAAGGAAGCGAAGTAAGTGTTTTTATAGGAGAATTTTATGTATAAAACCTGGTGAAAGCCAAATACCTTAAAATGGAGTCTGTTGTAAGGCTGATTTGTTAAGATGTCACTTTCTTGCGTCACTGTACCTTGTGTCAAATAAACTAATCATGATCACAGCTCTGTTTCTAGTGGGGAGGGTTTTATACTACAGGAATTAGCCTTATTGCACAGGTACTGACTGTACTTGCATTCTTAATGTGTCAGCAGGAATGAAAAGTTGAACTAGAGGGAACACATTGCCTAAATGACTTCATTAAAATATGCTGTTTCTCTGAAGCTAAAGCATATTAAGGAAACCAACCAGATTAGTGGGAGGTTTCAGCTCCCTTTTTTTTCTTTACTTTTTTTTTTTTCAATGAGGCAGTCTTTACCCTGTGAGAACACAACCAGTCTTAGATGCAAGGATTCCTCCCGTTGCTATACCAGATCAAGCCATCTGCTCTGAGTCTGAGAGCCCTCATTTCAAACAAATGCTGTAGCAACTCAAGGTTCTTGGATGTGCCCTTAACCACTGTATGCCACTGACATAGTGGCTCTGGGCTAAAGAGCCTAGGTGCTCTTTTCCCCTTACTTGCAGCAGTAGCTCCAGTCAAAAAAAAAAAAAAAAAAAGCCACCTTTCTGATTGAATATTTCCTCTCACACATGTACTGAAAAACTGATCAAAATCTGTACCTCTCCATTTTCACATAACCAAAGGGGACAGCACTTGTTTTACTGTGCAACAAAAAAGAACCTGGAAAGTAAGAGGGCTGCTGTGGGAGGAGGTGCTCCTCCTCCAGCTTGCTTTCATGCAAAGTCAACAAGCTACACCCCTCTAAGCTCACTGAAGCGCCTGGGGAAAACAGTCACTTTTGTTATACAGCCTGTATTTTTTTCTTGCATAAAAACAGAGGACTTCAGTGACTTGAAATCTCTTACAAGTACTCAGAAAGAACAGCTTAAGAAGGAAATGACTGTGGCAGATTGACCCTGGCTGGATGCCAGGTGCCCACTGAGCTGTTCTCTCACTCCACTTCTCAGCTGGATGGGGGAGAAAATATAACAAAAGTTTTATGGGTCAAGATAAGGACATGGAGAGATCATACTCCAATTACCATCACAGGCAAAACAGACTCGACTTGGGTAAATTAATTTAATTCATTAGCAATCAAATCAGAGTAGGATAATGACAAATAAACCCAAATCTTAAAAAACTTTGCCCACTCCTCCCTTATTCTGCTGCTCAACTTTACTCCCAACTTCTCTACCTCCTTCCCCCAAGCTGCACAGGAGGATGGGGAATGGGAGTCATGGTCAGTTCATCACTCGTTGCCTCTGCTCCTCCTTCCTCCTCATGCTTTTGCCCTGCGCCAGCATGGAGTCCTTCCCACGGGTGAGTCCTCCATGGACTTCTCCCATGTGGGTCCTTCACACAGGCTGCTCCAGCATGGGTCCTTTCCACAGGGTGCAGTCCTCACAGAACAGACTGGTCCAGCATGGGTCCCCTGAGGTGTCACAACTTCTGTCAGCAAACCTGCTCTAGTGTGGGCTCCTCTCCACAGGGTCACAAGACCTGCCACTAGTCAGCTCCAGCACAGGATTCCCATGCAGTCACCGCCTCCTTCAGGCACCTACTTGCTCTGGATTGGGGTCCTCCCTGGGCTGCAAATGGAGATCTGCTCCACCACAGGCTTCCATGGGCTGCAGGGCGACAGCCAGTCTGACCATGGTCTGCACCATGGGCTGTAGGGGAACCTCTGCTCTGGCACCTGGAGCATCTTCTGCCCTCCTTCTTCACTGACCTTTGTGACTGCAGAGATGTTCTGTCACATGTTCTCACTCCTCTCTTCCAGCTGCTGTTGCACAGATTTTTTTCCCCCTCCTTAACTATGTTATCCCAGAGGTGCTATCACCATTGCTGATCTGCTCAGCCTTGGCCAGCAGTGGATCCATTTTGGAGCCAGCTGGTGCTAGCGCTGTCAGACATGAGGGAAGTTTCTGCCAGCATCTCACAGAAGCCACCACTTAGCCCCCCTTGCTACCAAAACTTTGACACACAAACTCAATACGCTGATTCATTGGCCTTTAAAGTAATTTTGAGCTGGGTCTTTTCTGGAGTATGGACCATGGCTCAAGAAAATAAAAATATATGATATGACTTTGTCAAATTTAGTTTTTTGGGTACTGCCAATTCTGCTTCCTGTAACAGAGACAAGATCAATAGTGCTAAGCAGCAGAAGTGATGCAAAAGATTTGATGTCACAATGCTTTAGTAATAATTTAAACTGGTCAGAAAAAAAATTCAATCCTATCCACACTTGGTGAGTCTGTGAAATTGGAAATGTCAGCAGACAGTGTTTCTCTGGAGTCTGCACGAACCCTTTCTGGGTTTCTGCCAGGGTATTCATCCCTGAGCCCAACAAGCAGGTTATGAGGGATCCGGACTGCCAGGAGCCAATAGATCTGTAGCATCCCCAGTGCATTACTGATCCTGCAGTCAGCAGTTCCAGCACGTAATGTTTGCAGCTCTGCTAGTTGGATCTGCTGAATCTCCTGGATGAGAACACTGGAGTTTCAACATGCCAGGTAATGAAGCGTACAGTTTGTGTTCCCTCACTGGCTGGCTGCCTGTCAGGGTTTCTGAGGAATCTGGGCTTCTGTCCAGATTTGGTGGGACTGGGCTTTTCAGTATTTGCACAGCAGGCAGTCTCTGCTAATGCTCTGGAACAGGACTCTCAGTCAAAGGTTTGACCTTAAAAAGGAAGGGGGGAGGGAAACCAATTTTCAATGAAGCTGGTTTGAAATTCAACTTCTGAAGTGCTCCATGTAATGGAATTTTCTTGCTCAGACTAGCTCTTACAGTTATTCACAGCAGCATTTCTAGGTGTAGAGAAACTCATACTTCAACTACTTGCTGATATAAATGCCTCGCTGTTCCCAGGAAAGGTTAATTTCTGTGAAGAGGAACTCGCAGATGCAAATCCAGTGTGACTTAGAACAACAGGACTTTCTGTATACGAGCAGATAAACCTAGCCACAAGCTAATGGGTCCAAGGAGATAACAGCTGGTTACCTGTGAAGTATATTATCAGCATTTAAATAAGTAAGGGCTGATGCTACTTTACCACTTGATTAAGAAACATTGGAATGCTGTTATATATGGGATGAAGCACTTAACAGTTATAAGTCAGGAAGCTGATTTGACAGCTTATCTTGTAGCCATCTTGCTGTTTCATTATTAAAACCAAACACTTGTGACTATGCATACTAACAGCAGGAGAATTTCCCATCTGTGGTGTAATTGCTTTTGTCAGTTTGTTTCAAAGTAAAAAGGTGCTGCTGTTTCACAGTGAATTTGGTCATGAAGGTTCCTTAATAGCAATTGCTGACCACTGGTGTCCTGCCAAAGTTGTAATATAAAACATTCCCTCTTTACTTTGCAATATACTTGCCCAGACTGTGTGCCTCTAAAGCCAGGGAAGAGGGGAAGTAGGGCTGAGAGCCTACATCAAATCATTTGATACCAAACTTGTTTGGCTTTAAGGTAAGACAGTACTATTTTTTTCCTGGATTTTCAATGCATTAAAAAGCCTTCCTCCGACTTAAATTTGCCTCAGTTAATTTGTCCTCTTTTTCTGTTAGCTCTATTTAGGTTTATTTAATCAAAAAATATTATTTTTAAATGAAACAATTTAAACATTTTGTATTTCTTTTTCAAGCTCTAGTAGTCAACTCGAGCTTGAAACTAATAATGAAATTTAGTGGTAATTTTTTTTCTCTGAGGTGATTCTTTAGTCATTTGAAAACTTGCTCACTTACTTGTTAGAGCCTAGAGATGGACAAATGAGGCAGGCAGGTTCAAATTCTCTGGATTTTGTATAAGAAATGACATGGCTTACAGACTAAAGCCCTACCTGTTCTTGCAAACATCCACCCTCAAGTCTCAAAGAGGAACACACACATTGTACATTGTTAAATACAGGTTTAGGACTTCAGGTCCTTCAGTGATTTTGGTGTTTTCACACCTGGTGCCTTCTCAAAGCTGTTCTTTCCAACAGCAGCTCTTCCATGAACCCTCAGAAATGAAGGAGAAAGTCCTAAGATCAGAGTGTGGAGTGGTACATGTTCTGTAGGGGAAGAAATGCTCTGAACACAACTATTAAAACTGTAGTTAGACTATGCTTATTTAAAAATAAAAAAATTCGTTTAGGAGGACCTATAATTCTTGGTAGTTTGTGCAGTGACAGGTTGGGGCCTTGTGCTCAGCTCCTGTCATCCTTTTCCACAACTAGCAGTGATAGCTTCTTACAGCTGCTGAGGTTGCAATATTACCAAAGAGGAAAGACCTGTTGCAGAAATAAATATGAGAGATCTAACTGTCTGGCAGTGTTTGCTTGTGGAGTGATATTAATAGCATGGTGTTCTGGCTGTGGAATTTGAAGAAGGTGGAAAATTGCAAACACAGGTGAATTTTTGAGGCCATTGTGATGCTTCCATGTTCAGTTGTATCCTCTACTGGAGGGAGTTCAAACCCATATGCATCATCTTGTCCTAGGTACCAGGATATGGGCTGCTCTGCCTGTGCCTGTAGCTTGTTCCAAGGCCAATAGATAAAGTGCCTAAAATATTCTTAGGAGTAAGTACTCTTCCCTTCTGGTAAGTGTGATGATTACCTGGGTATTGAATAAGGTTGCCACTTGTTTTCTCTTTCTGGCTAAACGGACCTTGAATTCTTTTTCTGTGCAGAACAGCTTAAACAAGATGAAGCAACCTTCTAGTGCAGAATGGCAAATAACAGTTTGGAATTTTCCTTATAGATGTGTGAGTTTGAAACCCCTCAAGTAGGTGAACCTGGCTCTCCTGCTCACTTGAGAATGCTCTTCGAATACATTGTAAAAGAAGATACACGTACTGAGATCTCTTCAGTGACAAAAAAGGACCTCACTTTGAGGGGAAAGAGGAAGGTTCTGGGCTGCACATCCTGTCTTGGCAGAGACATTATCTTACAGACTCCCTGAACTAAGCTGATATGAGATGTGTTTCTGTAATCAGATTTTCCTGCTGGCTATCTCTAGACAGCCCTGTAACAAGCACTTTGTTCATGAAATGATTATTATAGGGATTCTGACATCTACTATTCAAGCAGTGTGACACTTAACTTGCACACTTTGAAGACTGGTATAGGAGCCAAACCAGAGTCCTTAATATCACATGCAGCATATTTATATCATAGCTCTTCCTTCCCTTCCTGCCTCTCCCCAAATCATAAGACTCTCAATACTGAGCAAAAAAATTTTCACCAAGTGCTGCAGTAGGATTTCAAAAATGTATTTTTATTTGTTTTCAAAAATGCCACAGTCTCAAGGTACTTTGAATTTTAAAGGAAGATTTCATTTGGCAAAATTCTCACTGAATTCAGGAATTTTGCATTGAGAGATTTAGTCTCTAGAACACTGAGGTATAGGGTTGAATTTGCTTGTTCTGATATATTCCAACAAATATGACTAAACATTATTCTTGTGAATTTTTTTTTTACTTCCTCTGATGATTCATAGCTTAGAGTCTATTGTTAACATTGGATACAGGCCACTTTCACAGCTGAACATATTGCAGATATCTAAAAACATTTTTGAAAGGACTAGATGACAAAATTATTAAAAGCTCTTGATGGTATGTAGTGTATTTGTAGCTCATGAGTGGGAGAACCTGTTGCCTGCTAACCATTGTTCAGAAATTATAACTTATAAGCTCCTTTGCTTACTGAGGAAAAGCCTTTCCTATGTGTATTTTTGAATAATTGAAGTTAAGGAGAAACATACGTGAGAAACATATGTGAGAAACATACGTGGTGAAACTGGCTGATCTCTTAATGAGGAAAGGGTGTCAATAAGGCTTTGTTGTCATAGTAAATGTATATGGCACTTGACGGAAGTCTGTTGTCCCCAATCAAAAGAGTAGTTCTCCATCTGGATTTCTCTCTCTGCCCAAAATTTAATAAACCTTGTAACTGAGGTCAGTCACATTTCCCAGACGGTGTCCCTGATGAAGGGGTGTCTGCTTCCTCCAAATCAGTTGAACAGTAGTGTTTCCCTTTGCTTCTTAACCCACTCCACAGTAAGGAGACTCAATTTCACGTAGCAAAACAATTGGAATCTCCTCTGTGAAAAAACCTATTTGTGCCTGTGAATAAACCAACCTATTTGTGCCTGCAGACTCCTAAATGTTAATTTGCATCAATCAGAAGTTTGCTCTACTACAGAAGAGAGCACATGACTAACTACTGCATTTACCTAACTTTAGGGTTTTTGTACTCCTGACACTGACTGTACTATATGAGTTCTTCCTATATGTTTCACTGTGAAATAAACAGTCTCACTGGATTTCATAGTGCATACATTGTCTCTTTAGTTGGGATTGTGAGAGAGTGTGGCTTTGATGATAACGTTGGCAGGGATTAGAAGCAAAAATAAGAGTCAGTCTTACAGTGACTGAAATGTCTAAGAAGGTCTTATGGCTTCCATAAAGATGGTTCACAATTCTGTTTTTTTGCAGCTGAATCACTATGGTGAAAAATGCTTGGTCTTGAAAGTTAGGACCAGAGCTGTACATTCTTGGCAACTGTCATGGTTTAAGCCCAGCTGGCAGTTTAGCACCACACAGGTGCTCACTCCTGTGCCCCCACCCACCAGTGGTACGGGGGAATCAGAAGAGTAAAAAGGAGAAAACTCATGAGTTGAGATAAAGACAGTATAACAAGAAAAACAAAAGTCGCACACACAAAGAAAGCAAAACAAGGAATTAATTTGCTACTTCCCACTGGTAGGCAGGTGTACAGTCACCTCTGGGAAAGCAGGGCTAACGGTGACCTGGAGAGACAAATGCCATCACTCTGAATGTCCCCCTCTTCCTTCTTTATGATGTTGTAAGTTATGGAATAGCCCTTTGGCCATTTTGGGTCAGCTGTCCTGTCTGTGCCACCCCCAGCTTCTTGTGCACCTGGACATTTCTCACTGGAAAGTCTTTGACTTGTCATAATTATTGCTTGCCAACAACCAAAACATCAGTGTATTATCAACATTCTTCTCATGCTAAATCCTCAACTCAGCACTATAGCAACTACTAGGAAGAAAATTAACTCTATCCCTGCCATGCACTCTTTATTCTACATAATTTATGTCACGCTCAGGTCTCACTGTATCTGATGCATTCTCATTACTCAGCACTATCCTTTTCATCCTTTGATATAATACACAGATATCATTCCTTTGGTCTATGGACCACCTCTGTGAAATGTCTGTAAAATCATCACAGATGTCCACAAAATGTCCATTGAGGTCATCTAGTCCATGACTTTGGGCTCCATCTGTTATAATGGTCACTCAGGACAGGAGAGTTGTTGTGTTGTGTGAAGTTACTGGGCCATAAAGCCAGCTCAGTTCAGATCACTGCTGCACTTGATTCTTGTCTTTTCCTCTGTTGGATCAGGTGGTTCCTGCAAGAGTGATTCCTATAAGATGCAACTCAGATAAAGGGTTATAGCAATTTAAAGATATTTCCACTACAGTCTTCACCCCTAGTCCCTTTGGGCCAGGTTATAGGGAGGTTTTAACATTGCAATGAACTTCTCTTCTTGCTCCTAGCATCATTAGCAACAAGGAGTTCCTGCTATAGTGATATTCACAACATGCAACTCAGATCATGGGTTTAACTTTACTCATGATTTTCTCTACCTCCTCCTCCACCCATGTATTGCAGGTGGACGGTGAAGAGGGACTGAGATTAGTTCATCACATATTGTTTCTACTGCTCCCTCCTTCTCCTTCACTGATCTTTGTGTTTGCAGAGTTGTTTCAGCTTCAGTTCACATTGGAGTTCCAGCCTGTCCAGTACAACACCACAGGGAGAGCAGTGATACCCTGGCCATCTACCAGCCCAGGTGTATGGATATTGCTGTTATCAAAATGTTCCCAGGCACAGCAGAGTAAGAGCATAAGTAATACAGCAAGCAGCAAAAGCAAAAAGGAGGCACTAACGAGCACAAGACTCTAATTTACAGTACAGAAAGCAAGCCTCATGACGAGCACAGAGGCCTATTAGCAGCTAAACAACAATAGCTATCTAGCATATTCCAATCAAATCTATCTTGTTTTGAATACTTTGAGTCCCACGTTGGGCACTAAAAAAGGACTGTCATGGTTTAACTCTGGCTGGCAACTAAGCACCACACAGCCAGTCATTTACTTTCCAGCTCGCTTACTCTGAGAAGAAGTGTGGTGTGTTTTCAGCAACCTCTGGGTGGATGAGAGGTGCAGCAGTGCTGGCTGTGCAACCTATAACCTAGGTGCTGGCCTTCATGATCCCCTGTGGGTGAGAACAGTCTTTTGGCTGTACTGTAATCAAGGAGTACAGTTGCAGCCATGCCCTTGATGTGCGTCATCTAAAGAAGTCCCAGTAGCTCTGCAATCCTGTCTATACTTCCTGAAACCTAAGCTGCTGTCATTTCATTACTATCAGTTCCTTGGCTAGGCAAATCAAATTTACTATGGTTATAAGCAAGAGTTGTTTTTGCAGATGTATCTTGTAAAAGGCCTCAATTTCCCTGTCTTGATTTGATCAGCAACATCTAGTTGCTAAGGGTCTGATTATTTTCTTAAGATTATCCGTGGGACATTATGTCATTCTTTGTTACTGAGGAAAGGACCACATGAAAAGATGGGTCTTGCATTATGCTCTAAAAATAGTGAGGTCACTCCCATCAACAAAAGATAAGATTTTTCAAGTTAAGGAAAACCCTGTGTAATCTTACACAGACAGAGCACACAAGACCAAGGCAAAGTGCAGGAAACACACCAACAAAACCTAATTGTGGGAAAAGACATACAAAATACTTTGCATTAGGTTAACGAGAATATCTTTTTCAATAAAAAATTTACCAAAATTGAAAGTTTTCTGAGAAAAGTTGTAAAATTATTCTGTTGAAAACCAAGGGCATGTCCTGAGCTCTTGGCTTTGGGAAAGGTGAAAGTGAGAGAGAGCCAAAGGAGCATTTATTTATAAAGTAGTATCAGAGTAGTGCTTTAACGTACTGCAAACAAACCTATTGGAGTTCCTCTCCTATGAGATGTATCAGTGTTTCAGTTTTATTTCCAAGGAAACAAAACATCTGTCAAGTTCTTTCTCATAACAACAATTGCCCAGAATGAAGTAATGCAGCAGAATTCATATGTGTAACAAAAAAAGAAAACATTCTTATTTTGGTGCCCCCAAGGACTCCCTGACCAGTTCTTAAGTTTTTGGATCCCAAAAAAGAAGGTGAGGCAGGAGAGAAACACCAAGTAAATATAATAATCATAAAATAAAATTTGGGCATTACATTTGGGCTTAATAAACTAAGAAACGCAGGGTGTAGTTTAGTTAGCCTTTGTATCAAGAAAGATGTGAGGAGACTAGTAGGGGCAAGACCGTGATCACTGAAACAGTATAACTGCCTTGCATAAGCAAAATAAAAGTATTTGAAATATTCAGTATACAGGGTGTTCTGTGAAAAGCAAAGGCAGTGGGAAAGAAAAGGAGGGACTGCAATGGGAGCATTTCAAACTGCCACCAGAGTCCAAACATCTGCAGACAGCAATTTAGCAGAGCTGACATTCTGCATGGAGGTAGGGGTCAGTAACAGTATCTTAAACGTAGGTTCTACACCAGTTATAATATGGGTCCATGTTAGTACCTGAAGATCTGAAGAGTTTGGATATTTTGGGGGATAGGAGGAAGGGAAGGTTTTCTGCTTATGTTAGTGAGATAAACCATGTGATATTTGGCTTATGCAAATCCTCCTATTTTTAGGCTAGTTTGACCTTCACAGTATGCAAACTTCTTTTAAGGACAGTAAGCTTCCGATAAATATTTATTGGCATTATCTACCAAGTAAACTATTGTAAGGGATAAAGAGGAAAGGTTTTACAGGCATTTTAATATCTTCTGAAGTAAAAAGCATAGAGAAAACAAAGCAACAAAAGACCTTACAACTCCTTTTCCAGAAATTTAGTATTTTTTATGACTTGGAAATCAGTAGAAGTAGAGAACATTTTTCTGAATTTTGAGATAGTGATAGGAATTTTTACTAGAATATGCTGGGTGTTAAAAAATCAATGGCAATTTTCAGTACTAGGTTCTCTGCAATTATATTTTAAGATACTGACTACTGCTACTGACTTCTGTGGATACTGCTTTTATAGATTTCACATGATATTTGTGTAAGAAGTATGGTGAATTTTGTTTTTCCTCCTACAAGACTGGTCTGCTAGGTGTTAAGGGTAATTTCAGCAAAAGAAGCTGACTATTTCTTTTTTTGTTGTTTTCAGAATTCCAGGTCATTCCCAGATCTCCTGGGTATGTTGCCACTGGGGTTTATATACATATCTGTGCTAAAACATTGTCCCTCTGATGTCCCAAACTCCAGACGAGTTTGCCCTGTAAAAGGTTTGTCTTGACTTAAGCATTCGAAAAGCAAACAGTTCAAGAGGTTGAAACCTGGATTTGTATTTGTTATGAACATAAGGCATAGGCTAGTAATAGTTTTATGGAATTCCAAAGGCAAGTTGGAAATCCAAGATTTTGGTGGGTCTTGAGAAGTTTGCCAAAAAATATCTCAAAGACTTTTCTGCCAATATCTCAGTCAAATGTGGAGCAGATTCATAATCTGATCTACCACTGATAGCAACTGGGAATTCATAATGTTCCCTAAAACCAACCATCAAAGTATTTCAGATTAGCTACCAAAATGTCTTGCTTGTTTCATAACATGCATACAAATATGCAAATTTCTGACAGTCACCAAGCTAGGACCAAAGTCTGCTTTAAGCATTATTTCTGACATAGTTTCTTTTAGTTTATTTTTCAGTGAAATGAGAAATATTGACACTTTCAACTTGTGGCTTGTCTCTTTTTTAGAAAGATGCACCTGAAGTAGGGTAGCTTTAGGGTGGGGATCATCCACTTGTCCCTGTTCACTGCAAAGGTAGCTCAGATGTAGACAGCTGTGTCCAAAAGAACAAAACCATCACAGACTTGCAAAGACAGAAGCATAGTCCTTTGTTCTTTGGTAGCTCCAACTGTCATAAAGCTGATGTTGCATGTTATAATTATTGCTAGGATGCTGAGAACATTTGGCCAAGGGTTTTATAC
Source organism: Streptopelia decaocto (assembly GCF_964273445.1). Taxonomy (NCBI): domain Eukaryota; kingdom Metazoa; phylum Chordata; class Aves; order Columbiformes; family Columbidae; genus Streptopelia; species Streptopelia decaocto. Next base: position 54,737,967 of record NC_138657.1, read on the forward strand.
TACCATTTTCTACTCATAGGAAAATACATGCTGAAGTTGAGTCTGCTTCTTGTAAGGGAGGGAAATTGAGGGAAAAAAACCAAACAAGCAAACAAAAAAACAACAACAAAACATACACACACACACACAAAAGAGTAGACAAATAATGATTGTTGGAGACAAAATTTGAGCCAGGCAAGTTGATTGTATTACCTGGGAAAACAGAATGGCACAATTAATTCAGAAAAGATCTGAAAACTCAGAACAGAGTTTCCTTAGAAATATTACCTTCTTCTTGGTTCTATTCTTTTTCAGTTTCCAGTATCCCTTTGTGAGCTAAAAGTACCATGCTGTATTATGAGTCAAAGGAATATGCTCAGAAAAACGAAGAAAACTTATCAACTTATCAAAAAACGTGTGGGTGTTATGAACTAACTGGCACAATCTTACGCAGGTATATCAGTGATCCCTCTAAAAAAATCCCATGCTAGTGCATATCTATATAATGGATTTAAAAAAAAAAAAAAAGGCATTAACAGCTGAAAAGTGAAATACCTTTCTTGGGATTTTGAACAGGCAAAAACATCAGGCTAAATGAAATAATATATTTCCATGGGTCACAGGAAGTTTACCTATAAATAGAACACCCATTTATTTCATAGCTGGCAGACAGCAGAAAACAGCTCTTGGTGCAGAATTGCTGTAGACAAAAGGCAGAGTGAACTGCACTGGTGTAAGTTGTATGCACCTACACAAAATGTTGCTACTGGGGCTGGAAAACTCAAACTAGACAAGGCTTTACCTCCTAAGATTTTTCTTCTCAGCTGAAAGTCCTGAGAGCTTTACAAAGTCTTAATTCTGCAGGCAAACTGAAACAAGAACGCAAATGCACGAAGTGTTCCAGTTATGTCAATAAACTGCTAGCTTGGGAGCAATACTGTAATCTTGTATGACCTAAATGTCTTTACAGTACTTCCAGGATACTGGAAGTGACATTCAACCCAAGTGCTAAATTTCTGGGTTTTATTCTGTTCTACATAAGAAAATAATTGGAGGACAAGTAGCTCTTCTATTGAACATTAAAATGAAAGAATAAATATGTACCATAACAAATATGAAATGTTTCTGTGTTATTCATCTACATATTTAATTTAAGAAAAATAAGCTGTTACTACAGAGTGCATGGGAGTGTCACTTTCTGGCTAGCTAAACTCAACTTTGTATATGGGAACTTTCTTATAAACATGTGGATTTTTGCCAGCTACTGTACAGCTTTTATGCAGAAGAACAAAGTGCTGCTACTAAAGAGACCAAAATTATTGTAACTGGCCCTCATACCAGTTATGTATGATTCTTCCAGTCAAACTACTCACATCATTTTAAGACCAGAATATGAACCTGATTATTTGCTTCTTTACTGAGGAACTAATGCATTGATTTACTTCCTGCTAATGACTTTTGTCAAGCACACATTTGGGTTAAAAATATATAAGTAAATCTGACCATGCACATTCACATCTCTCAAACTGGTTCCATTGAAAAAGCTGAGTAAACAATTTGGTTAAAATTTCCATGTTTCTGAGCCCTAGCCTTGATAAAACCTGCTAAGCAGGTATCCGGCACACTGCTCCCAGACTGTTATGCTGTGAGATCCTCCTAGAACTGTGGAAAGCAATGCAATTCTTGTTGTGCTAGACTTCAGGGCATATAAACAATGCACTGTACAAAAGAGTAGATTCAGCTGTTTTTCTCTTCATCTTGGAACTTTCTCTATATGTATTCTACATTGACGTCATCACTTCCAGAAAAAAAAAAAAAAAGAAAAAGAAAAAAAGAAAAAAGAGAAAAAAAGAAAAATGGAAAAAAGAAAGGAAAAGAAAGGAAAAGGAAAAGGAAAAGGAAAAGGAAAAGGAAAAGGAAAAGGAAAAGGAAAAGGAAAAGGAAAAGGAAAAGGAAAAGGAAAAGGAAAAGGAAAAGGAAAAGGAAAAGGAAAAGGAAAAGGAAAAGGAAAAGGAAAAGGAAAGGGAAAATAAAATCCTGTGGGTATAGAGGTGTGGAAGAGTTTTTTCATGGTTCACACAGCATCACTTAACACACGCAATTAGGTCTCTCACCTTACCTCACTTGACCCTTGGGAGGATGAGTTTGTTTCAGAAAGACACTCCCCATTTTAGATTCATCTGAGAATAAAAATATCTCCCAGGCTCCCTTTTAGCCTCTGAGAAAAGAACTTAATGACTTGCAATGCTCTACTCGCATTGCTACATTCACATGCAGCTCAAAAAATTGTTTTGCTCACATGGCAGGCTACTGCAAATAGCAATCACATGTAGGTGCTTTATTATTAGTGCTGACTGAATAACCATAACCCTTTGGCTCTGATTTCAGTTCATTCTATGGCCTTCATTGACTAAGTTCTATCATAAATCTTGGCTCCTAATAAAATCCATGGAAATAAAAGTAGTAGCTTAAGTTGGGAATGTGAATATTTTCTCTGTCCAGTGCACAACTCTGGTCTCTAACTGGTGCATCCGGGAAGATCCAGAAGAAATAGATCTGTTGGAATTTTGGCTGCTCTACTGGGGATCTGGTCGTCACCAGATTATTTATTTTAACTGATCAGAACTTATATCTAGGAGCTGCACACAGATGCAGTAAGTCCTCGGGGCTGGTACCATGCAGGTGTATCATGATTACATGCATTGCTGGTAGCTTCTTTGTTTTAGGTAGAAGCTGCTTTAACCAGCCAAGTAAATGCTCTCTCAGCATGTTCCAAATTAGAATTTTTTTTGGTGACCTGTCTTGTGACTGATGTATGACTCTGATCTAGTCTCCAAGGCAAAACCTTGGTGCAAAAAGATTTCACAACATTGTCTTAGATCAATCATGTCCAGATGTCTTTCAAAACTTTTATTCCTTTGGCAAAATAAATAATTACATAAAACTGTACAGGGGTTTTGACTGCTTGCAGGTTGTTGTTACCTTGGAAGATCTTACTGTCTTGGCTTTTATCTGTCTGAGCTGAAGTGACTAAAATCCATTCTTATTCTGTCTCTTGTACAGCAAAGGATCAGGCAAGTGAGGCAATGTACAATTAATGTCTGATTCTGATAGATGGTTTAAGTGTCATTAGAATATAAATCAAACCAAATCAGAAAAAAAATTACTCCCTTGGAGGACTAGAAACAGCGTCCCCAGGTGGATATCTAAAGGCAAATAGGGAAATAGAGCATGTATCCAGAATGCTGATATTGTCCAGATTTAATGTGAAGGAAAAGTGAAATGCAAGGTGGTGCCATTTTGTCCTCTTTTTGTTCTTCCAGTGCTATTCATAGCTTTTATTGGTGGAAAGTCTTTCATCACTTTGGATAGGTTCTCAAACCATCTGACTTGTGTTTTATTTATCTTGGACAGAAACGTGTAAAATGTCCCTTGTCTTTAGTCTTTGTTATGTGGCATCTCTCATGTGGAAAGTCTTTTGAGTACTACCTTCCTCTCACAGTTTCAGAGAATATCTTGTCTTGTTTTAGTTTTTTGTATCAAAATGTTCATTATGTTAACTATCTTTATCCTGGAATTAACAACTTATTTCATTAATGTTTGTAAGACTTGCAGACAGGAGGTGATTAATGTCTATTAACTCTCATTAATTTATATTAGATACATAAATATTATATTAGAAAAGTAGCTCTTTAATTTTGATATCTCTAGAAAATTCCAGCACAAGCCTAATTACATCTCGGCTATCAGTTATTGAAGAAATCATGTCTACACTGGAACCAATACAATTGACTAGACTGCTTGTTGCTTGCACAAGGTGAACATCGTGCCAGGTAGAGAAGAATTTTATTAACTTCTTAAATGCCATGTAAATAGAACACAGTTAAAATGGGTTAGAGGAATAATTTTCTAGTGATAGATCAATAGATTTTGAAGTGCATACATTTCTCAGCATGAAATATGATTTTGCTGAGACTTTTGTTGTCTTGGTAGTGCATGATGGACAAGGTGGTATGTTCATTGTATTATCATAATATACCATACCTACTGATTTTTTAAATTTCTTTCCCCTAGTCTTTTTGCTCTTTCTTGCCAATGTTTCTCTATGCTACTTGCAGCTTTCTGTTTATTTCTTCCTCCACATTCTTTCTTACTGTTTAACTTGTGTCCCACAAAGTTTCTCAGAACAGTGCTAGTCAGATGTGAGGAAATGTACCCAAACCGAACCCAGCAGCTGAATGACACCTGTGTTAGATATTTTGAAGCTCTCTTATGCATTGTCACCTTAAATCTGATAAGGTAATGACCAAGGGTTTTGTTCCTCCTAGGAGGATCATAACCTTTTTTATTAAATGGTTTAAGCAATGTAGTTGTGTATTTAAATAGTGAATGAAAGGTTCCAATACCTGAAACCTAGAATTTAATTTTTCAGTATTATCAGAGATGCCTTCACCCTCTTTAGCCTGTCTCCTCAGAATTGAGTTTAGCCACATTTGTATCTCTTTCTCAGTGTCACTTGGTGTGTGTCTTTTAGCAGAATGGAAAATGACTAGGCAAAAAGCATCCTGTGTAATAATATTGGAGATACCTACAAACACTATAGAGCCATGGGCTCCTTGGGGCTAGGTTGATTAGGCTCTGTATGGTGTTAACAAAGATGTGCCATCCTGCATTTCTGAGTTAGCTGGGCAGAGTCAGACTTTCTGTGGGGCTTGGTCAGGCTCTTGTGAATTTCTGAGCCCTGGTGAAGCAGCCTCTGCTGTTGGGAGCCCGCATCTGTGGGCTGATGGAGGATACCATTTGGCTGACCTGAGTCTAATTTTTCAGAGAACCCTCATTTTAAATACCTGGACCCTACATCTCTAGGGTTATGCAAACCTGATCTGGGAACTTGTGCCAGATGCTACAAAGAGGGCTTTAATTCACCACTTCCTTGAGCTTTCTGTTCTCGGCCTGGAAATCCGCTGTTGTGCAGATCCCTTGAGGACAGAGTTTTCTGGATGGATTACATCCCATGTGATGTGCTAGCCTGCTTTACCTCTTTGATCTGCTCTGGTGCAACACAGGAGTAACTAGCCATTGTTAATCATGGGAGACAGGCTAATCAGTGAACCTGGGAAAAAAATCAAAACTTAATGTACTTTTATTCAGTGAGTTAATATTGAACAAATAACCAAAGTATTTTGTCAGAAGAAGGTCTCAAAATTTGACTTTTTTTCCTTTTCATTAGTGTTTACTGTAAGAAGTTCAGTGTACTGCAGTTCCTTTCATCACTCAAAAAAGTAGGCAGCATCTATATCAGAAGTTCCTTGGGTTTTTTTGTTGTTGGATTTCTCTCATAATCTTTTGGAAGACTTTCTACATCGGTGTCTCTCTTGGTACTTATTTCTTCCCGTATTTTTAATTTATGCCTTCTCCTAATGAAGTTCTTGAGAATCTTCAGCTGCCTGTGACAGGAGTTTCCTGAATGTTAACCTGGGGCTGTGTCCTGTTGTGGATCACAGTAATTGTGAGGTATTTAAAAGAATGCTAAGTAGCTGCATTTTGCATTAGGAAGCATACCAGGCTGTCATTCCAAATCTGCAAGGAGGCATATGTATGCTACGGTTCATCTCCTGTGCTTTATTTCAGTACTTCCTACTGAGAGTCTGTGAATGAAACTGGATTCTGTATTAAACAAAGCTACCTCTCCACTATGGGGAAGTGAACAAATGTAGAAACAACATTTGTGGTATTTCCCTGTTTTTAGAAAACAACGCATGTCCACAAAACCTGCTGACTGAGAGGGGTCATACCATTCTGGCAGCAATCTCCAGTTTCGTGCTTTGATGTTCTTTCCAGTGAGGAGTTTGTGGAAATAGACGTGATCACATCTGAGCTTAAGTTATGTTGTTAGGTTAGTTTACAAGACAAAACTGGGAAGGAGAGGGAAGAATCAGGATCTGCATCACAGTGAAAGTGCAAAATATTCCATATCAAAACACTTGTCCAAGCAAACATCTTAACACCTTTTGTCTACTGTTGTGATATTAAACTGCCTGGGCTTCATAATCTGGCTCCTCCGATTTACATATTCATTATCTGAATGAAAAAAAAAGAAAAAATCTATAAAACAGGATTCATTGTATTATCTCCTGAAATATATTAAAAAAAAGTACTACAGGATCTATTCAATGTTTATTTGGAGAAGTGATAAAAACAGAGTGAAGACACATTTTCAGCAGCACACAGAGGTCCTCCCCTTTGAAGGATTATTGAAATGTAAAGGAAAGGTGGCTGTCAACGATATTCTGGAGATAATAAACAGAAATTTGCCCACTGGGCTGGAGTTCTCATTCTTGATTGCCCAAGGAACTCAACAGGGTAGAAATGGTAGGAGTTATGGCACACCTGTTTCCACAAAATGCCTGTAAAATAACTTTCCGATATAGTTTAGGTTGAGTTTTGTCACTTGGGGCCTTATTAAGATCTGCTAATTCAGTAAGGAGTCCAGATCTTTACCACTATCAGGCTATACTGTTTTTTGAATCAGATCTTCCAAGCTGTCTCGGGAATTAATGACATTGTTTTACAGGCTCATGTTCTCCTGAGTTTTAATTTAACTGATCAGCTCAACAGGGCATCACCAAGGCAAGGCATGCCTTGTCAGACTCTTCTAGTGTAGTTCAACCTGCTGAAACTTTTCCAAGAAATGTTGTACTAGCTGTTTGAATCCAAACAGTTCTCTCATTTTAAATCAAGACTAAGTTGAACTGATGAAGATGAAACATCTGTTTAAAATATGTTATCCAGTTTAAGTCCCAACACTCAAACAGGTGAACTTGTTAAAGAGACTCTATTCACATATGGGGAATATGGAGAAACATAAATTACAGCATCACAAAACAGTTGATATTGGAAAGGACATATGGAGATTGTGTAGCCCCACTCCACTGCTCAAAGCAAGATCAACTAGATCATGTGCTCAGGACCATGTCCAGTCAGATTTGGACTGCTTCCAAGGGTAGAGAATAAACTCCCATAGGCAATCTGTTCCAGTGTTTGGTCACATTTTTTTGTCTACACGGTTGTTCTTGTATTTGAATTTGTACTGGTGAGCCCAGAACTGGACACCGCACTCCAGAAGTGTCTCAACAGTGCTGTGTACAGGTGAAGGGTCACTTCCCTCAACTTGCAAAGCACTTTCTAATCCAGCCCAGGATGCTGTAGGCTGTCTTTGCCTAAAGGACACACTGTAGGCTCATGTTCAGCTTTGTGTCCACCAGCACCACCAGGTCCTTTCCTGCAGAGCTGACTTTCAGCTTGTTGAATTCAAAGACTAAACCAAAACAGGTGTGTTATTGCCCAGAGTTATCTCACATATAACTCCCTGTAAAGCTGATCATTGCTACAGGTGTACACGAGCAGTATGAAATTACTATTTACATAGCTGTAAAATGAAGTGTTTATGTTCTACTATGTTCAGTATTAGGCTTTCAGGTGTCAATAGCTGCCAAATTAAGTGCCACTTCCAAATATGTAACAGGAAAATACAAAGCACTAGTATTTAAAATTACTAGGCTACTGGGATGCAAAATAACTTAAATTATCTAATATTCTCTGCCACAAACTGAGTTTGTAATTTGTCTTATGAGTATACCTGCAGCTATGACAAGTAAGTTCTTCAGTTGAATCTTATTTTATTCCCTTTATATCAAAACCTAAGTATGACCTACAGGTCTGTTAGTGGTGACTTTCTAGGCTGACTTCTACTCAGTCATTCTTTGGCCATTTCATACAAAAGCTGTGGCAGTGAATGAGGAAAAAAAAATCTTCAAAAAATCTCAACATTATGCGTTATGTTATTTGAAGCACACAAAAAGAGTAGCAACAAAAACCTGTGCACAATCCTCCACACAGACTTTAATAAAAGATAGAAAAAAATGCTAACATGCATTTAATTTTTAAAAAGAAAAAACAATTGAATCTACTGCTTAGATGCAGTAGGACAGAGGAGATGCTGAGTTTTTCCAGCCTGAAGGGCTGGTCCCTGTGACCAGGTGAGCAACCTGTTTCTTAGCAGAATTTCACCACTTCAGCACAATTGCTCCCCATCACAGGTCTGTCCCTAGCATGTACTCATGTTGCTGCTGAGAGTGGCAGGTGCCAAGAGACTTCCACCTACTTCTTGCCTCCAGCTGTCTTGATATCTTCCAAACAGATAAACAGAAAGGACACAACCACATGATTTCTTCAGGGAACATAGGCATATGAATAAGGGTTGAACTGTAGCTTCCTAAACTGGGTAGCTAGAGTTCATGATGCAACCTGTTCTGTGAAAAATCTTTTTTCATGTTATTTCTGGCTGTTTCTGCAATGTGTCATCAAATGCTATTCATACTATGAAGCACAATGACTGCATTGCTTTTTTTTTTCTTTCCCATCAAGCTTGCTGTGCCTGTTGATTAAACAGCATGTGGGCTACAATTAGCTTCAATATAAAATGCAAAATTGACTTCTACCTGCAGAAGAGAACCACCATAGTAGACAATGCTTTTTTATTTCATTCTTCAATCACACACTGAGTTCTAGAGCCCATCAGTGTAATCACCATGCAAATACAAACGTGGACAACTGAAAATACTGTTGGTCAGAACCTTGAAAAATGAAAATATTTTAGTCTCAAATTTCAAAATAATTCAGGCTTGACAACTACTTCTATTAGAGTGATCCTTGTCTCTTCCATTCCCTAAACCCCACATTCAACACTTATATATTCTTCTTCTTCCTCCCCAGAGAAGTACTAGACAGGCAGAGCTAAACACATTGGCTTCCAATTGCTTTGACCAGTGAATATCTTTAGTATCTAGTGATAGCTGAGATCATGATGGATACCTTCCTAGTAGCATCTCTCATACTTTTGGTGTATAGTTCTCATAAAATCTGCATGAGCTTTCACTGAGACTCCTACAAAGTCTCAGTAAATTTTAAATTCATTTGAAATTGGCTACAGAGTTCCGAAGTTATTAGGAGTAGAGGCAGAATAGGCAGTTTGTTCTTATTACTTTAGATTTCCAAGGAAACACGACTTTGAATAATTCAAATGGATTTCCTACTACTTTACCAAGAGAACGAAATGAAAAGAGCAGAAAGTTACAAATAAAGACAGCAAACTACCAGGAAAAAAAAAAAAAAAAAAAAGTTAGAATGCAGTATGCCACTATAGGTTCAATATACCTTAGTGAATAAATGAGTAATTAGGAATGAACTTAGTCTACTGAGTTTTCTCAAGGAAGATACATTCTGCTAAGGAACTCCATGAATAATTTTATCCCATTGCTTTTCTCCCATAAATCTGGATGAAAGTCAGCACAGCTGCCTATCCACTGGGTTTGATGTAACTTCCGAAACGCAAACAGGGGGTTTCTAAATGCTGTAGTTTTCTAAAGGTTTTAGTTTGAGTCGTTGCAAATAAAAAATTCCTTCCACTTGAGAATGACACCGTCAACCCAAATGAGTCTTCAGAGCAACTCCTTCCTCTGAGTCTCACCTTTTCATTTTGTTTCTCCATATCTTGCTCAGCTTCCCCACCAGTTTTAAAACTAGGAACACTTTTCCAAATAGAATATCTGATATTCAGATATTTTAAATTTAAATTTAATTGCTCTACATTGTGTAGCAGAACTAGAGTGCTTCATCTGAAGCAGTGACAGTATTCCCATTGTCTTCAGTGGAGCCAGGATATGAGCTGAAATGTTTCCAAGTCCCCTCTCACCCCAAGGCCTGTAGGGACACCCACTGCCCCATGGCAGGTTCCTGCTCTTGGCCACCTGGTCTTTGCTCTGACTGTATGTGCTGCTCCCAAAGGCTTGCAAAGGTGGTTTCAACTGCCTGTAATCTCATTTTGCCCTTCCCACAGTCCCCCAAGTTCTTGTTGAAAAAGCTTTCATTCCATCATTTGCACTTTAGTCAAACAATTATTTTCAAGTGATTGCTCTGCTTCTCACATACGTGCACAGAAATCTCAACACCCGCTTTCTTTGTTGCATACAAAATAAAAATATTTGTTAGCTAGTTCTGAGTTGTCCTACATATGAGTTTATTACCTATAATGGTTTCTTTGAAGCATTTTGTTTCTTCTTTATTTCTTTGTCAGGATCTATTGAAAAAGACTTTTCCCAATCTGAATATCAAAGTTGCTCCCTACAAAACGAAAATGCCTTGAACACTTGACAATCATGATTATATCCATGTCATAAATTCAGCCTTTTCATTCTTCAGCCTTTTATTATTCCGTGTATAGAAATACCAGCTGTGTCACTCACACATCACCTGCAACCAACAAGCGACCAACAAGATGGGTGCTATCTAGAGGAGCTTATAAACAAAACACAAGAGGGCATATATCTCAGATAAAGAGAAATATTTGAAACAAAAGACAAATCTGTGAAAGGGTACAAAGGAAGAGTTGGCATGACCAATGTGACAGGCTAATATATTTTTTGCAGTAGTATTTCCTGATGAATATTGATAATGGGATAATGTATTGTTTGAAGCAAGGAAATGGGATTTTTTTTTTTTTTTTTTTTTTTTTTTTTTTTTTTTTTTGCGAGAAAGATTGATACAAAAGATGTTAAGTGTCCCACATAAAGAATCCAGCAGTTTCAGGAAATGTGTCAATGTGTACTTCAGGTTTCAGGTGGAGGGAAGAAAAAGCTATGTGTTTTGAATTTAAGCAGATAGCGTAGTCCACAAAGTTTCTGATGGGATAGATTTGTCTGAGAATGTCTGAGAAACACCTTGCTAGGTCTCAGCTTGAGTTTCTGGCAAGATCTTTCTGAGGAGGTATCAGAGTAAGCCTGAGAATTTTAGAGGAGAAAGAGACTAAAATTCATTTGCTGTGTATTTGTTCTTTCCTTGTAACGACCTACCGGATTCCAAATAATTCTTAACCACAGTCATGTTGGCTGGAAGGGACATCTGAAGATCATCTGTTCCAACCTCCAGTTCAAAGCAAGGGTGAGTCCAATACCAGGTCAGATCACCCATGGCTCTATCTAGATGTGATGGCAATTCCACAAAGTCTCTAGGCATGCCAGTGCTGCACCCAGCCTCCTACACAAACAGGAGAATGGCGTAAGAGAAAGCAGTGGCTGGGAGGTAAACCTACATAAGCTGAAATTAGACAAACTTTCAAACATTTAACTCATAATTTAAACAGTGAGAATATTTAATCACTGCAGCAACCTTTTAAGAAGTGAAAAAATGCTGCATTTCTTGTTATCTTTATGCACAGACTACTTTTCTGGAATGAATTTTAACATGTATAACATGTACGTCACTGAAGTGCAAGTTATCAGGTTTTGAGTAGACATAAGGGAGAGAAATTTAGCATTATGTGATGTAGAGGAGATTAGGAAAAATTGTGCTGATTCTTTCATCCCATCTATGAATTAATAAAATATGTGTATAGTGATTGTGCACACAAAAATGAGCATTAATATGTCTGACTTGATCATTTGTATGCTTAGTGTCTCCTTTGTAGGCACATATTCTGAACATTTGGATTCTTTCTTTGCTCCACAGGGATCACAAAGTGGCTTAGACCTAAGGGAAGAATTTCAGCACACAGCAAGAGATCTGTAAGAATTTCTGTGTCTTTAAAAAAAAAAAAATCCTGAATCATAAGCTCATTCTAGTTCTGGAAATCCATTAGTGATTGCTTATTTATCACAATGGCTCAGTGTCTTTCTCATGACTAAAAAAAGGTCCTTCCAAAATAATATAGTCTTGCTGGCTGGGCACTATGGAGTGGCTCATATTTCTATCCAGTTTGCTGTCCCATTTTTTAAACATGACTTCTGAAATCCAGAAGTATCTGTCCAGTGATGCTTTTGTGGCAACTTGCAGTAGCACTGAAGTATCAAAAAAACACAGGATTGATTCTAATCATCATCTGTAGCACTTCCCATACTAGAATTCTAAATTTTCCAGACAGGATAATAACACCTGGTAACATGGATATAACATGGATATAACTCTTTAGGCTTTTAGTTTCCATTACAGGCCAATATTGCTTTTTTTGTTTTGTTTTTGTTTTGTTTTTGTTTTGTTTTGTTTGTTTGTTGTTGTTGTGCTTTTTTTTTTTAGGGCAGGGCCTTGTTTTTCTGAAATATGAAAGCAAATGTCCAAATACCATACTAAAACCTTAAAAGCCTTAAAAGCAGATATTTGAGCAGACTAAGCACTTGTGGGCTTCAAAATCTTCCTGTTAGAGATGAAAGCAGCCCTTATATTTTGAGAACTGGGGCTGGCCACAAAGGAGGTATAGTATTTCTCTGAGTTTTGTCCTATGTCTTATCTCATGATGTGTGTACAAAAGGGGACAATGTGAGGGCTGAGTAAACCACTTCTGTGTGTGGCATGTCATGACTTAAAGTTTTAATGATTTATTAACTTCCTCTTTTCTCTTTTTATGTGCTTCTACATATTTAATGAAGCTCCCATTTCTGAAGGTTTTCGTCTCCTTTATCTACCTTAACCCTTCAACAGCAACTCCTTGGAGAGCAGCAACGTGAATAATTCTTCTGCAGGAGTTGATCTAGACTCCCCATTGATGGGGAGTAGAGAACAGTTGAGTTGAAAGAAGGGCTTAATTCTCCACTTGTTCTAATTATCAAGAAGGTTCAGTGGTTTCTCTGATGAAGTCTTATCAAAAGGGTTCCAGTTTCCAATGCAGGAAAAAGTGGATGAAACAAAAAAAAGGAAGTTGGGAATTCCTCTGTGCAGTGCAATTCTGTCTCTTCTGTTGTTCATGGAGCAAGTAATAGCATCAACATTTTCAGGAGACCAGATCATCATGCTCCTTTCCCATCGCATGAGCAGGTAAGAGAGGTACTTAGGTAGCCAAAGCCTGCTTTCACATGGATGACAAATCTCAGCCTGCCAGTTATCTCACTGTGAGTAGGTATCTATGCGTAAGATACACAGCAAACAAGAGTTCTCTGAAATAATTGAGACCAGGACACTTGTGTTCTTCTGACTTGTGCCAATCCTAAACTACGTTACATTACATTAATACAGCCCCTGTAAGGAGACTGTCTAAAAAATGAAACATACTGCTTCTCTGCAAAGAGCACTTTAAACAAAATATGTGAAGGAAGAGAAGTAAAGGGAGGTTTCAATGTGATCTCCAGACCACACTTGTCAATGACCAGATTTCAAAGCACATCTCCTTACTTCTGTCTTTTGGGAGAGAACAGATACACACAGACTTAGGGCACACTAGGTGCCTGTGAATGATGTGGCACAGATTTATTTGAGGAAACTTGTCCCCACACTTGCACTGTTGCAGTGTGGGCTCTGTCCCACCTGCCAAATAAATCCTGCAGAAACGTGATATGTAGAGTGTCTGTTTCCTGCTAAGCAGTGGCCTGTGACCCTTGGCAGCAGGAATCTCTTTCCTCTCCATCTCACTGTGCTGCTCTGTGTCCTCTCGGGTGAGAGTCGAGAGTGTTGCTCCCTTGGAAGGTCTTGGACTGAAACTCCAGGTAGGAAGGAAGTGGCGTGCAGCATCTTTTGTCAGAGATAAAATGTAATTAGGCTAGAGGATGTGCGAATAAAGGAAGTTACAGGAAAGAAGAATCACGTGACTCTGGTGAAGTATTTAAAGGCACTTGTTGCAAAAATAGGATAAAGTAAGTTACAGTACAGGAAAGCTAGAGACCTTAGACACAGACTGTTCAGACAGCCCAGATCTAAAAACCTATCAAAATGTACCTTTAAGTCCCTGTGAATTTTCACAGAGCAGGTGGTTTTGATGTTTTTATTGTTTGCACTTGAAGTCATAACAACTGCAAGGCTAAACTGTGAACCTATGTGATTTTGAAGATGTATACCAAAAAATAACATTTATAATAATAGATCTTCACATAGCATGTCATGCCTGTATATAATTTTCAATAAGGGCAAATAAAGAAAAGTTTGAATCTGTCTGGAATTTTTCTTGGTTGTCAGTAATGATGATTAAGAGTATCAAATCTGCATAACTCAGTTTCAAATCCAATCTAATTATAATAGTTTATTGCTACAATGCAGTCGAACTCCTCTTACTTACATGGTCCTTCTGCAAGTGAAACAAATATTAATTTTCTATGTTGATAAAAATATCAAGGTAGCAATTAGTTAATTAATAAAGTTTTGTCTTAGCAGTTTTGCACGTAGTTCTGATGGTTTTAAGTATTTGATTTAACCAATTTTATGACTGCAATTGACACTATAGGTAGAGAAGACATATCATATTTGAATACGAACATAACAAAAAAGTCAGGGGAGGAGGTGAATAGAGTAAATTCAAAATGACTTACAGCAGAGTGACTTTCCCAGAAGGTCAGCTTACTAAGTTCATTTCACAAGGCATGTTTTTAGCAATTTGGAAATTTAATTTAGAACAGCCTGCTTAGATGTTACGTGAAAATTGGAAGTAATGGCCATGGCTTTGTAAACAGGAAAAGTCTGGTCTAATTTCACATTATAACACAATTTGGGTTAATTTTGACACAAAGAGAACTGAATTTTGGACACATAAATTGATAAATACATAGCTATTAAAGATATCAAAGTGGCTTCAAAATGTGATATTTCTATCCAGTACAATCTATATTTGTTTATCTAAGTGCAGAATGATTTTAGCTCTGCTCTTCCTTTGTTGCAAAACTGAAGAGCATTTGTTAAAAATATCTCCCAGCAATGACTGAAAGGTTCAATAGACATTCAATAGATTTTCTGATATTGGTACTGTCCAGATATAAATTTGTTACGTTTGTTTGAACATAGGAGAAAAGGCATATGACATTTCTGCAGGATTATTTATAAGATCTAAGCAGACTGGAGCAGTTCCCTGTGGACCCCCCATTTCCTCTGCGTGTTTGAGCTATGCTTAGTGCAAGGTCAGAGAGCAGCCATCATCGTAGCTTCAGGAAACTGAGGTGACCAGCCGCTGACCGCGGGCTGCTCTCTCCCTCGCAGCAGATCAAGAGCCATTCTGGTTTGCTCTCAATTTCCTCATCAGGATGTAATGATACATCCAAGCCATGAGCCATTTCCTTCGATTGCACCTTCTCCGCTAGTGCTTGGTTAGATAAGGGATATTATATAGCCTCCCAATCTCTTTGATGACACAATTTATCAAAGGGACATCCTACCCTTCCTTGAGCAACTAGGACTGTGTAGTGCTGTGTACGTGCTCCTGATCATGGGACATCGAACTGTCAAGACAGTTCCGCTTCTGCTAAGGAAGTGCTGGGGGGTGGTAAAACAATGGCACAGGTCCCAAACTCAGTACCAACACGGATCCACAGTGATTTTTAAAATTCATGTGGTACTTGACCCCCCAGAATTTTGTCTTTTCTGGCCTACGTACCTTAGGTTCATGCCTACTATTTCACAGCTGTTACAAAATTATCCTCATTAGTGATCATAATCACTCATTTTAAAAAAGGCACTGAAGTGAAACACAGGTGTCAAATAGCCACAGATACTGATCTCTATGATAATATACACAGAAGATAACCTGTCCACAAAATTTACAATTTAAAACAAGTGGCTCCCAAATTTCTTCTTGCAGCCAGCTCCTGTTTCCATTGGTAGTTAAGGTTTCATGAAAATGGGGTTCATGACACCCAGTTGAGAAGTTGTCATGAGACAACAGGTAGGTCCAAACAAGGGAGGAGATGGTGACATGATACTGATTAGCAAAAGAGGCAGTCTTCAGAGTATCAGGACTTTTTCAGGATTCTTACTGTGTATTTTGGCAAATCAGTATTTACAGAGCAATCATAAATAAAATAGGTTTGGTTGGGTTGAGTTGGGTTGGCTTGGGTTGGCTTGGCTTGGCTTGGCTTTGGTTTGGTTTGGTTTGGTTTGGTTTGGTTTGGTTTGGTTTGGTTTGGTTTGGTTTGGTTTGGTTTGGTTTGGTTTGGTTTCTCCAAGGAGGTTAGCAACAGTATGAAAAAGACTAGGAAAGGCTTACTGAGAATTGTGAAATTTGAGAGTAATTGGTACCACAGGTTCACTGGAAGTAGAAGTCCACAGTTTCAGGGAATGAGAAGGTAAAAGCTCACGTCAGGCCCTAGTTTTTGGTGGTGGTGGTGGTGGTGGTGGTTTTTAGTTTTTTAATATACTTTTAGAGTAATGCAGAATTCTCATCTCCACATCTCTTTCCCTCTTCACACGGAAGAGGGCTGATGTGTTGAAAAGGCAGCCAGTGTTGCAGGTGGGGATGCAGCGATATCAAGGTAGAAGACAACCTCTCTGTTATGACTAAACAATACAGAAACCCATAGCTGCCAAGAAGGAAAAAGGAGAAATTGAAGAGCAAATAAGGATTCTTCGTTAATCACCTAAGAAGTTGACTAGCTTCTAATGAACTGAATGTCATAGGAAATGCAAGTGGAAGGATGCAACATTCAGACTCACACAAAAAGCTTTTTCTATTTAGACTGGCCAGGCTGCTCCTGTTATGGAGAAAGATAATGAAGTAGCAGTTCCCAAGGTTTCTTTGGTACCAAATATAAAATGAAGAACTGTCAAACCTTTTTTATACAGTTGTTGAAGGAAGCATTAAATATACCTTTTATTTAACCCTTCCATATGTGCTGGAAAACATATCAAGCAAACAACAGAATTAAAGCAAACAATAAAAATTAGTCCATTTCAGCACTTCAAAACTGTTGATGATAAACATTTCATCCTCGTACCAAAAGTAGGCAGATGGTCAACCATGCAACTGATAAAAAAACTTGTTTCTTTTGTAAAACTAATAATATTTTAATAAATGATGCAAACTGGCTATGGTAAAGCAGAATAGAAGTGCTTCTTTTCTATATTGAATGCAAATTTGATCACATAGCAAGTCATAGTGTTTTCTAGCATATCACAAGACTTGCCACTCATATATTCATGTCTATTACTTAAGGGAAAAATAGATGTATTATTGAATCTCAGGATTCATGATCCTTTCTCTCAGTACTTGTAATACTAGTTTCTGACTTTCTATGCTCAGAATTCATTCTCTTTTCTTGCTTCTTGAGAGTTATATTTTTTAATAATTTCTGAAGTTGATAGTATTCTCAAAAACAGTACATCCTATTGCATTCTGAAAATTTCAAAATGGAACAGGCCATAATTAGATGAAAATTATTTTAGACTTTAGGAATCATAGCTTACTTTGATTTCCCTTATCTAAATTTCTCCGTACCGGGAAATTTGCTAATTACTCTTATAAAGGTTTTAGTGATAAAATTATTGAGAAGATTTGTCACACACCCTGCATATATAAGGAGATTCACATAAGTAATATAGATGAGATTTGTTTCCTGTTACTTTTGTAAAAGAAAGTGTTTGGAAGGGGTTTCACATGGCACAATAAGATAAAAACAGTAAGATGCTGAAAATTTGGGTCTCAACCCCATGAATCCCTGGGACATATACTTAATGTTCAGTTCTGGGATCATGTCAGATCCAATGGAACCATTGAATTAGCAAACATAAGCATGCTCAAGTTACCTGCTGGATTAGAGCAAATATTTTTTGCCTTGTACAGGATGCAGTTCCTTAGATGAGGATTTAACAGTAAAAAAAGGCTAAAATTTCCAACCTAACACAACTACACCTTCCACAACGATTTGTTTCTACTTTTCAGTCCCAGTTAGAGATTTAAAAAGGCAAGGTATCCATCATTTTAAACTCCATACAACTACAGTGGAGGATTTCTGATTCACAGGTTTCCTACTCACCCCCTTCACCTTCACAAAAGAATTAAAAAAACTTTCCCTTCCAAAAACAGAAGCTACCATGACCTCTTTTATGTCCTTTTTTTTTTTTTTTTTCCCCTAAATATACTGTCAAAGACCCTCCATAGCCATATAACCTAGATGCCAGAGCAGCTAATTAAACTAAGTGACATCAGTTTCCCAGAGCCATATGGGGATGATGAGGGTTTACACTTTCAGGAGTGCCCCTTCCCACAGGTACCATCCGTCAGCCAAAGGCTCAGTGTCAGCCCCCATGGGTGACTAGGCTGCCATTTGGGCTCTGATATGCCGTGTCCTGGGTCCTGTCGTCAGACACCTGGGCCCACACAGCAGAGTATGCTAAGGTTCAGACCAGGTAGATTTTCTTTATTATACTGACCACAAAATCCTGAAAACTTCCACCTTAAATCTTGAGGAATATGCTGTGCAATCCCAGCCTGGAGGCAGCTGCAAGTATATACGCTTTGTAAGTGCAGTAATCTCTGCCCCTGCATTGTTCAGATGGAGAAGTTTCTTTGAATTTCTCTGAAGACTTCAAGATGCTAAGTTAGGGCTATTCAGGGATGTGGAAGAACTGAAACAATGATATACAAGATAACCTTTCAGTGCTCCGGTCCCCTTTTCTGGGTGCACTCTGAGGACACGTCCTGTAGGTGGGGTAGATGTAACTATTAATCAGGTGTAATGATCAGGCTGTAAAGATCTAATTATTTTGACCTTCACTGAAAAGCTTGAGCAGGCTGAAATCGAATGGGCAGGAGTTAAAGATCATTGTGATTATTACTCATTATATGCACTTCCTCATATTCCAATTCATTATACCAATAATAGAAAGACTCATGAGGGGATATTTCCTCTACCCTAAATTTAACTTCCATACCTTTCAGTTTTTCTCTGTTTCATACTCCCTCTTTTTGCTTATACTGTTCCTGAAGTGAAGTTTGATTTTATGCATTGTTGACACCATCTGTGCTTGAAAGAAATCCAGTTCGTTTGGGTTTGGGTTTTTGTTTGTTTGTTTGTTTTGATTTGTTTTGTTTTATTCCAAACCTGATGGATGTATTTCAGCTTATATAGACTTTTCATTCAGTTTCAGGACCACATGCCAACTCATCTTCCTACTGCCTTAGTTATTTTATATAAAGATCCAGATACAGTGGGTCTCTTCTCCAGTTATGCAAAGATGAATAAATATCTGAGAATGCTAAAGGGTTTGGGGGAGTTATCAACCCTCTGTTTCTTCAGAGGTGTCCCTTGGAGAAAAGAAAAAGTTTATAAATGGTGTAACAGATGTGCCTCTCTAGCCGAGCTGAACACATAAAAGTCCTCAGTGCTTCCAATGCCCTCCACTAACAAAGCAATTGGATATTGCATGCACAGCTTGTATTTGTTTGTTTGTTGATGTGGCTTAATTGATGTCTAGAAATCTGACAGGTACTAACATACTAGTAACCGTAGTCTGTCATGGTAAGTCAGGTGTCAGGCTGCATGAGATGTTGGTTGATAGCCAAATTTTTAGACATATAAATATGTCCCACTCTGACCAATATGAAGGGCAGTAAATCTGTTTAGGAGTGAAAAACTCAGCTTCACATCCATATGGCACCTGAGTCTGCTAATCTGTTGACTGTTCAGTGGTGAGCCACACTCAGATTCTCCATTGACACACACTATTATGCACAAACTTCCATCACGGCAGGATCTTCAGACTCCACAAACCCAAGGCCACCCCTGTCTCTAGCCAGCTGTTTACATATTTCTACACAACAAAACAGTTCCGGCAGAATATAACCATTAATAAACTCATTAATCTGTGCACAACATACATTTGAGTCTTCCACGTGTCACACAGACACACTAACACTTGAGTTATTGATTATTTATGGAGGGAGGGAGGGAGCAATGGAGCTGTTCTTCCATTTTTCACTCAGGTAAGGTGGAATGCCTCTCTCAGGAAAAATATATAACATTGACAACCCAGACCTGGCTTTTCATTGCAGTCTGTATCTGGTTCCTGGCTTGGCAGTAAAGCAACAGGGCACACCATGGTCACAGCGTTCAGGGCCACAGAAAGCAAATGTCTCTGATTCCAGCATGAAAACATCACTAAGCCTCTGGACATATATTTTTAATGTTCATTGGTATCCCCCTGTGAGCTGATTAATTTTGTGTATTTGGTGGCATTTTTCAAAAGGTTCGAGAAAGAAGTTGCAGGCGTCACAAACTAAACTAATAGCAAATACAGTGATAAAAATGCCTCACATCCCCATGTCCAGGTTTGAAGTTCAGTCTCTGACTTATTTCCCCTTGGCATGCAACACAGCTGCATTTTGACACTGTAAATTTTAGCTTTACTGGTTCATGCAGGAAACTTACAGGCAACTAATAGTTCAGCACAGATAGCTGATAGGAAAAACTCAAAACTCTCTGATTTGATTTGCAACAACAGTTGGCCTGTGCCTGTACTATTTTGAACCACCAATAGCACTGTTGATTTTTTTCCCCGTCTAGTCTCAGATGAATACTAAAACAAAGAATAGGCCAGGAAAATACTCTATACAGCCTCCTCAGTTTTCCACTACAGATGGCAGCCCTGACCAATGCAGATTTTCTGACTTCTGGCTCAGAGTGGGTGTAAAGATAACGAAAGTGTCTGTGCAGTGGGTGTTTTGCACAAAACTTGTGTAATTGTGCTAAAACATGTCACAATTAACACTTGTTTTCTTCCTTGGGATCAACACCATATGGCCTGTAGCTTTCACTGAGCAAAGTCAACTCATCTCCTTGTTCATCCCTTTTGTAGCATATCAACTCTTGAACTTTTCTAATGTGTACAACAAAAGCACATGTTCAGTTTTACTTTCAGAATAGCTTATGACCCTTTTTCTTACCCATATTCTTGTAAATAGAATAATATGTTTCTTGGCCAGTGTTTGTCCAAACTCCTGTCCCTGGGCATTTTTCTTTATAGCATACAGCTCACATGGAGGTGACAAGATCTGGCAAGTGCTGCAATACACTGCTTTTACTTACCTGAGGTTGGAGGTATCTCTTGATTTATTATGTTTAACCTCTAGCTACCAATTCTTCATTCTGAACTACTTGAAAGACACAGATTGCTTCTCATCTTTTTCCTCCTTTATCTAGCAAGGCTTTTCACATTCCACCAAAAATGCATGTGTTTGTCTCTTTCATTCATTAAATAACAAGGAGCTACAAACAAGTACTGAGACGTGAATTAAAAGAGAAGATTAAATAAACCTTTTTTAAAGAAAATGAAAGGAAATGTTGAGGTGATCTCATCACAATCTAGAAGTATTTACCAGCTGGAGAAGAAACTCTATAAAACTCTATTGGCATCTAAAGCTGGAAAATGTAGTTAGACATATCATGGCTTCACATCTGTTTTTAATGTGTTATCAATAAAGAAAAAAAAACAAACCTAACCAAACCAAGCACCCCCCCACTACCCCCCTGCAAAAACAAAACAAAACAAAACAAAAACAAACAAACAAACAAACAAAAAACCACAAGACCAACCAAACAAAAAACCCACACAACCAAAAAAAAAACCCAAACAAACCTGTCAATTCACAATCCTTGAAATTAACACTGGATGGGCTTTCAAATGTTATGGCTTGGCCAGAAGTGTTTTCTGTCTGCAACATCAATTAGTAATGAATTTATCAATGCTTATTGTTCTCACATTGGTGTCTCTAGTCTAAAACATACTAGTTTTCTTTGGATAAATCAAAATTTGAACAACGTGTTACTCAGTTTTTAGCTTATCCATATTAATTTTATTTTGCCAATCTCTGTCCCATTGCTCAGAGACTTGTTTAAGAGTTTGTACTAGGACTACTGTATTTCAGAGTATTTCAGGAGTGCTGAAGTTCACCAATAGCTCATTTGATTGCCTTTGATCTAAAGAGTTATTTATCGCCTACTGCTGTAAAGTAGGAAAGAAGAGCACATGCCCGTTTTTGGAAAGTACACCCTTTCTGCTCTCACTGTCTACACTCTGGATTTATGAATCTTGGCATGCAATCCTTAAAATAAGCTTCTTCTGTGGAAAAGTGGGGACACTTAATTGAGAGACAACTGAAAAGAATTTGAAGAAGGAAAAATAGCCTGAAGAAGTGGTTTCCTAGGAAAGACAAAAATACTAAATGACAGTTAACAGAGTAGTGGATGAGCCCTCCTTCCACTTGGAGGGAGACCTATGAGCAGAAAACTATCCAGATAGGTACAGTCTTAAACAAAAACAAAAGGGCCTCTCAGGTCACCCAGTTTTGATAAACTGGGACCAGTAACTTGAATGCCTTCAGAAAGGACATGCAGGAGATTAGAGAAACAGTGCCTGTACCAAATGCTAGCATGCATCTCTGTAAATATAACACATCTCTTGGTGTTAAACTCTGTTGCTCCATATTTCACACATTTCCCTATTTAACACCACAGATAGATACATTGTGCATTAAAGCAATCCATAACAATGTTAATGACAGATTCCAGTGCTGCAATGTTTATGTCTAAAAACAACAAAGATGTTGGCATAGTAATATTCTATTATTTCAACTGCAAGTCTAATCAGAATTAGTCTGATTTCTTTCAACTTCTCTCCCTCCTCCTCCTCCTTCCCACTCACAGTGATTCACTTCTGATCACGCAACAGAAAGCAAAAACTAGATCCTAAAAAAAAAAAAATTCAGGTCAAAAAGCTGGAAACTAAAAGTTAACAAGATATTAGATAGAAAGAATAGCAAATATAAATTTTTTAAAACCATTATTCAAATCTGGGAACAAAGAATAAAACAAGAATGGGATCAGTGTAAAGAAGACAGAGCCAGTCTCCAGTGGTCCTCAGTGACAGGACCAGAGGCAATGGGCACTAACTGAACCACAGAATGTTCCCTCTGAACATAGGAAACACTATTTTACTGTAAAGGTGACTGAGCACTGGTATAGGTTTTCCATGGAGGTTGTGGAATTGTCATCCTTGGAGATATGCAAAATCTGTCTGGACCGCTGGGTGATCTAGTCTAGGTGGCTTGAGCAGAAGGCTGTACAAGACCTCCAAAGGTCCCTTCCAGCCTCCACCCTTCTGTGATTCTGAGATTCCGAGATGCTACAACAGAATGAACAGCCTGAAAGTCATGCAAAATTTCTGCTGTTCATTTTTTGTTTATGTTCACTATCCCAGGTTTGTGAGATAAAATTTCCCTTAGAAAACATTAGCTTGGGATAATTTTTCTACTGTGTATTGACATGAAGAGTGTTGCTTAGCTGTATGGAATGAACAGTAGTAGTTTCAGTTTACTATACAGAATAGGCTGCATATTACATTAATATTTGATATTGTTTCTTGTAGTGTTTATTTTGTTGCATTAAAATGTTCTAATTATGCTCATTTTGTCTATTTGTGAACACTTTTTGTTTTGAATGACATCCTATATGCTCAAATCCTCACAAGTCATCTTTGGAACATGGAACATATTGATCTAAGTGTTGCATCTATTTATATCTGCATATGCACTATGGTCCTGCAAAGATCTGAATTTTCAATGGGCCTTTTAATTAACTTTAGCCCAATTCTTCTTTCTTTTCCCATTTTTCTTCCAAAAACTTTCCATTCAATACACAGAAGAGTTAGTCTATTGATGCAAAGTACCTTCTCTGCACAGTAAAGGCTTCTTTCGTCTCACCCACAATGTGCCCAGAGATACAGAACACTTCTGGAATGTCTACAAACAGTTGGGCATACAGGCAAACTATTTTACCACTAGAAAAGTAATTTCTTGCATGTTATACTCTTTCTTTCACTTCTTTACCCTTTTCATTTCCAGAGATCTCTGACTCAGCCTATCAAACTCTATAGTTTTCCCCCTTTATTTTTAAAATAAATCACTGGTTCAATTTCCTCCTGCTATTTCAGAAGTGAAAAACAAAAAAAAAAACAAAACAAAACAAAAAAAAAAAAAACACCACACAAAAAAAAGGGAAATGCATTAAACAAAATTGTGTTTTCTCTGCTCTAACTCCTCCAATCTCAACACTACTGGATACTCATTAGCCAAGAAACAAAGAAAATGAGACCCATCAACATGAATCAGATGTTCAGCAGGTTCTGCACACAAAGTCTTGCCTTTTTTGCTGTTTGTTTTACTTTTTACAGTAATATTTGGGTTTTATTGTAAGAGGCGAGTTCCATCAAAACAAGTATTTAAAGCTGACTTTGTTAGAATTGTAATCTGTGATTAGCATCAAAGAAATGAAGGGAAGGAGCAAAAGTCACCAAAACCCAAGTGCAACAAACCAGACGCTATTCCCCTACTAGCTTCCATATTTGTTGATTTTCAGATTCTTCATCTTTGGCTTTGCCATTGCCAAAGCAGCACTTTTCTTTTCTGAAAATTTTGCCTTTTCCAGCTGTAATTGTAGACTTTCCAGTACTTTTACCAAGTATGAATTAAGACAGCTGAAACGTTACTGTGAGTTGATTAACCAGATTTACAACCCAGGCATCAAAAAGTAACTTTCATTTGATTTGTGTCTGGCTTAATCTATAATGTCTGCACTATGTCGTTTTTTATTTCATTCTCTACTTGTTATGCTGCTCTATCTCTGCCCAGTAAAGCATTCATAACTGCATAGTTATGTTTTGCCTGCCTTTTGTTAATGTTATAGTAGCCCAAGCAGAACTCTACACCTTTGGCTTCATCAACGAACAGCACAGGCAGCTACACATTACTGTTATCTGAGTTCCAAAGTCAGCCCTCATTTTAAAAGAATGCTGCAGTCTCTGAGTCTCAGCTTTCTCAATTCTCCATATGTATCCCTCTGTATCCTGCAGATCTCCTCTATGACTACTGGATAAAATTTCAACAGTGAAGTATTGCTGAATTTCTAAGTGAGATTTTAAGTATATAGAAAAATCCTATCTTTTAATTTAAGAGAAAAATATGTTAATCTCTCTGCCCTTATTAAGTCTGCCCTTTTTAGGAGATTTATGGTATATTTTAGGCAGTGTGACATTTCACGTCTTGCTTCTTCTTTTCTTTTTTGTCAAGTGCCAAGACATTTTTTCTCCTTAAACCAAGGAGTTCTGCAAGATTCTGAATATCTCAAGGCACAGGATGCCCTGAGCACCACTGAATGCTCAAAACATCACCCATTACAATTCAATTTCACTAGGAGCAAAAATGCTTTTGTTGTTGTTGTTGCTTTCAAAAGGAAAAAGGAAAATATACTCCTTTATGCCTTGGCATGTGAGGTGAGATCCACACCTTCATATTAAGAAAGAGATAGCAGAGTGAAAGCTGATCTGCACTGAGTAAAACTAGCATAAAAAAACCCTGGCAATGTAACCCATGACTGCCTCATGCATGACTTCTGCAAACTACTACACGTTGAAGAATTTTGGGCTCTGAACTAAATTATGCCACCTGGCAGCTAGGCCAGGATCAAATCTCCTTTTTCACTGTATCATATCAAGAAGGTATACAAATCCTGCAAAAGCTTTGTGAAGACATGTTTGTTCAGAAGCTTCTTGGAGGGCTTCTTTGGCATAGACTTCCAAGAGTAAGCCAAAGTTCCTCAGATTCATGATGCTTTGAATATTGTTGGAGTTGGGTTAGGGCACTGTCTTTAGAAAATTTTGGGTGTATTTCAGTCTTCTACTTCTCTTCCTAAATTGCAGAGCATCAAATCTCCTTTTTGGTTAAAAATTTGAAGCATTAATTTTATATGTAACTGTGACTCTAGGTTGTGGGACTTAAGGAACATCAAGTCTCAAAATATATGTTGCTGTCTGTTCTGCAAGTTGTAGATCTTAAAAAACAAGCAAGAAACAGAAAGACACAATATGACATTGCTTGAAGATGTAAGTATGCCTGTCTAATATCATTAACAGTAATATAAATGATCACTAAAACAGGCAGAAGAGAACTTCTTCATTATCCAATGGCTCAGAAAATATTTCCCAACAGTGTTAGGTTTCATTTTCCTTGCAGGCCTCACATACTATGTTTATTAATGTAATTAAATGGATTTCTAGTAGCAGTATACTATTTTTATAGACATAACATGAAGAGCTACTCAGAATATTTTCAGCAAAATGCTTCTGTTAAAATATGCTATTTAATTCAAGCCAATTTTTTTTGCTTATGTATATTGATTTACAAGTTTTTGACAGAAGGATTTCTGCAAATGACTTTCTGGATGCTTCAGGAAAATGAGTATATTTTCAGTTTTCAAAATCTAAAAATAAGAGTTATACTTAGTCTTTGAACCGTAGCATGAGGTTTCAGGACTGTCCTGCTTAAATAACGATGAAGTATTGGTCTTAATATCTGGAGACTCTGCATTTAAGATTTTGAAATCGCTGTTTTCTCTAACTACTATAGCCATTAGGGGAGCTGAGCATGACTGTATAAAAGTGTATGCTCACTGCTGTGAGAGGAAAATCAGTAAATGAGAACAGGGATTTTTTACATACTCTGGATTTGAATAAAAATTCTTCCAATCCTCCTGAGATTACCTAAAGTGGAAATTGCATTAAAATGTTCAGAAAAGTAGAGGGACCAGTTTAAATTCTACTGTCTACCTTGATTTTTATATAAAAATATTAAAGATTAAGATAAGATTAATAGCAAATAAAGTGGGGTTTTTTTTTGCAGTTTCCCTTCCTTGTGGACTTCAGTTATGTTTGGCTTAAATTACTAGTTAAATAACACATGAAAGCAGCTTCAGAAAGCACCAGTGATTAATCTGCTTTTATACATTTGTCCCTTCCTGCAGCATACATTTTCTAAAACATGCTTCAGTAGGCAAAGAGCAATAATTTCCTCAATAAAATCATGGGCAGAAAGTCAGGCCACACAACGGTGTCTCCTGGCTGTAAAACCTGAGCTATATTTTAAAGGAATCTCTCAGACAGTGCTAATAAGACATACCAAATAAGGCTTTGCAGATTGCTTTCTGAGCATAAGGCTTAGGAAAGCTGTCAAACACTTGAAATTGTAGGAATAAATACATTCCTCCTTCATTATTTTTAGGCACTTCTCAGATTCTTAAGTAATGAAAAATATGTGCTGTGGTATGTACTCAAGCTGTGCCAAGTATCACATCAGGCAATGGCAGAGCATGTTCTTGCACAGTAATTGGGCAAGTCATACAGAATTATTTCAAATGAGTTGACAGAATGTAAATTCATTAGAAAAAACTCTCATCCACACCATTAATTCCTTGAATTGCTGCAAGGTGAGAAATTCACTACATAACTTTCACACCTGGTCATACTATGTTCTTTTTATTTTTTTCAGTAGGGAAAATTGCAATGCAGTTGGCAACTAGCACCAGGTGTCAGTTTCAAAATACTTGTGGATATTCACCCCAATTAAAATAATGAATTCAGTCATCTCTGCTTTCTATAAGTATACTACTGAGTCAGTTTACTGGCAGAAACATTTGCAAAAGCTAGTGATTTAAGTGAATAGTGGAGACCATTTGCAAGTGAATGTTGGTTTTAGAATATACTTAGAATTAGTTTTCAGCATATATTCTGTCCTGATCCATCCAGTGAACAGAAAAAAATATAGTGATTTCCAAACAATGTTCAGGCTTTCAGTATTAATTACTTGCTGCAAATAGCCTGTATTTACAGAAGTTATTCTAATAAAAAATTTTACATTTTGGGATAATTACAAGAATCTCTAAGCCAGCTGATGAATTACATTATTGAGAGTATGTGCCATCATAAGTTCCCAAAGCTATGTCCTATCATAAATTGTGTCCTATCATAAGTTCCCAAAGAATCTTTTCTGGCTATTGATTCAAGTTACAGTTAATAGGTTTAAAATTAAAATTTATTTTATTAACTGGCATCTCTACCTGTCATTTTATCTTGGTTTGTCATTGGGAGGATCAAAGGGCAAGTGTTGTTCTTGTGTGTGAAGAGAGGACATGACGTGAAACAGAAAATAGAAGTGAGATAAAACAGAAGTTTATAATCTTCTCCTCCCCAGAGACAGCAGCATGACAATACTTTCATTCTGGTTTGGTTTGGTTTGGTTTGGTTTGGTTTGGTTTGGTTTGGTTTGGTTTGGTTTGGTTTGGTCTGGTTTGGTTTGGTTTGGTTGGGTTGGGATTTTTTTTCATGACAAAAATTTAAGCTGGAGTCCTTGTCCTGCAGATTTCTTCATTTTTTCGCTAACGCTTTTTACTTCTTTATCTCTTCTGCCTTTTCTGTGGTAATTTTTATTTTTGTCCCTCTTTTCACACTTTCACTTCCTTTATACAAGCTTTCTTCAAGCCCTGAGATGAGTCTGGGCTGTGGCACAGAACCACTGTGAGATTGTTTCTGCATGTTGGAGAACCTTCCTGAGGTTTGCAGCATGAACCAGTAGCTGTTCCTCTGCAGAGTTCTTTCTCACCCTACAACAGACACATGACGGGAGCCTTGGTGGTCATGTTCCATGCTGGGACAGGCAACACTTTAAAGACCTTTTCCATCCTCAAAATCATGGAAACAGAGTTTAAGCAGGTCCATCTTTAATTCAATATCCTGTGCCTAGCAAGCACACAATCTCTCCAAATAGTAGTGGTATCTTCTACACACATGCAATATCACAGAATTATAGAATCATCACAGAAACACAGAATCACAGAATATTAGGGATTGGAAGGGACCTTGAAAAATCACCTAGTCCAATCTCCCCGATAGAGCAGGAACGCCTAGATGAGGTTACACGGGAATGTGTCCAGGTGGGTTTTGAATGTCTCCAGAGAAGGAGACTCCCTGGGCAGCCTGTTCCAGTGTTCTGTCACCCTCACTGTGAAGAAGTTTCTTCTCATATTTAAATGGAACCTCCTGTGTTCCAGTTTGTACCCATTGCACCTTGTCCTGTCATTGATTGTCATCGTGACACTCACCCTTTACATATTTGTAAACATTAATGAGGTCACCCCTCAATCTCTTCTTCTCCAGGCTAAAGAGACCCAGCTCCCTCAGCCTTTCCTCATAAGGGAGATGCCCCACACCCTTAATTGTCTTTGTTGCTCTGTGCTGGACTCTCTCCAGCAGTTCCCTGTCCTTCTTGAACTGAGGGGCCCGGAACTGGACACAATATTCCACATGGTCTCACCAGGGCAGAGTAGAGGGGGAGGAGAACATCTCTCGACCTACTGACCACCCCCCTTCTAATACACCCCAGGGTGCCATTGGCCTTCCTGGCCACAAGGGCACAGTGCTGGCTCGTGGTCATCCTGCTGTCCACCAGGACCACCAGGTCCCTTTCCCCTATGCTGCTCTCCAACAGGTTGTTCTCCAACTTTTACCGGAAGCTGGAGTTGTCCCTGTCTATATGTAAGACTCTAAACGTTCCCTTGTTATGTTTCATTAAATCTTTCCCTGCCCAACTCTCCAGCCTGTCCAGGTCTCACTGGGTGGCAGCACAGCCTTCCAGCATGTCAGCCACTCCTCCCAGCTTGGTGTCATCAGCAAACTTGCTGACAGTGCACTCTATTCCCTCATCCAAGTCATTGATGAGTATATTGAATAGCACTGGTCCCATTACTGGCTCTTGAGGCACTCCACTGGATACAGGCCTCCAACTAGACTCTGCCCCAATGATCACAACTCTCTGGCTTCTTTCCTTCATCCAGTTCACAGTCCCCTTCACTATCCGATCATCCAGACAACACTTTCTCATTTTAGCTGTGAGAATGCTGTGAGAGACTATGTCAAATGCTTTAATGAAGTTGAGATAGACCACATCCACTGCTTTACTATCATCTATCCACCTGGTTATGTCCTCATAAAGGCTATGAGGTTGGTTAAGCATGACTTCCCCTTGGTGAAGACATGTTGACTGCCCCTAATGACCCTCTTATCCCTGATATGCCTTGAGATGGTGCCAAGGATAAGTTGTTCCACCACCTTTCTGGGGATGGAGGTGAGGCTGGCCAGTCTGTAGTCACCCAGATACTCCTTCTTGCCCTTTTTGAAGACTGGAGTGACATTTGCTTTCCTCCAGTCCTCAGGCACCTTTCCTGTTTCCCATGACTTAGCAAAGATGATGGAGAGTGGCCTAGTAATGATTTCAGCCAGCTCCCTCAGCACCCGCGGGTGCATCCCTTCTGGACCCATGGATTTATGGATGTCCAGATTGCTTAATTGGTCCATAACCCTCTCCTCATCAATCATAGAATTATAGAATCGTTGGGGTTGGAAGGGACCTTCAAAGCTCATCTAGTCCAATCTCCCTGCAATGAGCAGGGACATCTGCAACTAGATCAGGTTGCTCAGAGCCCTGTCCATCCTGGCCTTGAATTTGTCCAGGCATGGGGCATCTACCATGTGACCTGGCAACCTGTGCCCGTGTTTCACCATCCTCATTGTAAAAAATTTCTTCCTCATGTCTAACCTGAATCTCTCCTCCTTTTGTTTAAAACCATTTCCCTTTGTCATATCACAACAGGCTCTGATAAAAAGTCTGGCCCCATCTTTCTTATGGAGTCTCTTTATGTACTGAAAGGACACAATAACGTCTCAATGGAGCCTTCTCTTTCCGAGGCTGAACAACCTCAACTCTCTCAGCCTGTCCTCACAGGAGAGGTTTTCCAGCCCTCTGATCACCTTGGTGGTCTCCTCTGGACCCTTTCCAACAGGTCCATGTCTTTCCTCTACTGAGGTCTCCAGAGCTGGACACAGGACTCCAGGTGGGGTCTCACCAGAGTGGAGTAGAGGGGCAGAATCACCTCCCTTGACCTGCTGGACACATTCCTTTTGATGCAGCCCACAATAAGATTTGCCTTCTGGGCTGCAAGTGCACATTGCCGGCTCATATCCAATCTTTCATCCAGTACCCCCAAGTCCTTATCTGCAGGGGTGCTCTCAGTCCTTTCATCTCCCAGCCCGTATTGGTACTAGGGTTTGCCCCAGCCCAGATGCAGGACCTTGTACTTGGCCTTGTTGAACCTCATGACGTTTGCATGAGCCTACTTCTCGAGCTTGTCCAGATCTCTCTGGATGGCATCCTGTCTCTCAGGTGTGTCAACTGCACCACTCAACTTATCATTCAGGCACAGCTAAGCCAAGTTGAAACCATGACCCCTAACTTCTCCAGTACTTGAAAAATCAGATTCTATCTATGCTCTTCTTTACTAAAATTATTTTTGTACCAGTTAAGTACAGTGAAGGTGAAATAAGATTTAGTTATTCATCACAAGCAGAGTTTGTAATTTGTCTTTGTCCCTGTACTGTCAAAGTATTGAGGGACTTCATACAAATAAATTCTGAATCAGATATTTAATTTTATATAAGCCAAAAATTAATCTAGAACAGCAGTTGTCCTCTGTATAGTAAAGGAGAGATTGATGAGAAATTTTTAAGTCACCATGGAATGCTGATGAAAGAGGTCACTGATGATTGTACTGTGAGGTCAGGAACTTCAACTACATATTTATGTAGCTGAAGATCACACAATGTTGCTGATACTGCCAAACGAATCAAACAAATTCTATTATTGGTAATCAGTCAGTTCACTAATAAAAGGTGTCTGACTTTATTTGCCAGCCAAATGTTAACATTAGTTTCAACAACTTTTGTGAAATGTTGTGCTGTTTTTGAAGTTTCATGACATTTGTCATGTTTTATTTAGTATAGGTGAAATTCTGAACACCAAGCTTTACACTTTACAGCAAACTTCTGATTCAGAGTTCTTGTTTAAACTCATCATTATTCTTTGAGCACCTGTTCAAATGTTGGAGGCTCAGTTCAAGCTGTGTTACTTTTCCTGTGTTTGTTTCTAGCCACTTCAGAGACCATCTCTTCTACTTGCTGAACTGATCCGCAGGCAAACTACTCTAGTGTCCCTTCTCTTTCTCCTTTTCTTGCTGCCCATTAGACTTTGAGATATTAGCTGTTTCAGTTCCCATTGCAACTCCTTTCTCCTTCTTGCTGTGACAAATAAAACTGAACCTGATCTGAACTATTAAACTGAATTATAATTTCAAACACATTTTTCTTCTCATAATTTAAAAACATTCCATTAAAGATACTGGCAGGAAAAAAAACTGATACTCTGAGATCTTGTGCCTCTTGTTTAGTGTTTGAAGAATCACATCCTTTTGGCAGTCATTTTCTCTTGCACAGAGAATTCAATTAAGAGGAAAATGTTCAAGCACCTACCTTGAGTTGTGACGAGCTGTATCTTCTTCAGCCCTTTGTTTTATCAACTTATTTGATTTTCATTCTGATTACCAGGGTCTTATCCTTGTGCAACTGGTTTGGTTATGGGAATCTGGGTTATGTAGAAATTGGAAGCCAAAATCTGCAGCTCTTCCAAATGCCTGCAAAAAAATAAATGGCCTAAAGGAGGAATACCAGGAAACTCATGTTATTGATTAGAAAAACCAAATCTCTCCATCCATGCATTCACTTGTGAAAGTACATGGCCCATAGTTACATCCTCCTTCCACCCAGTTTTCATTACTCATCTATTTATAGGCTCTGCTCATAATCCATTTCTAACACAGACTGCAACTCTTTGCATAGTAATATATTAAGAGGCAAAACAAAGGGGTGTTTCTTAGGTAAAAATTCGCAAAATTGTAGATAGTTAAAATAAACCCCAGAAAAATAATAAATTCACTCTTGACAACTTTAAAGCCTATGACATAGTCAAAAAGTATTTCTCTAGTGCTCAACATCTGGCTAAAATACAATAGTTAGGTTTAGTCTGGGAAGAAATAGTGGTAAGGAACTCAGAAAAAAATAAATTCTAGAGTTAAAGGTCTTTCATTATTTTTTCCTTCTTGATATAAATTAAATGCTATCTATAAAATTTCCTTTTGATCTTTATTGTTAGAAAGTAATTAAATATAAAAGATGTATTCATTGTTGTGCATGTGCTTCTAGGTACTAAAGTAAGTAAAAAGCCAATAATTTGAAATGAGGTAATTTTCAAGAATAATGTTAATTCAATTTTCACTAAGCACTGTGAGAAATAAATGCCAAAAAGAGGAACTCTTGGAAAAATAACCTCACAGAAGCCAGTTATCTCTGCTACTTTAGGGAAGTCTTTGTCTTCCTTGTATATTGCCATATTCTGTGAATCCTCCACACTATTCTTTTTAGCTCTTTCTGAAGGATGGATGATAAGTTGATGCTGCAGAAGCTGTGTGATGGATATATAACAATACCTTGTACAGCATCATTTGCATCCAACATGCTTCACAGATAAAGGTGACCTTCGACGAAATACCCTGGTTTGTTCTACACCAGTTGAAGTTGTGCAAGATGAAAGGAATTGAATGCAACTAGAATGAATTTACGTGAGTCACACAAAGTAGAGATAAGGTACCTTACCAGGTGGACCTGTCTTCATTAAATGATCACCAGCTGTATTTCAGTTCTCACAGGCTTCAAGCCCTCAGAGAACAAAACAAAACAAAACAACAACAACAACAACAACAAAAAGGTAGTGTTAGCAGGGGTGTAAAGTTAACCTAAAATATTTCTCCATCTACGTTTGTGCCAATTTTGAAATTCAGTTGAATGCATAAGACAAGTTATTAAAATAGAGATGTGTTACAGACTGGAAGCTTGGCTGTGAATAACTAGGAACACTGGGATCTGCATTCAGGTTTCCAAGTCAGACACATTCCTGATATACTGCACTCAATTTCCAAACTCTTTATGCAGTTGATGAGGATAAGTATGGATTCCTGTTCTCAGAAACATCAGGTACTGGCAAAATCTAGGAAAATAACATTTTAAAAATTTCATTGCTCAGACTGCTTCAGGATGGTAAAGAGAGAAGGAGAACATGGAGAAAAATCCGACTTCACACTGCAGATGTCAGGAGAGTTGAGGTGATGATGGGTAAGATCCCACCTGGACTACTGCTCAGCCCAAGGTAGGTGTGATGCTCTGAGAGAGAAGATCTGGCCTCGTCAGATGACAAGTGATATAATCAAGATGAAAGTTGGTGATAATAGAGAGAATCTGAAAAATGATGCCAGGATGCTATATGTAGGCAAGATTCATGTATACAGGCCTTCTTTCTTTTTTTAGCTTCTTTGACCATGTTTTTCCTGTTGATTTAATAGCATTTTGTTGCAAAGACATTGCAGCAAGCCTCCATGAACACTGTCTGATCAGAAAGTCCCCAAGAGAAAATTCCTTGGGAGAACAAAATCACGCTGGCTTTCCACAAAGAGCAAGAAACACTTGCACCAAGGCTGTGAAACGGGACTGGAAGGGTCAGGGAGCTCACCTGTTGCTTGGTCCTGGCCCAGTGACATTCCTTTGAGTCCAGCAGAGGCTTAGGGTACTTGCTGCACATGAGGGAGGAAAGCACTGCATTTACAATACACTCAGACAGCAGGTTACCTTGAGTTTCTGACCCAGAAAAATGAAGTTGTAATTTCATATGCTGACATCCTGAAAGATCCATTTCCTCAATTTCTGCTTTTTTTCCAGACCTAGTGCAATTCTCTGCTTCTGCATTAAGCCAGTCTGACTTAGGGCTGTGCAATAAACTGTGCTGCTGAAGTGATCCTCCTTCTACCCTCCTTCTTTTTCTGTATTTTTGGGAAGCAAGTATTGTTGTATTATTTTTTTGCCTCATTCAGTTGAGAGCACTGATCCAAAAAAACTGTTGCCAGTCCAACTGGTGGGGATCAGTCTTACTGTGGGATGACTTTAGGCTGGGTAAAACACAGGGGAGCAATTCAACCAGCACAAACATTACCTTGAGTGCTCATATTCAGCAAGAATATGCTGAAGAAGATATGGGCAAACAGTGATGATAACAGCTTTATCAAAGAATACAGTTTAACCAGTCTGTGTTTCTAGAGTGAGAGACTTTGCTTTTGCTTTCTGATCCAGTTCATTTCTGGACAGAAATCAGGAGTGGAGCATTTAATACCCAAAAAGTTACTTTTATAAGCTGAATATTAGAGGCCCTATTGCAACCTTAATAAAAAAATTCACTAATCACTTGGTGAGCTTTTCAAAGTCTCCTGAATGACCTAAAAATACAAGTCTGATTCTTTTGATGTACCTATTCCCCCAAATCATTGGTCATATATCCTCATGTGTATTCTTGTTTAAGCCAGTTGAAATCTGTCCAATTCAGAAAGACATTAAGAGCCAAAATACTTATGGTTTTCAAAACATTGGGGTCCAAATCCTGCTACTTTAACAAAACATTGCAAGGTCAAAGTGTTACCAATGTTATTGCACATCCTGCAGAGGAAAAAAAAAAACAAAAAACAAACCACAACATTCAGCCCAAATTGACTGATGTATGCTACTAGAAATCTGTTTGCAGAGTGAAATATACATCAAGGGCACTCTGCAGCAACTAGATTATTTTCAGTTATTTGGTTATACTTATCCTGCTAACAAAGATGTAGTGTTATTTAGTTATGGATGTTACCAGTGACAGGTAGTTTCCTCCATATTGATGATAAACTAAAAAAAAAAATCCATGGAAAGAAGCTGGATAAGAAGTAATTCTTACATCTCATGGTACTATTTGCAATTTCCAATATTACCCTGGTTTAATTTGAACCAAATCAAGGTTTGCTAAAGGTTTAAACAGAGAAGTGTGATTGTACAGTGGTTAGGTAATCTGCTATGATGTGCTTGGCAGTTTCAAATCTCTGAGCCATCGGTGCCAGGGCAACCATGTCAGACTTTCTCAGCAGAGCAGCCCCATCATGATGCTGCAGGCCCAGACCAGAGATGCTTCTCTGCCACCTGTTTGTTCTGAAGTGGAGGTGTTCCTGGTGGAGACAGGCACCTTACTCACCCTGATAGTCTCCCTCTATAGTCAGAGGTGAAAACAAGTCCTTCAGGAAGGAAATGCAAGGATTTCTACTACTTTTCTACCCTGAACCTTCTTTTGAAGTAGACACGATTACACACAATGTGAGTATACTTGCCTTAGTCAAACCATGGGAATACCTCTGAGTATCCTGTGTCAAAATAACCAAATAGTTTTGTCAAGGCACACGTGAAGGTGGCACAGATTTAAATCCTAATGTGAATCAGGATGACTGTGGTCTTCCTCGGTATTCCAGTTAAGAATTTATCAGTAAATACTCTATATTTTTTTTATTAGAAAGCCAATCTAATAATGCAGAAAAGTATTTACAAATGTTTTATTTAGACATGGCTCAATGAAAAGAATGTCTGTCATTTTTGTGAAGAAAAATTAATAGACAATTTTCCTAAATGTGCTATGGTCTGTTATACTAATGAAATTTCTATAAATCTACTCTGTTTTACCATCCATTCCCTTCTCAGCTGAGCCTCGTAACCTCTTAAGGGTTGTAAGAGCAAAATTCAGCATTCTGTCTCACCATTTGTTCACACTTTTTGCTCTATTCCTGTTCCCATTTTCCCTCTTTTCTTTTACTTTGACCTGTCCTAGACCCATTTATTGTTTGATTTTTTTTTTTTTATTTTTTTTTTTTTTTTTTCCCTCCAGCATACCCTTCAAATCTCTGGGGCAGATTGTGAGCAATTGCTCAGAGAAACATTCCCATTGTCATTAGCAATAGCTAATGTGACTGCTCATTAGCGGTAGCTGTTCACAATCTGGTCGGTGTTATTTAGCTTTGTTTCCTTTTTAAGAAAAGCTACTGATTTTCTCTCTAAAGCCCACATCAGTCCTCAGTTTGTTATTTCTCCTGCTTTCTGTATCTATATAGATGTCTACACATGCTCTGAGTGCTTATTCTCTCCCATTCCCTGTTAAATAAAATCTTAGGTATTCACATATGATACTGAGATTCAACTGAACAAATACAAAGGCTTACATCTGAAATAGTCATACCAGGTTCCTTTTACGCTCAGTGTAGTGAAAGAAGCACTTGCAGCACACAATTCATCCCATCAAAGTAAACTTCTAAAATGGGTCAGATGAGTCCCATCTTTAGCACCAGCAGTTATCCAGGGAATCTCTCATTAATAGATTGCCTCCATCATTCAGATTTTTCCCTGATATTTCTTGCTTAAAACATTCTCATTAATAAGTAAACAAAAGGTGCCATACCTACAGCTAAATAACTTGGTCTATTTTACAAACGGTCCCTATACTTTTGTACAGGAACTTTGTATCCTCTGTAGCATTCACACCTCTACAGGGAGTCACAATAGAAATTAAACAGTTGTACAGTTCACAAAACTGGTCAGGGTGAAAGCACTTTTCTGTCTTGTTCAGTGGTGAAGAGCAGAGCAGTAAAAACAAGTTGGACATACCACAGCTGTGGCAATGGTAAGTCACCAGTATGTCCATAGTCATCTTTTGCACAGTTGCCAGCCTGGACCACAGTGAGCTTTTGTGACATAAGCAGACTTAAAAGTGGTTGCATTTGTATGAGCAATATTCTTTTGTGTCTCTCGAAATCCTAAACTTTTCAATGATTACTCAACAGCTGGAACACTCCAGCTAAAATCCAAATATTTCTATTCAGAAGAACTTTTGGGTGTTTCATATGAGTTACAGTACAGAAGTATCATGTATCTACACAGACTCCGTGTCCTATGATGACTAATAAGATTTCTTATGAATAATATCTAGGAATATGGAGAAGCCTTACAGCTTTTGCTGCACTATGGAAGCTGAAGCTCTGATGGGTAATCCAGTGCATGTGAGAGAATAAGGACATGATGTAACTGAACAGCAGCTCTGGTGAGTCACCAATGAAGCATACCCAACTGTAGTATTTCAATGTGGGGACATTCTTTTTTTTCAACTAAAAAAAAACAATGACATTTTAAAATAAAGACACTTTCTTACTGATTATGCATTCATGGCCCTAGTTCTCCATCAAAAATGTTCCTGACTGATTGTTCCTAATGCATCATATTAAGCCACTCACCTGCAAGTGTGTCAACACTTTAGAAGAGCCTGACCATATATAGGGGGTAGCATTAAGCATTGCAATGTTATATGATGTTGGCTTGAAACCAAATTCTGTCATCATATACTTGTCACCCGAGCATCAGAAATTTTTACTGGCTACTGTGTTCTTTTTTGCTTTCATGCCTTGGTGTGCACAGAGGCTGGAAGAGCTGCCACAGGGTAGAAAATGTACTGATATTACAAGAAGAACATTCAGTACAAAGAATAGACTAAACACAATTGCCTTTTGCACCCCAGGCCATCAACAAAACATATCCTCATGGAACTTCTATTAAAGAGCTGGTCACACTGCTGAAATATTATAGCTCCCTTTGTGTTCCTCAATCCGTGATTCAAACTGAAAACTAACAAAAAATAAACCCCATCGTGACAACTACAAAAGCAGCTGGAAAATGTCAAATTGTCTGATGGTTGTTACAATGTTTTTTTGACAAACAGCACCTTATTTTACTGAAACATCTCTACAAATTTCACAGACATGTTTTGCCAAGTAGCTGGAAGGACAGACTGGTAGTATTATCTGATACTGCCTGACAAGTGACATGCATGTTCCCATTATTGGACTGGCCTTAGAGGTCAGTGTCTCCTCTGCAGGAACTGGAGGCCAGAATCAAAATTCACTGGAGATGATAGGAAGCCTTTCTATAACTTATAATAAACATTTTATCTGAGATATAAAGTTTACTTTTCATAGGCTTGGACTCACATCCATAATCCATGAATATTTAGAAATAACCCAAGTGAAAATCTGAATATTTGGAAGAAGTCCTAGTTTATTGAAAGAGGCTTAATAAAATGAATGGTATGAACTTTTCATCCCTCCTTTTATCCAATGAGTAAGGCTCCAAAAAGTTTTTTTATATTTCACAAGGAACATTTCATGAAACGAAGGAACAATGAGAGGAAGAAAACAGTACTGAGAACATTTTCAGAAGTAAGTCTTCTGGAGGAAGACTTACATGGAAAAACTGAACTTTAACTTAGCCATTATGTATAATTAGAATAGAAATCATTATTCTGTAGCATTGCAGATGCAACTCTTGCTGCGTTTTCAGTCTTTTCTGTTCAACTGACTAAGCAACAGCCAGTTTTACAGCTGACAGAAACAGTATCACTATGAAAGAGCCAGATGTGGTGTTTAGTGCTTGCCTCCTCACCTGTAAAGGGCCAAAGGAGATGCGCCTTCTGTGAGCTCAGATTTTAGTAGTTTCAAAATGCAAGTCCACATATCATTTCATATTCTCCCCCATGGAGAGAGACATGAGAGAACATGAATGAATGTCTAACCTATATACAATCCACGTACCCAAGGGAACATTTTCTTTTTATCTTAATTAGGTCAGGATCCCATTAAGTACCCTCTGCTACTTCTACCTTCTCACTAATGTACATTAAAAGACTTGGGTCTGCACTCTGGGTAAACAAACAGGCTATCTATTCTGGGAAAACTAGTTTGAAAATACGATGCTGATGTTTTGTTTGTTTTGGATTCAAGAGGGATAGGCCTTTGCTGCACTGAAAACATGCACTGCTACGAGCTTCTCTGTCTCCAAAGTAGCTTGTTGTCATAAATATAATTCTGTATAAATAGGTTTGCATCTTCTGCTGAATTGAGTTAGCTGGTACACTAACTAGGTTTGGGTTCTGGTGTTTTGTCAATGAATAAGCACAGTTTGCTATATAATTGCTTTACTGTCTTAAGGCAGGCAAAAGAATTTGTCCTCCTAGAATTATAATGTTTGTGATAAACAGAGAGTGGAAAAGAAATAGAAGGCATATATCGACATTTACATCCAAAGGCAGGAGGACACAGGCAACTGCAATGAAAACTTGTACAGATTAGCTTAGTAATACCTCATAGTTCCTCAGACCAGCCCTCTGCATTGCCCGTTGCCTGTTATCATTTCTGCTTTCACCTCTTTCCATGGTTGCCAAAGAGGTATGAAGTCTTCCCAAGGAACAGGAATAGGATAGCAAAGTCATTTCACACAGGTTAATAATCTGCTCAAGATTAAACCTCTATCCATTTGTGTCACTAAAAACTGAGGCTTTCACTTCCACAATTCATGCAAGAAATTCACTTTTGTTCGCCCTCTGATAGGAATTCGCATTATGACACAGTCTGAAGTTGCATTCATAACTCTGCATTCACAGCACGCTGTCATGCCAATCCTCCTCTCTAGTAGCGAGATGAAAATGATAATGCTTAGGAGTGAATCAATCGCATTACTGACACAGAAGAAGTACTGCCAATTTTTTCCAGCAGGTTTACCTATGTTGTGAGTGACCTACCAATAACTCCCTCTTGAAGTCAAGTCCAACACAGTTAGAAAATCCAATGAGACAAATGACACCTTGTTTTTAAGAAGGAAATGGCTCCAGAGAGAAACCAAAACAAATAGTTAAGGAAATATTCTTATAACCTTTAAAAAAAAAATTTCTAATCCACTCTTTTCCATGAACATTTACTCACTTTTTTTTTTTCTAATAAATATGCCTTCCCACACTTGTCGTTATGCCATGAAAGATCTCACAGCTCTTTTTTTAACATATGGTCCTTTTGCTACCTACTCTTTCTCTAGAACTACATTGGGAAATGATGCATAAATACATCCTGTTTTTCACAGCTAGAAAAGTCACCCTGCTCAATACTCTTCCTTATTAACACTTTTTCACTTACTGGTGCAGCTGGATGCATGAGAGGAGGTTTAACATTTTCATTTTATACCAATGAGTGAGAGGTTGAGGGTTTTTTTTATTTCCTCACCAAATGCCAAGATGCCAAGATACTCTTAATGCTAGTATGTTAAGACTTCAGATGTAGATCTCAATACTCCATCTGGGTCCCACCTCTATTTAAATACTTCTTAGCACTTCAGAAACTAACACAATTAAAAATTAAAATGAGATGGACAGAGCAAACCAGAACTTCATTGCCATGTTGTATGGTTATGCAATGAATTCAGAGTGATTTAAAAATAAAGCTACAGTAAAATACCAAAGACAGGGATGAGGAGTCCTTGTAGCATCTGGATTTATACATTTTGATTATACCAAGTCTTACTAATGATTGTGATAGGTAACAATTCCCTAGAAATATTCCTTAAAATAAGTAATTTACTTGATGAAATGCAGATGAATAGTTCATTAACTTCACTTTTGACAACATACTGTCTAGGTTCTGGTCTAAAAGTATGTCCCTCAAAAAATAACAGAGTAACCCATCATTAAAGATACTCAACATTCAACAGAGGGAGATCAGAGCAACTACAATGTTTTGAGTACTGTCCAGGGGCAGATGAGATAAGTTGAGAGTCTGTGGGTGAGAATCAAGGGGCAGCCTGCCAGGGGTGATACTGTTGTGAGTATCTATTACAGGCCACCAGATCAGGGTGAGGAAGTTGATGAGGCCTTCTACAGGCAGCTGAGAGCAGCCTTGCAGTCACAGGCCCTGGTTGTCGTGCGGGATTTTAACCACCCTGATCTTTGCTGGAATGACTACTCAGCCAGCCAGCCACAGTCCAGGAGGTTCCTCCAGTGCATTGATGATAATAACTTCCTGATGCAAATGGTGGATGAGCCAACTAGGAGAGGAGTGCTGCTGGATCTCATCCTCACTAACAAGGAGGGTCTGGTTGAAGTGGTAAAGGTTGAGGGCTGCCTTAGCTGCAGCAACCATGAGATGGTGGAGTTCAGGATCTCATGTGACAGAAACAGAATACCAAGCAGAATTGCAACCCTGGACTTCAGTAGGGCCAGCTTTGGCCTTTTCAAGCAATTGTTAGGGGAAATCCCATGGGCAAGGGTACTTGAAGGTAAAGGGGCCCAAGATAGTTGGTTATCATTCAAGGACCGCTTCTTCCAAGCTCAGGATCAGAGCATCCCAGCAAGTAGGAAGTCAAGGAAGGGAGCCAGGAGACCTGTTTGGTTAAACAGGGAACTGCTGGGCAAACTCAAGTGGAAGAGAAGAGTTTACAGATCATGGAAAAGGGGGCTGGCCACTTGGGAAGAGCATAAGGCTGTTGTCAGAGGATGCAGGGAGGCAACTAGGAAAGCTAAGGCCTCCTTAGAATTAAACCTTCCAAGAGGGGTCAAGGACAACAGAAAGAGTGTCTTCAAATACATGACAGATGAAACAAACACCAGAGGCAATGTAGGCCCACTGATGAATGAGGTGGGTGCCCTGGTGACAGAAGATGCAGAGAAGGCAGAGTTACTGAATGCCTTCTCTGTCTGTAGTGCTGGAGGCTGTCCTGAGGAGCCCCGTACTCCTGAAGCCCCAGAGGAAGTCAGGACAATGGAGGAGTTTACCTCGGTTCATAAGGAGAGGGTTAGGGACCAATTAAGCAATCTGGACATCCATAAATCCATGGGTCCAGAAGGGATGCACCCGTGGGTGCTGAGGAAGCTGGCTGAAATCATTGCTAGGCCACTCTCCATCATCTTTGCTAAGTCGTGGGAAACAGGAGAGGTGCCTGAGGACTGGAGGAAAGCAAATGTCACTCCAGTCTTCAAAGAGGGCAAGAAGGAGTATCTGGATAACTACAGACTGGTCAGCCTCACCTCCATCCCCAGAAAGGTGATGGAACAACTTATCCTTGGCACCATCTCAAGGCATATCAAGGATAAGTGGGTCATTAGGGGCAGTCAGCATGGCTTCACCAAGGGGAAGTCATGCTTAACCGACCTCATAGCCTTTATGAGGACATAACCAGGTGGACAGATGATAGTAAAGCAGTGGATGTGGTCTATCTTGATTTCAGTAAAGCATCTGACACAGTCTCCCACAGCATCCTCACAGCTAAACTGAGGGAGTGCGGTCTGGATGATCGGGTAGTGAGGTGGACTGTGAACTGGCTGAAGGAAAGAAGACAGAGAGTCGTGGTCAATGGGACAGAGTCTAGTTGGAGGCCTGTATCTAGTGGAGTGCCTCAAAGGTTGGTACTTGGACCAGTACTGTTCAATATGTTCATCAGTTACTTGGATGAGGGAATAGAGTGCACTGTCAGCAAGTTTGCTGATGACACCAAGCTGGGAGGAGTGGCTGACACGCCAGAAGGCTGTGCTGCCATCCAGCGTGACCTGGACAGGCTGGAGAGTTGGGCAGGGAAAAATTTAATGAAATATAACAAGGGAAAGTGTAGAGTCTTACATATGGACAGGGACAACTCCAGCTTCCGGTAAAAGTTGGAGAACAACCTGTTGGAGAGCAGCGTAGGGGAAAGGGACCTGGGGGTCCTGGTGGACAGCAAGATGACCACGAGCCAGCACTGTGCCCTTGTGGCCAGGAAGGCCAATGGCATCCTGGGGTGTATTAGAAGTGGGTTGGTTAGTAGGTCGAGAGATGTCCTCCTCTCCCTCTACTCCACTCTGGTGAGACCACATCTGGAATACTGTGTCCAGTTCCGGGCCCCGCAGTTCGAGAAGGACAAGGAACTGCTGGAGAGAGTCCAGCACAGGGCAGCAAAGATGATTAAGGGAGCGGTGCTTCTCCCTTATGAGGAAAGGCTGAGGGAGCTGAGTCTCTTTCGTTTGGAGAAGAGGAGACTGAGGGGTGACCTCATTAACGTTTATAAATATGTCAGGGGTGAGTGTCACGAGGATGGAGCCAGGCTCTTCTTGGTGGCAACCAGTGATAGGACAAAGGGTAATGGGTACAAACTGGAACACAGGAGGTTCCATTTAAATATGAGAAGAAACTTCTTCACAGTGAGGGTGACAGAGCACTGGAACAGGCTGCCCAGGGAGATTGTGGAATCTCCTTCTCTGGAGACAGTCAAAACCCACCTGGACACATTCCTGTGTAATTTCATCTAGGTGCTCCTGCTCTGTCAGTGAGATTGGACTAGATGACCTTTTGAGGTCCCTTCCATTCCCTAATATTCTGTGATTCTGTGATCACTTTTTTCATGAATAAGCATTGGTACCTTCACATGTAAACTAGTTCCTTCATGGTGATATTTTGTATCACCAAATATCATGCTGTGAATCTGGATGGTGCTTTGGGATCTGTGATCTATAAGAGCTCTTTTGTAGGAGTATCGTCTTTGCTTAAGCCCAGAAGTCAACTGGAGAAGCCTGTTCCTGTTCAGGGGCAGAGACCCATTCATTTCAGATTCACTTCTGCCTGTAAGCATTTTCATGAAACAGTAGCTTTTAATTTGATGTTGCTAACACGAGACCTTCCTCTAAGACTGATTATGCCCCTGTACAAGAACAGGCCAGAGGCTCTCTCAGGGTCCATTGCTGCCTTTCTATAAGAGACATGGGGATAATAAAGCACAACCCTTTTTTCTCATCCAGCTGCAAATCTCAGCGTTCCTGATCCAAAACCAGACCAAAATGGTGCTTGCTTTAGAAAATTATTTCAGCTTGCATATAATTGTGCCTTCAGTAACACTTCTTTTCACTGGAAATACTCTGGTCATGTCTTTGTTACAAATAGTTTGGAATTTTTATAATGTATGGAAACTATTAAAAGCTTGTCACAGCCACCCCACTGTAAACTTAAAGGCAGAGAGGCTTTTGAGCATTTTGTGCATCATCATGCACATCTCCATTTAAATACAAAGGTCACTACACAAGGAAGCTGTCCTTCATCAACATGCTTTTGTATTGCTGTGCAAAAACTACTTTCTGAACTTTCTGTACTACCAGTTAATCCTCTGTATGTGGGTTTTTTTTCCCTCAAAGTTGCCTTCAACACAACTCTTAGGTCACAGTGGCAGCACTTGAGGCCTTAGTTAAGGTTAGAACAGCAGCCCCGAAATCCCCGTGAATTTTGGAAACTGGTGTTTCAGAAGTCTGCAGATTTGGTAAATAATTGATAAACGGCACTAACAAAAGCTCTTACCAGCAGAGCGGCAGAAATAGCAAAAGCTTCTATTGCAATAATAGTAAAACTATTCAGCAGGCTAACAGATCCCATTTTTTCATAGGGATTTTATATCTGTTTTACATTTTCACCTCCTGGATTTTACTGTTGCATTATTCTGTTAGTGAGTAGGATGTAGATTTCCAATAGTTGATACTTCTGCAAAGAATATTGCCTGATGTATATAACTGGTCTAACAACTGTAATTACTAGATATTTGCTGACAGCAGCATATTCTTTAAAGGCATTAATGTGCCCTTGTCTTGTGGTTTCTACTACGTGTCTCTCAAGAGTCAAACTAACCCTAGGGCTAGACAACAGAGGAACAGACACCTTTTTCAAGTAAGTCAGTACTGAAGATCTGAATAAATAACCAATGAATATCTAAAACAAACCCA
Organism: Streptopelia decaocto; assembly: GCF_964273445.1. Taxonomy (NCBI): domain Eukaryota; kingdom Metazoa; phylum Chordata; class Aves; order Columbiformes; family Columbidae; genus Streptopelia; species Streptopelia decaocto. The sequence continues at coordinate 54,782,953 of NC_138657.1, forward strand.
GCTGTATTTCACATTTATATGCATGAGCTCCGTGTTCATCAAAATATCTTTGTGATCACAACTTTAAGACTCCTAAGAATCGCACGAAGGACATTTTGACAAGTTATTTTCCATAAGCTGCTAACCGTTATTTCCAGTTTCTCTTGCCGTACTTTGTCAGAAAATAAAGGGTACATTAAAAAATGTACTGGGAAAAAAATATACAACTTAAAATACAGAAAGCTTCTGGCATCATTAACAAAATGTCACACTGAACACTGAATGGGCATCTAGCTACCTGTGCTAATGAGGCGCAGAGAGTTAGTATTTTTCCACAGTGTACTGCATTTCCAGGCTGCTGAAGCGTCATGTAAAGCTCACATTATCCACACAACATGTAGGAAATGAATACACTTTTGGAAAAATAAAAGCAATTTTAAATTATATTGAGCTGTCAGCATTCAGGTGTCCTTTTCCTACTTCTTCTACAATTATATTTTTGAAGAGAGCAGCAAACGTAAAATATATGTTTGCTAGACTCCTCTTACTGCCTCAGTGACTGCTATTGTATTATACACATGTATAAACGAATAAAGATGACATTATACAATACTAGTACAAAACTGAGCAGGAACTGTTATGGCAATGTTCAGCTCCATTGTACTGAGAAAAATGAGAACCTGTTTCTTGCAAATAACCTCGCTGAACCAGTGGCTGGAACAAATACATATATAACAATAGCACTGCAGAAGAGTAGGGGTAATATACCAGCTTGTTTATCCAGTGAGCTTGGTTAAATGTCATTGGCAGATCAGCTGCCTTGTTCACATCAATGATTTACCTACAGGGTTTTTTTTGTGCTATGGCACCTGAAGCTGAAGTTGACAGTTCCCATTCAGAGAAATAATTGTCTACCGTTGTTGTGAGAATAAATCAAAGAAAACATTGGCATTGTTTTTTGGGTAAGCACCTATAATTGTACTAGACATTTTAAGAAACAGCAAGCTAAATATGTTTTGTTTTCCTTACAGTAATAAAAATTGGGGGTGTGATTAAAAACCCTGTCCCAAGCCATCACAAAATTGTCCTTTCTTCAATGCATAAATGCTGCATACCCAAAGTTCCTGTGCTAAGCCTGTGCCTCTTGCATCAGGGGGCCTATGGTATCCACACTCAGTCACTTCTTGACAAATGCTTACATCTCCTTGCATCCTCCATCTAGTTTAAGCAGAAAAGTCTGGAGAAATTTCCTGAAAGACTTTGCTCTATTTCTCAGTTGAGATCCTGTCATACACATCTAACTGCTCCCACTTACAAGAGTCTTTTCAGCTATTGCATTACAAAAGCCTGCTCCAACTTTAGAGCATTCTCTTGTGCTCTCCAAAACATAGTGAGTTTAAAGTGGTTGTTCACAAGAAGCAGTTGGGAAAACAACTGTTCTACGAGCAACCCCTGATGAGGAAAATGTTAGTTCCTTGGCACAGTCCACTATTGCAGCTATGAATGCTGCCATACTGTTCCCATACAGATACCATTTCTTGTCGATAGGATGTAGCATTAAGTCTTGATGTCTGGTCATCAGAAAGGTAGGAGCTGGTCAGACGGTTTACTGCAGCTTTTTAAATCAGAACTGCAGTCTGCTTTTTCTGACAGAGAGTCACCAGGGGAAAGATAAATCTTTACTCAAATGTGATGCAAGGGGAAAAAACTGAAAGGCCAATGCTGGAACCCAAAATAAGAGTTTTCTATGCACGGCACACAAGACATCAGGTCAGTGGAGGATGTGAACCATTAGAGGGGACTGTCAGTAAGACAAACAGGTTAGCTGTTTTTTCAATTTTCATTCTCAGTTTCTGATCCCCGGTCTTCCACACCAGTGTTCTCCAAAGCGAATCTAAAATGTACTGTCGGGAACACTTTCCTCCAGAGAGACACTATGGATAAGTCAGTGCTAGGAGTGCCTCTCTGCACACCACTTCCAGTACTGTTCATGGAGGCCATGAGACACCGAGCACTGTTTTGGTGGGCTGCAACAGGTCTCTTATTATTTCAGGTACCATGAATTGGAAAAAAAAAGCACACAAAGCATTAGTAATGACAGAAATTGAAACTCTGTGAGCTTCATGATCCGATTCAGAGCATGTAGAAACAAATAGGCAAAAATCTCTGTGCATTAGTTTCATCGTGTGCAAGTGAAGGCTGAATTAAACCAGCATCAAAGACTTTCAAAATGTCTTTGCTTACAAAGATGGTGACATTAACACAACACCTCCTTAGAAATGTTACTCTGAAACACTCTGTGCTCAGGCAGCCCTGGAATGGCCTGACCCAACACAAATCTCAAACACCCAGAAAGCAGAGATAGAACTCCTGCTAGCCTGTCACTTTCCTCCTGCATCTGCAATTAGCTGTTGTCTTCTTTGCTTACCTTCAGGTGTTACTGTTAACTTCTCTCCAAGTGCTTGCTGCAACACAATATAATTGTTCCAGCAAAATTTGTTTTCTTGATATAAATGCAAGCTAATGCTCCTTTTATTATCATATTGTACTTTCTCATAACTATCTGAAGAGTCTGTAACTGATTGATTAGGTAGACATTAATTCTCTTGCATTTAACTTTGCTTTTCTTCTTTGATGGGTTTTGTTTGCAAGGAAAAAAGCAATGATGTCAGAAAATACCATTAGTTAAAGGCACACAAAACTATCTGTTCTCTCATTCTCTCTGGTTTTACATGCTGCAAGATTCTAGCAAGAAAAAAAAATATTGTATTCCACTTTTTGTTGTTGAATTAATGGCTTCATTTGCAACAACCCTCTACTTACATTCCACTCTGAACCCTGGTTTTATTATTCAATTGTGAGATAGGCATAGTGACAGGTAAATTATTCTGAATCAGAATGAAATAGTTTTCTTCCCACTCAGATGTGTGGATGTGAAAATGGACACAAAGAATTCCATTGAACAGCAAGAATATTTTTGAGCCTTTTTGAACTGCTGAATTATTCCAATTATCTAAAATGACACAGAAAACCTCTACCCCTCCTCCATGGGGTTTAATAGGGATGATGTGCTCATGGCATGTAAATAAGCACTTGTTTAAATACGGTGCAATGTTCTCACCATGGGCTGCCAGCAGTCATGTTTCATGCAGCGTGAAAACACAGAAAACACAGAAGAAATTGAACGTCAAGGAACAAAGATCCCACCATGAACTTGAGGCTGGGAGAAATGAACACGGTCAATACCTACCACACTGCTGTTAGGCCATAGGCAGCTGGGCAGCAGCAACCCCAAAGCAGCACATGGTGGGTATGCTGCCGTGTGAGAGGCATGGGAACTACACTGACAAAGGGACTGAACTAATAGAATCATAGAATAGTTTGGGTTGGAAGGGACGTTAAAGAGCATCTAGTTCCAATCTCCCTGCTATGGACAAGGACATCTTCCACTAAAAGAGGTTATTCAAAACCCCATCCAACCTGGCCTTGAACACTTCCAGGGGTGGATCATCCATGACTTCTCTGGGCAGCCTGTTCCAGGGTCTCACTGCCCTCATAGTAGAAGAATTTCTTCCTTGTATCTAATCTAAATCTACCCTATTTCAGTTTAAAGGCATCACCCCTTGCAAAAGCTCCTCTTGAACTTTTTTGTAGGCTCCCTTTTGGTACTGGAAGGCTGCTAAAAGGTTTTCCTGGAACCTTCCCTTCTCCAGGCTGAACATTCTCAGCTCTCTCAGCCTGTCCTCATAGGAGAGCTGTTCCAACCCTCTAATCATCTTCATGGCCCTCCTCTGGACTCGCTCAAGCAGGACGAAGTCTTTCTTCTGTTGGGGTCCCCAGAGCTGAACACAAGACTCTAGGTGGGGTCTCACCAGAGCAGAGTAGAGGGCCAGAATCACCTCCCTCGACCTCCTGGTCACGCTTCTTTTGATGCAGGCCAGGACATGGGTGACTTCCTGAGCTGCAAGCACATATTGCTGAGTCATGTTGAACTTCTTATAAACAAACACACCCAAGTCTTTCTCCTGAGGCCTGCTTTTACTCCATTTTCTGCCCAGCCTGTCCTTGGGATTGCCCTAACACATGTACAGGTCCTTGCATTTGGCTTATCATCCAGGCATAACATCCTGTGCTAGCTTCAGCACCAACACTCAGCTTTCCTGACAAAAGATGAATTGTGCCAAAATGCCATAGGGACAGTGTTGTCCCCAGTGTTACTCAGAATGACATTGCTCCCAAATTAGACTGATGTAACCTACTGCTTCATCTCTTCACTCAAACATCAGGGTTGCCAGGAAGAGTCAGAAAGCCCTGGGCCATTAAGTGTAATTGAAGACGCTTGAACATTTGGCTGTATAGTATCCAAGGGAATAGCTCTCACATTAGCATAATACAAAGCCAGTTTAGTAATTATGGTGGCACTTCTAAGCTGTTAACCATTTATTTCTTAAAACAGTGAATCCATATGAACATTTTAACATTTGGCTTTGTACCAGGAAAAAAGTTCTAAAAACTCTGAAAAAATGTCGCAAAATAGAAGTACTGCAAAACTTGGTTTTCAAAGTATGGAAACATCACACTATTTTTAATCCAGTTATGTAATTTATCATTCCTCATTTTCTGATTTCTGAACTGTGTCATGATGTCATCACACGTCATTTGTTTATACTACCATTTCCAATTTTCCTTTAGTTTCCTTCTCTCAGTGTATCCCTACACAGTTTACAGGGGTTTGCATTATGGAAGAGTGAATGTGAAAGTACATTGAACTATCTATGGCAATAAAAAACAATGTTATCAGTATTTTAGAGTGAATATCAGAAATTATCTTGGGTATACTCAAAACTTAGAATATTCCTTCTCCAGAATATTTAAAAGAAAATACTTTCCTTTTTTGATGTTATTTTGTTGTTGTTGTTTTGGTTTGGGTTTTTTTTGTTGTTGTTGGTTTTGGTTGATTGGTTGGTTGGTTGGTTTGGCTTGGTTTGGCTTGGTTTAGTTTGTTTTTTTAATGGAAAAGAAAATCTTTCAAAGAAGTCAGTATTTCACTGGATAAATCTTCAGTTTTACAAGACAAGCATTTTGCCCTCTGTTAAACACTGTGATAAAAATTTCTGCTCAGTTCTATTTTCTGCACAAGCTGTGTCTGTTCACACCCACATGGAAAATGTCCCTGTGCCAGGATCCTGCCTTGTGGTGATGGTGGCACAGGGAGGAGTGCGAATGCCCATCCAGCCAGATTCTGTGGTCTGAGAGGAGTGGGAATCTCCCACACATACCTCAGACCCTGGCAGACCATCCTGCCTGACTCTATCAATCCCCTGGCATCTCCCACTGCTTTCTTGAGAATAATGCAAAAATTCATTTCCAGTTAATCGTCAGATCCTATTCAGGCTTCAGCAAAATTTCTGGCAGCTCCTGAAGCACCCAAATTCTTCACTATTAAAAAATACTGTCTGGCTTAGGATCTGTCCTGTTTACAGCTGGGATAGGGTTAGTTGTCTTCCTAGTAGCTGCTATAGTGCTGTGTTTCCAATTTACTGTTAGAATGTTTTTTTTTGTTGTTGTTTTTGCCAAGCAACATTTATAGAAAGTCAAGGACTTTTCAGGGAGAAGGCTGCAGGTGCACAAGAAGCTGGGAGAGAGCAAAGCCAGGACAGCTGACCCAGGCTGGCCAAAGGGGTAGTCCTTACCATATAACATCACGCTCGGTATATATACTGGAGATGGCGGAGGGGCAAATATTGCTGCTTGGAAATGGACAGGTTATTGGTGTTACAAGTGATAAGCACTCACACTGTGCATCACTTGTTTCATATATTCTGTTGCCATTGTTTTTGTTGTTGTTATTATTTTCTCTTTCTTTGCTGTCCTATTAAACTGTTCTTATCTCAATCCATTTTTTGTTTTGTTTGGTTTTTCTTCCTTTCCTCCCTTTCAATTCTGTCCCCTATTCCATTTGACAGGGGGCTGAGCGAGCAGCTGTGTGTGTGTTTCCAGACAAATTATACTTTTAGTAAAAAGTTACTGATTGGTTTGAACTACTAAATCTACTTAGAGATAATGAAGGGCAGAAAAAAAACAACTTTCTTGTCCCTGAGTCAATGTAAAAGCCAGAAATAGAATGAGGGAAACTTCAGCAGGACCCAGCCTGTGAGAGGCATCTCAAATACCAGACTGAAAAGTGGTAGGAATGATTGGCATCACAAGCCAGCACTCATGAGCAGTTCCCACACAATGGCATCCCTGACTGAACAGGAAATATCTGTGTTATCTGCTTGGCAATGGCTAGCAAGTGTTGACTTGTTACCAGCATCTACTGTACAGCAGAGTAACATCATCAACATGAAATTGTGAAAATAGAATGTATTTTGTTATTACCTGGTATCTAAAGGTAACCAACACTGTTAATAAAATCTAAATTTGCACCAGCAGTATTTGAAGATTACATTTAATCTATAAATAAGTTTAGACTGTAGATTTTGACAATTTGTCACATAATGATCTTAAATAATACAGACCAAGGCTCAGGTATTAATCACAGAAGCTCTTTAAAACACAAAAAACATGCAATATAGGTGGCAAATGTTTTAGAGGGTGTAAATTATGAGATATTTTGTCATTATCAAGCTGCAGGCTGAGACTCATGCTATAAAGACATTTTTTGAGCCTATATAGACATGCGATTTTTTTTTTTTTTAATTCAAAGGGTTAGATTTTTATATGATGTAAAACTGGTGTAGCAACATGAGATTTAGCCATTATATAAGGTGTAGCAGACGTTAGTCCCACATACATCTATTTATTCAATGTGTGCATTATAGAAACTTTTGAGTTGGTTCAGAGCTACAAAGTTCTGCACAGATGTGAGAGTATGAGCTGAAAAGGTATCTCAAGCTGTATTCCAGGTTCTCCTAGCTCCTTAATGTCTTGGACAGAGAAAAACCTGTAAGACATAAATGCCTAGTTTAAGTGTCTTTATTAGTCTTTCCAACCTGTACATACATCCATGCATTCTCTATAATCTAAAAATCTGATTCATTGAAAGTGATTATATAAAAATAGCAAGACTGCAGCACTGCCAACACATTTCTTATATGTGTTTCATCTCTCTGCCTTACAAATAAAAGAAAAGTTTTCTGAGAAAAGCCAAAAACTTTCCAAGAGCATGGACTGTCATCTTCTGTTTCATGTATCATGTTACACCAAGGAAAGTTAATTGTCTGTGCAAGTACTGGCTGCAAAGTACTAACCTTTATTACTAAGGTAGAAAAAACATCCATTTGAATTTCAGATCTTTGATTTTAAACACCAGCAAATAGGGAAATTAATTCTTTCTACCCACAAGGCAGGCAAATTTACTCTGAAATTAACAAATTCACAATACAGCCTTTCAAATTCATGTATCATTATACACTTGCATTTGAAGAGAGTTGTTATAGACTTCAAGCTCACAGCTTATCTCTGAGGGTGCTGCTGGCAACCTGGTACTCAGATGAAAGAAGGGACACTGAAGAGGTGTTAATACTCAATTCAGAGAATCTCTTTTGCAGTTCTGCACAGATGAGTGAAAGCACAAGGACATTCAAATCATTCCATTGCTTCCCTGTGTATCTCTGTCAGTGTCTGAGGGAAGACAAAGAAGGCAGCAGAACAGGCATTTCTGCTCTCCCTGTCCAGCTGTGTGTGGTGTTTGGCTGAAAGATATCTGCAAAGACCAGTCCTAAAACTGAGGAGAGGCCTTTTCCCTCTGTCAGTTCAACTGGTCTGCTCCATACTTCACCATTATTAATCCTAGCATCAAAACAAGCCAAGGAGAGTTCCAGGGGACTTCCCAAGGGCACTGGTTGACATCACTGAGCACTCAGCAACACCCTTCAAAACCAGGGGGAATGAGAGTCAGAGGGCTGGCCACATGGGTCCCCGAGGAACAGGGCTGAAATCACCAGCACAGCAAGTACAGATTTGCTGTCCACATGTTACAAGGCCATTCAGGACTTGGCCTGGTAAAAGAGCTCAAAAGGATGTACCTACTGCAGTCCGCTTACCAAAACCATTTAATCCAAAGTGAATTTACCCATCTCAGGGGAAAAGACTTCAGGTTCAAATAGCTTAGATACCTGCAGGGACCTAACAGCTCTGCAAAACTAATGAATGGTCTAAAATAGGGCTTTCTCCAGTGGGAATTATTCCTTTTGTCATAAAATATATACATATTAATTGGACTAGAAGTTCAAACTCTGGTTTTTAATTTTCTTTGTGAATCTCTTAGCCAGTGGGCTCCACAATGCTTCCCTCTCCCCAATGAATCTTTAATTATTCTGCAGAAAATAGAAGAGCTTCATTACCTTCCCTATTCTTATTATTAAAATAAATTCATTAACCAGAAGAAAGAGAAAGGGATTCAGTTTCCCTCAGGTGGGAAATCTGAAATGAATGGAATATAAAACATAACATGTAGTAATTTTAAACATGACCATTTATAGCAATTTTAAGCCAAGTTTTTCTTTTGATTTCAGCAGAGTAAATTTGAGTTCAGACTTTTAGGAATGTGACCAGAATTGGTACTTAATGAGACAGGACCAGAATTTGGACTTAACCTTGAGGTTGAGAGGCTCTTACCTTAAGAACGCCAGGAGTCTGTCTCCACCAGAATTTTACAAATTCTTTAAGGTTTTTCTTTCTGTTTCCATCTTAACAGTGACTTGGAGTGTCAGCACAACGTAACAGGGGCTTAATAGAGCAAAATAAAGATGGTATAAATTATTCATTATCAAAATAATACTAATAAGATTATTTATGTATTACACCCCAGGGAAAAAAATAGCCATACTCTTGCAAAGGACTTTGTAACTTTTTCCTGTCTTTGCCCTTCTCACACTCCACCACATTGCTACATGCTCACCACTGTAAGCTTGTAGGTGATGAATGAAAACTCATAAATGAAACGTGTTCCACAGATCCTGTTTAAAACTAGTCATTAAATGTATTACAGTCTACGTGTGCCCTTGTGTGCTCAAGGAGAAGCCCACAGTGGGCATGTCTTTGACTATCCCCAAGCTCACAGAGATGGGCACGTAAAGGTATTTTACAAAGGAGTAGCTAATTTTTTAATTTTTCAAAATATCAAAACTGAGCATTCTCATGTTGTTAACGTTGTCTTGGTGATGAATAATGAATATGGATAATAAATAATTACCATGAAAATAAAAAATGACACTGGTTTGTATTACTTTTTTCACTTTAATCCTCATATTTATGTGTATGTTCACTCAAATGTCTGCTACAAAATTTTCTATCAAGGAACCCATCAACTAAAAAGCTTTGAACCTCCTGCGTCGTGATCAGTGATTCTATAGAGCAGCACCAGCTCTTGTACCTCAAATTCCAAATTACTTGGATCTGATTTGACCTTGTAAGATCATAGCCACCCTCCTTCATTCACCTGATAAGCATGTGTTTTCATCAGTGAGAATTCTTCAAGAGAACAGTTTAATAAAGTTGAATATAATAACTTCGAATTACAGGGAGGATACAGGAATATATAAGAGGCTGACAATTCAACTAGATCATCCCATTACTCAAATCTCCTACCTTTACAGACCTGTCATATATACCCTAGCTCATTATTAATACTCAGTGCAACTAAGAATGTTACAGAGGAACAAGAGATCCCGATGTGGTTGGGAGCCTAATTTTCTTAAAGCATGAACTGGAAAATGTCTATGTATGTCCACTGCTGAAAAGAGACACTACATTTTTTACTCTGGGCTAATCTATTACATTTTTGCATGTGCACAAGATGAACTTCCTAATGAAAATAAGAAGTTGCAACCTCAATAAAGCTGTAGGTCTTTTTGTATTTGCCTTGCGAACAGCTGGATTCATCTGCTTTAAGCTTCCTTGATTTCCAACAGCACAGTTTGGTACAGAATCTCCAGTCCCTTCACAGAAGAGAAAAGAAATGCTCAGTGACAGTGTTTATGGTCCATTGTACATCATGAGAAGCCAGCAGGAAAACTTGTCACTGGAACATTTGTTTTGTGGACACACACAAAGTTACTTTAAGGGAAGAGAAGATCCATCACTAGCACATGCCATGAGACTTTTAAAATAATTCTAATGAAAATCAACTATAAACAAAAAGTATGGAAGGAAAAATCTGATTATTTAACAAAATAAGGAAAAATCCCAAAGTCATGAAGACATCTCCTGCAGACTTAAAATTAAGGAGAGTGAGTAAAATATTGCTAAATATGCCAGGAAAACAGTATTTGATTGTGCTCTCTTCCAAAGAGATAACAGTTATTACATTTAGATAAAAACATAGAAAAGATATAAAAGATGGCTTTGTGATCCAGAAATGACTTTGTAAGAAATGCTCCAGAGCCTTTTCCTCTTGAATCTTACCACTGAATCTGTCCAATACTGTGGGGATTGTCACTGTTCCCATTGACATCCTGCTCATTAGTGAATGGGAATGACTGAGCCTAAAGCTATCAGTGACTTTCAAAGACAGCAGCAGAAGCATCAAGCATCTAAGCACAGGTGCGACGCAAAGGGCTTACAGTGATTAAAATGTCTGGCAGAAACCAAGCAGCATCTTTAAGACAGAGTTGGGAAAGTGCCTCTCAGGAGATACAATTGACCTGATGAGGGGAAGAGGATGGACTCTCTGCTCTTATTTACTAATGGTCTGTTACATATTGAGTAAAAAGGGGTAGAGTATTTCATCAGGAGTGAGAGGAAGTAAAACCAGTTTACTTTTAGAACAGCAACACACAAAGAAGCCACAGCATATGCTAGAAAGCTAATTAAATTGGCTTTTTCATATGACTTTAACATAAGATGTTTCACTTGAAAAGCTAAAACAGCTAGTCAATATTTGTTGACTTTGCTGGTCCTTGAAGTTCACCTCAACCAAGAAAACATACAGCAACAAGGTTAGTAGCAGGGCTCAATATACTCATGGAAGGTCCACAGACTTTCCAGGCTGCTCCATCAGGGAAGGTGAGCTGGAACCTGAGGGCAAGGGCAAGGCAATAAGGCAACAAGGCAGGTCTGCTACCTGTCAAGAGGTTCTCAACACCAGTTTGGGAGCAGCAGGGACCATGGCTGGGAGCACGCACACCTACAACATGGTTCAGGTCAGGGCTGTGTCTCCTGGACTGTGGATGCCCTTAGTGGGGCACTGAGTTGCATGGCCAGAGCCATGACATTCTGCTACAATGACACCACCAAAAGGCAAAGAATAACAAAAAACAGAAGCAAAGCAAATCCTCTCTAGCATCTGTAAAAGCTACCATCTCTCCACTTCGGTATCTTCTTCTTGAAAGAGGAGGAGTTTCTTCCAGAAATACAATAACAGTTGTGCAGTGTATTTATTAGGGTCAGATAAACAAATTCAAACAACCACTTGAAAGCAAACAAAAAAGTCAGATTCAATACTTTATAGTTAATTTTCTTTTCTGAGTGCTTCAGCACTTCCTGTTCCCAGAGCAGCTGAGAAGAGAGCATGTATCAAATCTCAGGAGAAAAAGAAACTAGGTCCTTTTAAATTTCCCATTTGATTCCAGGCCTGCTCAGAGAAGATCCAAGCAAAACTTCAGTTTTTTCACCACGTGCCTTAACTGAAGTGAACTCTTCAAACTTTGCTCATTACTTTATCAAACTGGAGTCTAATTTATGTTTCATACTCACATACTATGTTAATGCCTCAGAGGACTCGTAGAAAGTTAAAATGAAGGTTGAATGTGGTTATGAAAGATTTTCCTTCAAACACGCCTCTAGTACAGTTTGTTGGGCTCATCAAAGGGCTTCACAAATGAGGCATTGGTGTGAATATGACAGCAAGCTTCTTCTGTACTCCAAGTGCTGAAGGTGTCCATCTAAATAATTAATCCTACACCACCAGCAAAGATCCAACGTGCAGAGCCACATGTATAGCATGTATTTAGATAACAACTCAGCCAGTTTCTCCATCACACATGCAATTGCACTTAGCAAGCTGAAAATGGGAGGTTTTTAGAATTTCAGACTTACCTAGATGGCTTTTTAAAAGTGTTGGACTGCTAGCACAACAATAAATCACACTGAGCATGTATGGCAGGGTCACAACACTAGAGAAATTGTACTATGAAGCAATAAGAAGACTGGGAAAAGTTACACTATTTTGAGCATCTTTTCCAGGTGGTAAAAAAATAAAGATATAGACTGGTTTTCATTTTAATTTCATAACCTCCCTTCAACCCATCTGTTGGAACCATCCGTCATTGCCACCACACAGGCCCAGAGGGGAGATGAGCTGTCTTTCTCCTGCTCTACTACCTATAAACCAAGGAATAAAGAGGCATGAACTTCACTGCAGCATTACCAGGCATTTCACATACCATTTCTCCTAACAGCCTGTTTTTCAGTTGTTCTTTAAAGCATCTTATGACATCCTCTTGGATTTTCCTGCAGGCCTCTTCCTTCTGTTGCCTGTGACAGAGCTGTTGTTCTGTCTTTGTGCCAATTTAAACCCACTTTATACTACTTTCTCACATCAGCATATGAATAGGTATTTCTAATTCCCTTTTTGACTGTAAAGAAACATGTATATATAGTCTAACTGAAATCAGATTCTCAAAGACACTGTTGATTAAATATTGACCTAAGGATTTTTATATTTAAGAACTCATCCACACATCCTAAATAAATGGCATATGTCATATTGCCAGCATTGCACCAGAATTTTAGGTGTTGTAAGGTGTGCAGGGGTAGCAAAGAACATCTTTGGGCATCATTAAAGGGTGACCTATGATTTGATGAAATCAAGAGTTACATTTTTCATAAGCATTTCCATTAAAAGATAAGGCTTCTGTGATTCCCCATGTGAATTTGTATTCAAGAATCCTTCTGAGGAGGGATACGTGTGGGGGCTGCAGGGGTGGAAGAGATTGAGGGAAATGGTTCACATCCACATTTTGCTCCAGATGCCAAAATATCTTGCTATGGCTCTCTGCCAGAGTAGTGCTTTCAATATTTAGTGAGAAACATAGAGGGTGGAGGATATTTGGCTTTAAGCATGCTTTAACAAATAAAGGCATGAGAAGAACACCTGATAGTATGCCTGTTCAGACACTGGAGCAAAAAATATTCTGAAAAAGGCCGCTGTAATATGATATGGTCTATAAAACTTCTTTGTACAAATAATTAAGTTGATGGTGAAAAAAATATATATTTGGAGCAATATGAAACTTTCATGGGTGTTATCTTCCAAAATACAAATTTCCCTTTGAGGGAAGGAAATTTATCTCTCTTTCCAAATACATTGCTAGCAAAACCAAGCCCTTGTGTGTGTGTGTGTGTGTGTGTGCGCGCGCGCGCGTGCGTGTGTGTGCGTGTGTGTGTGGGGGGTGGGGTGTGTGTGTGTGTGTGTGTGTGTGTGTGAAAAGAACAGGAAAAAATACAGAACATAGTTTTTACTGTAAAGGATGTGACATGGTGGAAAGGATATTCCCCAGGTAGATAGACATTGCCAACATTCTTTTTTAGAATAAAAAGCAAAGGAATATATCTGGAAATTTTCAGCTGCTCACGTGTTTCAATTCAGCTTCTAGTTAGTCCCTTCTCTGGGGCAGAAAGTTCCCCTTTGTACAGTGGTAGGAAGGGGAGGAGGAGTCACCAGTCCCAAAGCCAGCATGGATACAGGCTGCAAGTACGCACTTTGTGAAGGCACAGTAGCTGGAAAATACATTCTTTCATGGCTGAACTCACATGGTGCTCTTGGACTGACAGGTGCTTTCTATCTGAATTCCCCTCTGAAGATTTATAAATCACTGGAAATGCCTAACTGAAGTAAAAGAGCAAGCTTCCATTCAATTCATTGAGACTTGGATTTTTATTCTTAAATATTTAATCAGAAAATACCAAGAAAACTCTTGAGCCACAGATAGATCCAGTGTTAGCTGGTATGAGAGACAGAGACCAAGACTGTTCAATAGCTCTTACAGGTACTTCACGGTTTCTAAAAATAATAACTCTTCTGTGCTCTGTAGCAGTTTTTATGAAAGAAAATATGAAACCCAAAAATCATTTATTTTTTAATGTACTTGGTTTTCCAAATCCCTTCCCACAGTAAGCTCCTGCAGGTAATTAGACGTGAAACAACACAAGATGCTCTTCTTTTAAAAAAATGGCAAAGAGGTTCTCCCAGACACTTATTCCTGTTAAGCCAAATGCACAAATCCATTCCAGGTTACCCCAATATGGGCAGGCAGTACTTCCCACTCAGATACAAGCCTCAGTTAAGATGCAACTTTGATTTCAGCTGTTACTCCTGTATTAATTACTCAAATAATGATACCACTGACCCTAAATGTGCCATTGTGTGCAAAATCAATACTATTGAGACAGTTTTTTGGAACAACTTCAGCTAACTCCCTCATGGGAAAGGATGATTTTTTAAAAATCAATCAAAAATGAATATCTGGGTTGTCAGAAAGTCTTCAGGTATTCGTATGGGGGGGGGGGGGGCGGGGAACAGAGAGAAAAAAATCCCAAAATATGGAGTTCAAACATAGTGTGGAAAAAAAAAGATGAATGAAATATTTCATTTTCAATGTTGTTTTTTTTTTTTTTCAGAATTTGTTTAATTAGGAGAATGGGAAATATCTCAATATTTCTGGGTAAGTCTAAACTGGTTCTTTTAACTTGTGCACTTTAAAATACTAGATAATTTAGTCCAAGAGTAACATCCCTCATTTTATTTTATCTATTAATTAATTCTGGTGAAAATAAGCATTCAAATGGATGACATTTAAGCAAAAGTGTTTTATAGACCTTTCTGATTTCCCACTTCTCCGAAGGAGTGTGCCAGTTATGGAATATCTCAGAACAACAAGTGAGGACCTGCTGTACACTGAGCAACAGGCAGTGTGTTGATTTCAGAAATTCCTGCATACAAAAGTGGAAATTTTTTGTAATAAAACTTCTACAGAGTTCTTTTTCAGAGTTTTAGCATGGGAGAGAAAACACCACAGTACAGTAAAAGCCAGTATGAGAAACCAGGTTTGGTCACAATGATAGGTTTTCAAAAAGTTCTTGAAACCTTTCATTTCACAGCACTTCAGTGATCTGTTGAAAATAGACATGGCCTCCATTTCTGGAAGAAAAAAAAAACTTAGACATGACAGCTCCATTATTTAAAGTTTTTCTTCCTTGTGCTGCTGAAATAATCGGTGGACTTAAATGAGAGTGAAGGACTATGCAATTTCTTCTGCAAACACTACATTTCACTTCTGGTTAGAAATATACCTGTTCGGATTCATTTTTTAAAAAATGGGTCAAAATCTAAAGCCTAATACAAAAGCATATATATACATTTGAGAATATATTTGACAGGTTACATATATATATTTGAGGATATATTTGACAGGTTCTATCAGCAGTCACCTCACTTTTTGAAAGTAATGCATGTGCACAGAAATACGCAATATAAACTTCCTTCCTTCAATGCTGAAAAAAAATTCCTTATTCTTCAAACCTATCCTTTAATAGCATATTGAAAAAATATAGCAAGATATATGTCATTTAATCTTATTTTAATAACATACACTTAAGCTGTGAAAAAATAATCCATATTTCTCTTTCTGATTATTTAGATTTTCATTTAAAATGTTGCATTGCTTTTTATTAAGACTTGTGCAAAGAAACGAACTAATTTTTGTGTTAGAAAAAACTTATTAAGAATAGTATTCATGCCTCAGTGTGGAAACATTTGCATTGCCGTGAAGTTTAGATCCCATGTTAGGAACATATGTAAGATTCATTAGAAAGAATGGAATATTGTGATTGCTTGGAGTAACCTAGGAATGTGATGTTCAGAGAATGTGCCTGTAGTTACACAAACCAGTACAATGGGTATCTTTTATCTGACATTATGTTATAATACCATAATAAACATGCAAAGACTGAAATTCAAGTGTAACTAAAAATTATCTATATGGAAAGAGAAAAGCCTGAGAACTCTCTGGAGGGAGGGCTAGAGAGATCTGATTTTTTAAAATTCCAAGTCTTTAAAATTTGTTTTCACAGAGCAGAATACCAGAAGGAAAGTATAAAGGAAACTAAAGAAAATGGGTGGCTT
Organism: Streptopelia decaocto; assembly: GCF_964273445.1. Classification (NCBI taxonomy): domain Eukaryota; kingdom Metazoa; phylum Chordata; class Aves; order Columbiformes; family Columbidae; genus Streptopelia; species Streptopelia decaocto. The sequence continues at coordinate 54,799,061 of NC_138657.1, forward strand.
TTTTGAGTCTTGGTGTCACTGAGCAGAAGAGAGGGAGGAATGTACAATTGCAGAACAATGAACCCAGTCCACCCCACATTCTCCATGAGATCTTTGGACATGTAAAATTGATAGTTTTTGTATTTCCTTGATTTCTTCAGAAAAGACTGGGAAATGGGCTGTAGTCATACCACCTGCTTATAGCATAGAAGAGTTATTTCCTAAGAAGTTAAATTAGTCAGTCCCCAAAAATCATGTCCTTCAGGCAAGGTGCTTAGTCCATTTGCCCCAAGCTGCCCCTCTGGCAGGCAGTTGCTCTCACTGCTCACCACCTGCAACCCTGAGGCACCAGCACCACAACTGATCACCCAGGTTTTGGATGACTGTTCTCTTTGCCCCACTTCATCATGCTTTACTGGTAGCTTCAAAAGTGCAAACAAAAAATGCTGAATAATTATTAATCAAGCAGGCATTTTTGTTTGAAGTCCAAATGTTTCAGCATCTTTCAAATTCCAGAAGTCGAAAACTAAATTAAATGAAGACCCACTTGGGCACTGCAGTGACCAGCATGCTCACATTGCCAGGGTGCCAGCACCCAGTATGTGCAAAAGCTGTATGTGCAGAAGATGAAAGAGAGTTCACATGCAGTCATTCACCCACTGGATGATTATGGTTAGACCCAGTGAGAGGCAACCTTTCTGAAAAAACACAGCAGAGCTGAGAAAAACAAGGTGGAGGATGAGGCCTGCCTTGCCTCCTTAGGCACTCTGCCGAGGGGCATCAATGCTGTATGTGAAATATAGGAACTTCTGAGCCCACCCAAAGCCAAGCAGCCTGACCACAGTGGGATGTGTCCCATATATCCATGACTCAGTCCATAGGAGCCCCTTCTGGCTGTCTGAATTTGTACATTTTCCCTTTCCTAATCCATTTGTATTATGTAAAGCAACTACCCAATCTCAGCAATTTGATGCCTTTCCTGTTAAAAAAAAAAATAAAAATAAAAATAATAAAAAAAAATCTGCAAATAATTTAAACCGAAAAATAAGGAACTTTTTTATACCTCACATTTGAAAGATTCACTGCATTTTCCTAAACAAAATGCAAATGGAAAAAGAGCCAGGGCCACCACAATTTTGCACACCAGCAGTACTCCTAGGACATTTATATAAAAGGTTTGGACAAGTCAGAAATTGTTGAGAGTCTAAGTAACTCATTTGAGAATCTAAACACTCAACATATGATGGCATCCAGGACAAAGGAGGGTGCTCAATAACGTTTTGTAATCTCCAGCTCTTTATTAGATTATTTCAAATTTTAAGCCCTAACCCTGTGCTCACACTTGGTGCCAGACCAGGCAGCATGCTGGAGGTGGCATAGTACCCAGAATCCCCCCAAAGCACATCATTCACAGATATGCCATTCCATCAGAAGCTCTAAAAGCAGTCAGGAACTCCAGCTGTGGTAGCACAAGATTGCATAAACAACAGCCCCAAGGTAAACATTTTAAAAGTACATTCAGGGGCTGATAATGCACGTGTGCCCACTGGCATATCAGATGTTAAAATGACAGTGTTGTGTCAGATGTCATAGGTACAACAAAAACCGTGGCACTTCCCAGTATTTTACTTGCATTGTCCACCAAGAACAGGTCTGTAGGATGAAATCCCATGCAATGCACCCATTGCTGGCACTTCCGCTGTTCCATGGAGCTTTACATATGCTTTTGAGATTACTTGGTTACTTTAGTGCATCCACCAGTTCTAAGAAAAACACAATCTATTTTACGTGCAGCCCGCTTAAGCAATTTTTCCATCTCAGCCTCTCTCACTAAGACAAAAGTCACCTCCCCTGCTGCCTGGCCCCCTGCCTGCACAGGCAGGGCTTCCTGCCCTGCTGTGTGAACCGGTGGCAGCCCTGGCATCTCTGCAACTTTTGGGCCAAGATGAAGGGGCCTGATAGTCCACAGTAAACATTCCTTTTCCTATTATTTTCATGGGATATATCACTGAGTGCAATCTCAGCTGCAGATTTCAAAATAACTTGAAGTAAATGCTTTTTATCACTGTTACGAGCACGTAAGTGAGCAAAATTGCAAGCAATATTAAGTGTGCAGCTTAACTGACTGAACCTTATAGGACCATGCTATTGGCACCTACCTTATGCAATATGCCACAGTCACGAAATTGCTGACACTCCTACACAAAATATCATAAAAGTAAGGGGAAGAAAGGACTTCAGGTGCATGAGAGTCTTCTTTGTCTACTTCTCGGTGGTGTTTATTTCATAAGAGATATATCTGAGCCAGGTCTACTGACATAATATGCATGCACACTTATTGTGGTAGTTCCCCGAAGTGTTAGCATTTTAGAAAGAGCTGATATCTTTGAGGGCTTTTGTCAGCCATGTTCTTGATATCACTCCTGTTTCGTTGTTAGTTGGACTTTCTTTTAGTACAGCAGGGCTTGTGCCATGATTCATGTGTTTCAATATTAATCTCTCCCAAGGATGTAGACTGTCAGATTAATTTCATTTGCAATTTAAAGTTTACACAAACTGCTTGTCTTTGTTGTTGTGCCACTGATGTCTCAGTCACTCCCAAAGCCAGTAATGGTTCCCAAGACAGAGGAATGTTGCACTGTTTGCAGTCAACAGCCCCACAGATGTGATAAAGCTCTCCCTGGCATGCACTGATCACCTCCAGCTCCCACAAAAATCAGTGTAAGGCAAACTGATGCATGATCAGGCGCATGCAGGCACTCTTAAAAGACAACTGAAACATCAGAGGCCTCAAAGAGTCAGGAAACAGACCACTCAAGGACTAGCTAAGTGATAGCTGGTCATTGCTAGACTATGTGTCTTGGTCATCACCACTGGAAGTAGCTGATTATTACCTGAATTGCACACAGACTTTCTGGATTCCATATGTTTAAATGCCTTGTTTAAAATAGCCTCAAGAGAAGTTTTAATTACAGCCACGAGCAGCCAAAAAATTCTTGACAAGAAGCCCACTGAATTGTTTCCTGGTCCTCCAGCAAATATATGTCTTTTAAGCAAGATTTCTTTTGAAATCCCTTTTCAGACAGACCAACAAACGGTATTAGAACATGTATGCACATTCACTCAGAAAAGACATTATAGAGGTTGAAAGCCCACTCACTCTCTTGGTAAAAAACTTAAATTTCAACCAAAACAGCTTGGTTTCTCACATTTGCTGATCATTCACAGTCTGAGACCGTGAACACTTCTGAGAATAAGTAATAGAGTATTCTAGGATTCCATGAAACAACCAGTGTATTTTCAAAGGGGTTTATACCAGTCGCCTTTTCATTTAGATGCAAGCCTAGCACATGTGGCTAAAGTATGCCATCATCATCTACATGTTTAAAGTCACTTGAGAGAGCCTATACTCGGTGCTGTGCTTTCAGCTACATCTTCATGATTTTGCTTATTGCAATAGCCAACAAGTATTTTTCCAATTCACCACCTTCTAAGAATGATCTTTACCTGGTAGCATTGGTAATACATTAAGGAAATCATTATTGACCAATAAGCCATGAAAGATTTTTAAAGGATATGGAAGACACAAACAGCTGTCTAAATAGCAGACAATATTATGAGATTAGGAGGCTAAAGAAGTCCCTGTCCCGAGTTCTGACTTTTCTGCATTGAACCATATATTTAAGTGTAAGCTTCAAATCAGAAAGCACAGTTGAACAACAGCCATGCACAAATGTAAATGCAGACCATCTTCATCCTTACAACCTACTCAGCATAAAGTATATAGTTAACACTATACCACAACAGTAGATTAAAAAAAAAAAAGGAAAAATTTTAAAAAGAAAACACCATCTTTTTTTTTTCCCCAGAATAGTGCTGCTATATGAAACTGAAATACAAGTAAAGCAGCCCAAATATTAATTTTGCAATAAGGCCTACCTGCAACAAGTAAAGCTTATAATTTCCAGAAATAAATTGAACAAAGTCAGTTGTTCTAGCTATAGTTTCCTGATTTAGCTATATTTTAGCCTCCTAGGAGAACAGATAAATAATAGACACAAGCAAGGAGCAAGAACATTTGCAAGAATAGGAGATCAGACAAAGTATTATAGCAATAACACATCAACAACTTTATAGGGGTTTTTTAGTGTATTTCAGGAACTTGCAGCTTCCTAACTACTTTCACTCAAGAGAAATAAGAATTGTAAAAGATAACTGCTGTTTTGTTTTGTTATCACACTGCAGAATTTGTTTTAAATGTAATGCTAGTGTTGTTGAGAATGTTGCAAACAAAATTTCAATCACAGGAAGTGTTGGCGTTGATAATATAGCGGATGAGATTCACGCCAAAATAAAGGCACAAATCTATTCTAACTGTTCAGAGTGTGTACTCAAGAAGCCACAAATTTAAACTTTAGGGACAAATCACTTGCAAAAACCAAAACTGGAATTCTTACTGAGTCCTGGCAGTTCTTGCAGGTTTAGGTGTTTTGTTTCATCAGAGGAAGTTGTACTTTGGCCCTCAAGTTTAACAAGAAGTCCAGCAAAACTATCCAAGAAGTCCAGGCTTCTCCTGCTCTGACCTTAACTGCTGAAAGCCACCCTCCCCCACTCCCCTTGTTATTGTTGTGATTCTTGTAAACCTGGAATCTTACTTCCAGATTCTTCAGTTTACAGGAATCGAACATGCTTGCACTTATGTTCATCAATGCAAGATGTCTGGATGTACATTAGCTGGTCTTTTCAGAAGGAGGAAGCCTTTCAAGTTCTCCATGGGCGCATTATGAAAACGATAGACATACTTTAGATTATATCATTCTTGCCATCTCATTGCTTCAAGGCATAAAAATTCCTTCCTCTTCAAGTTCTCACAGCACACCTGCTTGGATAAACGTCAACTTCTCTGAGAAAAATAAACGTTCACAGAAACATTTTCCTTTGACCTGGGACTCCGCCTTTTTCCGGAGGCCAACTGGCAAGGCCATATCCTCCTCAGCTGTTCGAGAAACACCCAGTAGTCATAACTACCAAACAACTAGTTATTTGGGCTGATGGAGGTCTCTAGTGGAAAATCAGCAGAAACACAAGTTCATCTCTGATCTTCAAGATCTGTCTGACAGAACACAGACAAATACAGCACTTCCCCCTCACCCAGCAGACAAGAACAGACAACAGAAACTTTTTGCTAAACAATTTGCTATGCAAATAAAAAAGAATTGTTGGAGAACCATCTTCTTGGGCAGGTTGAAGCTTTTGTGTACATCAGAGCTCAGGTGCAGGTGGAAAGAAGGGACACCCATTGTCGTCTTACTTTTGGTAAGAAATGGTCAAAGAAATATTTCTTTGAAACAAAGCCAAGAATTTCTGGGCTTGTTGAAAATGCAGTAACTCATGATCAGTGGCTCTACAATTCTTATCTCAGTTGATATAAAATAATTTCCCTAGTTGGAAAAGGTAAAAAAAAAAAAAAGACATTATACACACGGGAAATATTATGCAACTGTATAAATTAACATAATCTTGTTAGTAGTTTTCTTAATGGCTAAATTGCTAGAAGCAATATACAAGCAAAAGCCTAACCAGCGTAGACAAACTCACCAACAGACTGTGACTAAGAGTAAGAGTCCCATTTTTGAGTTGCTCTGGCAGCATCTGCACGTGAATATATTATGTGCAGGTCCAGGCAGACATCACAGCATCACAGGCAGCCCTGCGTTGCTGCATGCTGAGCAGGCCAATTTGGTCACAGTAGAAGGAAAGGAAGCAAAACCTAAACCACATATGGCTCTGAACTAGATTTTATTTTTTGGCAAGTTAAGCTATTTACCAAAACTTGCTGATTAATAAGAAACAATTACACTCTGATTTACAACTATTTATCATACATGTTCGTCTGTGAAATAACTGTTCACTGAAGATAATTCAATTAGCATGGCATTCTTCATCTCAACATGGATGACAGTTTAAACCTTACAAAAAGGAATGGGGTTCAGAGTGTCTGGTATGTCTAGAGAACTCCTCAACCAAAATCAGCACAACCCACCACTTCTGGGGATGCACAGAAGGATGTGGCACTTATGACGGGGACCACAGTGTGTTTCACCTCTTGTCTGATCCTGTGACAGATTCCATACACCTTCAAACTGAAAACCAAGCAGTTTTTTATTCACTAAATATTCACTCTGGGCAAATATTTTTGTTTTACAGGAGAAGAAGTCAATGCTGATTTAATTATGGATAAACAAAGGACCCAGCATTATTGAAATTCACATAAGTCTGCTTTTATAATAAAAAAAGAGTTCACATGCACATATACATGCATATACACATGCACATACCAATGAAATAGCCTGAGGAAGATAAGAAATAATTCCCTATTACACCTATAGTCAATTATGCAGTAAAGAATGGAGTTTTGGGGATGGAATATTCCTTTTCTTGACCTCTTCATTCCCTAGTGCATATTATAGTTCCTGTGTAAGTCAAAGTAGTCCAGTACTAGGTGCTTTATTCATGCTATGTCACTGGAATTGATGGGATTGCATAGTGCAAGGATGGTGGACAAGAGTGACATCATCACTCTGCTATCAACATCTTTTTTCCAAGTGTCTTCCTCATGCTGAGTTTCTTTCAGTCACACAGGTTTTTGCCAGTAATGGAAACTGGTCTTGGATTAAAGTATCAGTTTTCTTGCTCCCTGTGATCCCAAATTTCATATGGGTATTAAATATTAAATGGAATCGAGCAAATAAGACATGTCGAACAATTTCTCCATCCCTAAACATCTTCCAAGAGGATGTACTTTCCTCATTGCCATTCAGACACACAGATAAATTCTTTTTAATTTTATAACATCAGCTTTCAAGAAGTAACTGGATCTTAAGAGTTGTATGTTGTTGCCACGTGGTGGCTGGTGTCTTAAATCATGTTTTTGGGTTTTGTTTTCCAGTCAGATGGGCAAGCAAAAAAATGTAAAGTGCAGGACCTGTATTTATTTATTTCATAAATGCAAGGTTGTACCCTTTCTTCTGTGTGTCCAGGCATCTCTGTGGAGCCCTGCTCTCCAGTGTCCCACAGCACCCCCCAGCAGGCTGTCATCCCCAAACGTGCTGAGGGTGCCTAGCCTCCCACCCCCTCGGTCACCTGCATCCTCCCAGGGAGGAAGATGCTCAGCACCATCAGCCCCAGCAGGAACTGCTTACAACCAGCCATGGGTTAGAGTTTGACCCCCCGTGACTTGGAAATATATCACTTCCTACTGCTCCAGTGAAGACTTACACAATACAATCAGGGGTCCTGACATTCCTTGTAAATGAATATGAAAGAGATCAGGCACATTTCAGACAAATACATTAAAATTCTGGCTAGGCTTTGTAGCAGTGTATTTCCAATATTTCCATTACTTCAAATAAAAGGTCATTATAAAAACTTCAAGACCTCATACAATAATTGAACATCTTCAGCTATGTATGTATTTACAATAGAACTTTCAAATTAATATTTTACTCCAAGATTCCCTTCATGAAAGAGACTTGACTAAAGTCTAGAGGTTCTGTGGGCCTGGATACCCTCTTTGCAGAGATAAATTGTTATCTGTCCTCATATCACCCCACAGGCTTTGTTCAAGATATGATGAAGTGTTATTGTACCAACAAACTCATTCCTTTGCAAAATGCAGCACTTATAGGTATTACAACAGCTGCTAAGATCTGTTTTGCACTGTTCATTTTGATTATGAGTGTAGTTTGGTACAATGTCTCATTTGTCAGTCTGTTGAACTGAAAACGATCTTTTTATTTAGCAGAAGAAAACTGTCAATACCCTTTGAAAGGGAAAAAAGGTATCTTCTGCTATTACCAAACACCTGGGTTAAGAAAGCAAGTACTTTTTCAGATAGCAAGGGGACCATAGTTAGGACTTGCCTTTAGACTTCCCACTTGTAAGAAAACCAGACATTGAAAAGCAATTATCATTGCTTTTCTCGAAAGAGTTATTCTTTTCTCTTGGACTGAAATAGCTTGTGACTGTTGCAGAAAATGAGGAAGTATACTTTTAATAGGTTTTAGCTTCTCAAAGGAAAAAAAAAGAAACAGAAAATATGAAAATTCAGTGTTAATGTGATGTTTTAAAAATAAAAGCACTGAAAGGTCTCTGCCACAGGACACCCATTAACCTTAACACAACCATGGACTGCTGTTGACTTCTTTTCCCAGTGCTGTAATTTTTGCAAAGCACCATTCTTGAGAAAAGCCAATTAAGAAGAATTTTAGGGCAATCACTCATGCTGCCAGCTCCTAACATACCAGTGGGAGAGGAAGGCTCACCACCACACAACCCAGGGATGCTACCTCTAGTCTTCTGCTGTTAAAGGGGTTCATATGAGGGAAAACAAGCCTGGCAGCATCGTCTGCAGCTCACACTGCCCCACCCGATTTTCCTGCTCACTGTGGGAGGTAAGAGAGCAGCACATGAATGGTGCTGGAGGCCACTGGTGCTGTGCAGCAACATGGGGCAGAAGAGCAATGATGAACCACTGGCAATCATGAGCCCTTCTGTGGGCATGGCTCCCTAAAGACAATCTCTGGTCCCAAAGACATGCTCACCACCTCAGGTGTTCACTGCCTGCTAACAAGGTATCTTCAGTGTACGAAATCCACTTCATTTTGGCAGTGTTAGGCTCAGGACCTGAATATGGACACATACAGCTTTAATTTTATCCCTTAAAATGATAAAGATGCATTATTTTCACCCTTGTTTGCGTTACATTATCTGCTACTTCTCTTTGTCATTAAGCAGATTTTGCCCCGTCTGCTAAATCCTTCACTCTGAAGACACAAATGCTGCTTTGCATACTTGTGGAGAAGGAGAGGGAAGGGTTGCACAGAAAACTACCCTGTTGCTTTAGGAGCAACCAACCAGTCAGACACAGGTGTGTGACAGAGTATCTCCAGAAGAGCTGAATATCTGCCCTAGACTGATTTTAGCTATGCTGATTAACATCAGGTGAAAATGTGGGTGCAGAAGTTAAGAAACAGAGGAATGTGTTTTGCAGCTTATGTTGCAATTTCGAGCTTCAAGCAGCAGGAGGAGGGAGAAACATCTGGCAATAGCAAATACCCTGAGGACAAAGACACCATACATTAATATTATGGGAACTATTTAAGACTGTGTTCACTGTATGCTAAAAACTGGCCAACTGGCAAATTGTTTCCTTTTACTAATCTGATGTAATGAGGTGCTTTGTTGAAAAGGGAAAAAAAAAAAAAAAAAAAAAAAAAGGAGTTAAACAGAATAGGAAAAGACAATTGCAGAAGACAGGACTGGTATTTTACTTTCCAGAAGCCAGACCACAGCAAGCAAGAGCAGTGGTGGGGACATGGGCACAGGGGTCCAGAGAGGTCAGCATGGTGAGGGCCCATCTGCTCCCACGGGACAGTTCATGACACGTAAACTGGTTTGTGCACTTTGCAGGAAAACCCAGCTCCAGGCCAGACTGGCTTGGGAAACGGGTCAGCAAGTTTCCACCGAAGTCAGGTGACTTTCACTCCTGAGAGCAGTGCAAGCATTTCATGACCTGTGTCAGCCAGGTTACCCTAGAACTGCACTTCACAGCATTGCAGCTCACAAACTTTGTATGCCTGAGTTAGTTTGGCCTCCAGCTTTCATGCAGTTAAAAGGTGATGGTTATTTGTGTATGTGTGATTGGATGGCTGGATTTGATGATCCTGTGGGTCTCTTCCAATCAAAATAATTCTGTGATTCTGTTCTACGATTCCATAAGTTCTTAAGAAACTTGAGATTTGCTATGATGAAAGTCCTATGGAAATCATTCATATAAAAGACAACACATTAGAGGTCTTCTCCTTTCTTCCCCCTTTCCTGTTCTTTAAAATCTTATCTGGAGATAAAGGGAAGAAGTACCTTTGTACAGTGTCTCTGTATATTTTAATGAGTGAAGATTCTTTGTGCACACTCGTGCATTTGCCAGGTTCCCAGGGAGGCAACCACGATGGTGTCATCATCGCTTTGAAACTGGAGGCAAAGCTTGTCAGGACATCTTCTGAGGTTTTACTGGGAAGCCTTCAGGGTGAAGAAAATTGGAAGTGACCTTTATACAGAATTACTATGCATGCAAGTAGGCTTAGACAGAGAAGAAAGGTTCAGAGAAAGGTTTCTGTTCATTATTTTTCATATTTCAAGCCAAGTAAAGCAAACTCATTTCCCTAAGAAAGTGCTGCCTTATGGAGCAGGACAAAAATGTGATTTAGTCAGCAAGAATTACTGGATGTTATAGCAGAAAACATTAGCAGCAGTATGCAAAATTACATAGGGTTTTGACTTGCTGCAAACATGACCAGTTCCTGTTATAATCTACTATCACATATTAGTATCTCACTATAAGAAAATAAAGGAAGGGTGGGCCTAAAGAACAGGAAAGACTCCATAAGTGCTAATGAGCTGCAGGACTGTCTCACCAGGAAAGTTGTGGAAGCTTCTTCCCTTGAACTTTTAAATAGTTTCTGCTGGTATCCTAGAGGAAATCACTTTACCCACCCCTTGCAATGATTTAAACAATGTTTATCAGTTTTACTTAACTCTTAAGATAGCCTGATTTTTCTGAGGAAAAATCTATGGGCAGAAAGGAAGAGCAGTGTATGTTGCTGCTAGTAGAAATTAGGGTTAAATTTGAATATTATTAACTGTATTTGACCTCATTTTATTAAGTTCATGGTTTATGTGAAAAACAAAAGAGAAATAAAATGTATAGGTATATTCTAATATCACACAGTTTTTTCTCTTTCTCCCTTACTCGTATACAAGCAAACAAATAAAATGAAAACAATAAAATAAGTGCAACAAATTAAAATCCAAAACCCAAATGTGGTGTTTTATTTGTGCTTTTGGAAAGCACTCTATGGACCACTTTTCAATGTCCTTTGCACCACGAGTGTAGAAAGAGTGGAACAGAGGATGACATTCACTTGGGTTTTGCTCTGTCATCTTCATAATAAGGTAAGTGCCATTGCAGACTACGTTACGTTAACTACCTTCAAGCAAAAATGTGAGGTAGACCTACAATGCAGTTCAGGGCCAGTGCAAATCACATCTTGCCCACAATGTTATTTGCGAGAGCTGTGCTCTGAGCCTTTGTATAATTTTTCTCACGGCTGTTCTCACCAGCCAGCACCTCCTCATGGAAGAAGCCCTGCAATCTGCTGGGCAGAGCCAACTCCAAGACCTACCACATGCATCCTGCTCCCCACCACGGGGACTGCTCCACACTGCCTGCTCTCCCTGGGACTGGCCTCCTTCTGATACAGGGACTGCAAGGACAGCAATTTAACAGTGTCCTCTGCCACACTGGTGTGAGCAGGTTCTCCTTGTGCATGCAGATGGCAGCATGAGTCCCACTCCTGCGCTGTGAGGACAAAGGTAGGCAGTTTGTGGGGCAAGGAAGGAGTAAGACCCCCGGGACAGCAGTGAGGGCAGGGCAGCAGCAAGGGATTGGAGACCCTTTGGGGCAGGAAGGAGGAGTCACGGGTGCCACAAGGGGAGGAGAAAGGTGACCCTCATTGGGTGGGTGCCATGCATGGCAGAGTGATTTTCCCCCCATGTGGGAGGGTAAACCCTAGTTCCAGCTTGTAAATTATTCCAGTGTCAATGGATGAAGTAAGAAAGTCCAAAATTCATGAGTCTTTGCAATTCCTCATGCTATGCCAGGCTCCAAAAAGCCCCCTGACAACTCTGTGCCTCAAGCTGCTGAGACTTGTGGTTTTGTTCTTGCAGGTTTAAGTGGATCTTTGCTTTACTGATCAGACTTTTAGCATAATCACGTTCCTGCATGGGATCCAGGCCCAACAGCATGAAAAGAAAAGCCTCATCTGACAGTCAAGAAAACATCGCATAGCAACTGGAGATTAACAAATCCAAACACGTACACTTTAATAGGAGGCTGAAGGGCATGTTCACAGTAAATACGTTTTTAATGCACTCTTCTCTGCTTCTCTTTGTAAGCTGTTTGTTTGTTTTTGAATACAAGCATGTTCAGTAGTTGAATCATGAACGTACCCATTGGCAGATGCAGTTGGCACAATGCACCTTTTGTCTCACATTTTGCCTGACTGTGGTACAAAACAAGCTCTTCCGTGCTGAAAAAGAGTCAGCTAAGACAGGAGTGGGAGGTCTCGGAACTGCCTAAATTCCATGGCAGCCACCGTTGTGTGGCTTTTTTTTTAATGTTGTGAAAACACAGTAGTGACAATTTCTGTTTGTGTAAAGAATGAGAAAAATATTTAAGACCATTGACAAAGGAGTTCAATAGCCCTTTTTGTCTTCTCCTTTTTACTCTAGATCACATAGAAAAGTATCCATCTGTGTTCAATTAGTAACATTCATTTCCATTCAGTTTAGATAAACAGGATCATTTTGACCAGAATTAAGATGACTATGTGTTGGGGTTGTCAAAGGATGTGAATCTGAATCCAGCCACACTTAACCAAAAGTGTTCAGTGCTACTATGTTCTCATGTGCTCCTGCTGCAGTCATTTTACTCCTTCGTTCCATCCATCCATCCATCCATCCATCCATCCATCCATCATATATTAAACATTCTAATTACATTGAAGCTGTTCACCTAACCAATAAAATTGTGATTTTTTTTTTTTTTTTTTTTTAACATGGAAAAAGTTTGGTTTAGCTAAACATTGACATAAACTCTCCAATTTTCTTAAGATTACAGTTGCCTTACCTGGCAATTTCATCCACACAAACAAATGGCAAATCCTCTTGTAAAATTTCTTATGCAGTCTCACCAGGTCAAGAAATGCCCCATATATCCTATCATCATTTGGAACATTGCAGAATCTCCTTTTCTAGACCTGGCCTTAAGTTTGGGCCTGATGAGCAAAATGGTCAAATGACTGGAAGTTATCTTCTAGGTATTTGGAAATGAAAGGTGATACATCTGGGAACTTTCTTACAATCAAAGGCAAGCACCCACTCAGTGGCTAAGAGGTAGATGAGATGGAGGCAGAAAGATACCTGCAACAGGTATTGCTAAGTAGTTCTCTGATGACAGGTATAAAATGCAAATTACAGGCAAATGACCCATTACAGGGCAGGGTTCTACAAATAAGTAGAAGAATGTGCTTTAAATAAATAAATAAATAAATAAATTTTTTAAAAAAAGGTAAAAACTAAAGAGGAAAAAGAAAAAAGAAATAAGAAAAAAAGGGGGAAAAAAGAAAAAATAAGATAATAAGGGGGAAAAGGGAGGAAAAAGTAAAAAAGAAAAAGGAAAAAAAAAGAAAAAAGAAAAAGAAAGAAAAAAGAAAAAGAAAAAAGAAAAAGAAAAAAGAAAGAAAAAGGGAAAAAAAGAGGCAAAAAAGAAAAAGGAAAAATAGAAAAAGAAAAATACTGTTGTGATATCACAAAGTAATCTGCATTGAGTTTTGTAAATAAGGAAGGTACATATGTGTATCATATCTCTGCTATTCAGGCTTAAGATGAAAGGCATAGAAGATCCATCGTGAATGAAACACTATATCCTGGTGCTATAGCAAGGGCAAAGGTAAGAGATCAAGAAGATCTATACAAACCTGATGTGAATGCAAGACCTGGCATTTCATCCCCCTGTTTCTAAGGAGCCCAAAGCTTGACAGTCAAAGGAAAGTGGCTTTATTCACACCTAGCAAGACAAAGTGGAGACAAGTGGAAAGGAAAAAAGACCTGACTGAGACATAGGGTATTTTTGCTTAGTGTATTATTAGATTGAGAAGGTGTTTCTGATTTAAGAAAAAAAAAAAAAAAATTCTTCTTACAATAAAGCATTTTCATATATCCAGGCCAGCTCCCACGAAAACAGGAACCAATGAGTCCTCTCCACCAAGGCTTCTACAAGTTGCTTGCATCTTTCCACAATTCAAATTTGACCTTGTGTACTCTCTGTCTGACAGTACATACAAGTAACCAATTTCCTTAGTCAAGTCCACACTGTTTCTTCCAGGGATGAGCAGCCACAGAACTGTGTCCCTACATTTTTATTTCTTTTGCAAGCATCATTGCTGGGAAAGAAAAAAAAAAAAAAAATAGGTCTTAGTGTGACAAGAGAACTGGTCAAAACCAACAGACATAAAACAAATTACACTTATCTCTGTGTAAATTACCCATTTCATTGTGTCTGTGCTGCACAGCCTCCACGCTGACTCATGTCATTACCTCATGGGAAACTCCTCTAAAAAGTGATGAGCATCACTTCTGCAATGTACATACAAGATGTCATTACTTGCATCTAGCAGTGTTGTTGACCTAATGAAATAGCTAGAAGTAAATTTTCTGACCAGTAGAGAGAATGTATAAAACAAATTTGAAAAGAAATGAAGAGGGGAGCTTTAGGAAAGAAAATCTTATAAGTGGTAGGGAAAAGAATCTGAAAAAGTACCATATTTTTCATATTATGTGACCACGCGAGGAAGGAGGGGAACTGGGAATTTATTCTCCCTTGTCTGTCTTTGCCAGCTTTCCTTACTTCTTTTTCATTAGGAACCACTGGAGAAAAAACTTGTCCGAGGGGCAGTGACCCACTAACTCCTCCTCTTCTCTGTGAATGACTGACTGAGCACCCAAGGTGCTGGCGAACAACAGAACTGCGTGCAGGTACAACAGATTGGATGTCTTCTGACAAAATACTTTGGTTGTCAGAAAGCAAGGAATCATCAAAGCAGAAACTGCTTGCGGGAGGAGACTGACATTTAAGTAACTCTCAAATTTTTTTAAATAAATAAATAAAACAGCTTCATGAAAAGATTTACATTTATTAAACAAACTGATCTGACAATTCCAAGATGAAATATTCACCTTCCTTTCCAAAGCAATTTCCCGTTTGAAATTTGAGTTGTTTGAGTGGTTTAAGAGCAAAAAAGGTCAAAATATCTATCACTTCAACAAGACCTATTACAAAAATGTATTCAGTAAGCTGATCAAGGTACTTTCATCTGTATTCAGCATAAGAAGTTTTTCCAACATTACAAAAAATCACATAGGGAAAATTCTAAGTTAGGCTGCCTTCTGTGGTGCAGCTCAGCCAGATTCATACACACAAGCAAGCCCTGTCCTCATAAGCAAGCCTTGAAAGCCTGGATTATAAGCATCATGGAAAATGCTTGTATCACTCTATGGAAATAGGGCAAAATACTCACAGCAAGGTGCCTGAAAGTAACATGTTTGCAGAAAATGGCATCTCACCTCTCTCTCAATAATGCATCTGTCAACATGCCTGCATATTTATTCCCAGTTTCTAAAAACCACCATCTTTTCAGGTTTCCATTCTTTAAGGACAGCTAAACAAACTCTACCCAGAAATCCCTTATGAATTTTCTGGGGCTAGAAATTTTCTTTGCTTGGCTCTCATCTAAATTATTGTTTTTTCACTTTCCCATGAAAAGCAACCCTTCCTTTTCTGGACCAAGGCTGGTGAGACCCTTTTAGCTTTACTTCCAGCACAGGTCAGGAGGAAACAACTTTCCCCCATGACTGTGGTAAACTGTGCATTTTCAACCTTCCCACAATGCTGATACAACCAGTGGAAACTACACAGCTACAGTTTTGCAGTGCTATGAACACTCGGTTTCAGCACTGAGTTTCCCTTGCCACAAACATATGCTATTTGAAGCATGAGATCAGTTAGCTCTTCCTGACGAAGCATGTTACAGTAAGCAGGCATTGGTTTCATCATGCAGGCTCCCCAACATTTTTTCGGCTGGGAAACAACTGTGAGAACAATGGAGGATACGTCGCTGACAATAGGTGCAATGTCATTTACATTTCTGACAAGCTCTCAGCATTGCTTTATTTCAGCTGAGTTCCTGCCTCCATTATGTGACTGCAATGTGCTTGCCGAGTGATGAAATGCTGGCTCCCTGACAATAGTTGAAGCAGGATACACCCAGTATTGGTTGAACACAAGGTGACTTTCCCAGCTTGTAAAGGCCTGGGAAAAGACATGAATAGTGCTGGTTTAAACCACAATATCCAAAAGGTATTGTGTTCTTCCTTATACATATGCAGCAAAAATAAATAATGGCCAGGAGGCTACTGCTGTTGTTCACAATAAGGACACATAAACTTGGAACACAAGCCATTTCACATTGTTGGAGAAGCTTCCTTGGGGATCCCTGGGATTTTTCTGCAGATAGGGAATTCCTTTGTACTTCTCAGGCAATGGTTTAGAGAGAACAGTGTGCTTTACTCCTTCCCAGATGATTCCTATTGTCCAGTACTGGGAACTCATCCATTTGCAAGACAATGTGATACCTGCTGTCTGGGTAGTTAATACAAGTGCAGAAAATATACCAAGAAGGAGGGGTTCTGGGCAATAGCTGTGAGAATCCTCAGCTGAAGACCCACCCACCACACAGCCCAACGTGGGCTGACACTTCCATCAGGAAGTTGGGATTTACTCACCTCCCCTTTCACAGTCCCCTGTGTGCACTCCTGACAAAATTTTAATGGGAGATCATGAGTAACCAAGCAGAGGAAAAGCTTAAGATAGATGTCACAGCTCCAGTATCTCAGCTCAGCTGCTTTCTCACTTATATGTGTAAATCCCATTGTCATCTCAAGGGCTGCATGGCTATTTTTGAGGGCTGAGCATGTTCCTTACTGTCTACACAAGAGCACATTGCATTGTCAAACTACATTTACCAGCCTGTTCTCCCCACCTCAGGGAGGTGTCAACACTGATGTGTCTCTACAACAAACTCCCATTAGGGCTAGTTTTAATATTGGGCACAAACCACCTCTTCACCTGGGCCCCCAAGGAGGTCTTTCAGCCCCAAATGAATCCCACATCACTGCAGCCAACCTGCAAACCATGCTCAAGGCAGCTAAACTGCAGGTTGTGTGAGCCTGCCTGCATGAGACAACAGCAATAGCTGAGTAGTGTTTTGCTGAGATCATTTTATGATCATTGTGAAGTGCAGATATCTGATCTAGACATTCCATTAATGAGTTTAAACAAAATTAGAAAAAGAAAAAAATAACAACCAACTAAAAGCAAACAAACAAACCCCGCACACCTTTAAAGTCCTTCAAAATCACTCCACTGTGAAACCTAAAGTATGACAGAAGAGTTTGTTTCCAGAAGCTAACACACATTTTGGGGGTTTGTGCTTGAAAGCCAGAGTTCAGAGCATACAGAGCTGGCTGGTCCATTCTCTGAAGCTCAGGCACTCCCAGGAGACTCCTGTGAGACCTCGATTTACTATTACAGCAGGGATTTCAGAAGGAACGTTGATAAAACCTCAGCCTTATGATACTTTGGCAGTATTGTTCAGCTTAAAAATACTGTTCTGCATATGATCTGGGCATTGCCTAAAATCCCCCTCCTCCCAGAAGCAGTCTGCCTGCAAACTGAGTGAGCAGGGAGCTGCTGGGACAACAGGGGCAGGAGAACCTCCCCATCTGTGGACCCTGGGGCGAGGGGTGGCTGCAGGAGGGTGTGTGAGGTGCTGGCTGACCACTGCTTCTGAAAAGTCTAGGACTGTGAAATGGATAGATTTGAGGAATTTGTTTTGCATGTCATCCTGAATTAAGTATCTTGCCCTTTTGGTCTACTTAATGTTATCGGTTAAGACAACCGATTCATGTCTGTGAGTGAGGAAAATTAGCCCTCAAGGCACAAAAAGGTTTCATTTTTCTGAATTGCTGAACAATGGCCTAAAACAGTGATTTATTACTGACCACTTGAAATTTTAATCTGCCTAAGAAGAAAAGGTAGATCATTAATTTTCTTTTGTTGTTTTACCTATAATTTTGAGATATATGTAAACTGAATAATATTTTTTCAAATTTGATTTAATTATTTTCAGAATCTCATCATCCTATCCGAGCTTCAAATTATGTTAAAGAACAAAAAAACCCTGCACTTTATATGAAGGAAGTCAGTGCATTATTGTTACTGCATGACTTCTGTAATTTGGATATTCACTGAAAGAGTAAGGTCTTCTCAAATGTTTTGAAGGACCCCTGAAAAATCTTTGAAAACCTAGAATCAGATGCTAAGAGGCTTTGCTGTGATAATGTGCTTCTTTGACGGTCCAATTAGCATTGCCAAAGAAACAGAGTTACAAATCACAGCATCAAGTTGTAGTTAACACTAATCAGGAAAAGCAGTGCTAACACTATAATGATATATGGGAGAGATCTCCTGACATCTGGTTTAATTTCTGCTTCTTTCTCAGGGATGCCTTTACTTGGTCTCTTACTGTCAGAGAAAAGGTGGAGCAAATCCTCCAAGTTGAATTTTATTCCTCTGTCTCTAATTTAGGAGGCTGAGACCTTCCAAGCTTGCTCTTCTAGAAAAGGTTCATTTAGTAAAACATTTTTTATGTGGTCCAAAGCAAAAAATGGCATTGTGTAGGAGATTACCAAGGAAAGGTTAATTTTATATGTTTTTCTTATTGCTGGATGATTGCATGTTATTTTTGTCTCCAATAATAAAATTTGTTAATCATACCACTGAGTCACTGTGCTTTTGCAACTCCTACATAATAAAAAAAATGTTCTCATTTGTATGTATTTATTTTTATGCACACCAGGAGTATTCTGCACAGAAGCACTCATGTACTTTCAGGTCCTTTACTTGCAGTTGCATTCTTTTGATTATCTGCATTCTCCGTACTTAGTATTGCTCATCAGTACTGCATTGTTTATAGGTTCTGATTGGCAGAAATTGACTCAGGACAATTGGATTCTTTGAATATGAAGATAAATTATTTCATCATAGCAGAGGGATTCATCTGCACAAATGCCATTGATGTGCTGCTGCTTTTTCATTAATAGGCAAATTAAAGTCACAGTCCACACAAACTCCAAGAACAGGTTATCTGAACATGGTAAACTGGTGGTTAGGAATCAGTGCCTGCTACAGTGAAAATATATGACATGGAAAATCTTTAACTGGACTGGAAAGAAGTTATCTAAAAATAACAGCCTTTGTTCATGGCATATACTTTTTTTTTTGATACGGACTATGTTAGGCAACAAGAAACAATTGCTGACCACAGAATTGCAATGCAGAATGGAAAAGGATGCAAGTAGGGAGACTTTTGGTCTCACTGTGCAACCAGCAGAAGTAGAAGGGTACACACCCTCCTCTGAACAACATGAGCATTCAGTGCAATAGTGAGAGAAATCAAAAAGTTCACAGATGCCCCAAGCAAAGATCGAAGTCAGACTCTTTGTACTTGCATGTTGTTGACTTGCAGTGGTGCCTACCAGGCTAGGGAGGCCCTTGAGCTGCTCAGGCTTACAGCCCACAAGCTGGCTTTCTGCAGAGTAGCTGATCCTGGTGCTAAAGATGCTGGTGAGGCTGGTGCTACTACGGGCAACTACTCTGAAGACCAAAGAGGCAACACCGCCAGCAGGTCTGGAAAGGCCGAAGAGAGCACATGAATCTGCAGCTTCCAGAGGAACTGGGCTCAGCAGTCACCTCACTCTCTGGAGCTATCAAAGCACAATGAGAGTGCATACCTGGACACAGGCAGACATGTGTCTTTGTTTCTTTGTGTATTTTGAGACAGCCTGTTTGGGAGAGTCAATGCAATAAGCAGTGTAATGATGGTGAAACCTTGCTAGAGATTTGTTGCTGTTGCAAATGTGCTTTCATCCACCTTCATGTATTTTTATTTCATTTTTAAAAAGTGTCTGTGCACAACTATAGCCAGAAACTCTTTCCTATTTCCTGTCCTACTGATATTTACAGGCCAAAGTTTGGGGTATTCTGTTTGCTCATCCGTGACCCCTGAAGGTTGGGAGACCAGACCTTGTAAGTACCTGTGTAGTGCATCCCCAGCTGCAATACTAGTTGCTCAGATCAAGTGGAATTGTCAAAGCGGGGTTTCTCATAGCAGCTCCCATATAAGCCAGGGGAGGAAAGAAGGAAATCACAAGAGATTAAACCCATGGGCAGAAGTCATATGACAAAGTAATTGAAGTGGAGGTATGGTAGTGGGTAAGAAATGTCCTGGAATACCTAAGAGGTGTCCTGTAGCACTGCTAAGCTTTGGGGAAATGAACAGGTGAGAAACTTAGTAGAGATAAGGAAACAGCTAGAGGAATTAATAGATGTGCCTTGGGAAATGAAAAAAATGTCACAACTTCTAAGAGAAAAGCTTGGGAAGGTAGTAGTGCCAGCTCTGTTGGGGAAGGATGAGAAAGGGAGTAGAGAGGCCAAGATAAGCAATAGGAAGATGAATAGCAGGAATAACCAAAAGACAATGCCAGGCTTGAGTAACAAGCTAATAAAGCCAACAGAAATACCAAGAGCCTGAGAAATAACCTTGAGGAGACAATTAACATGAAAGCCATTTCATGGGAGCCAGGAGCTGCGGTTTGGAAATCAAGACATAAGCCTCTTTCTTCAGGTCACACAGAAAACTTGGGCATTTTCTGGTATTGATGGTCTTTGCCTAGTTTTCTCTTAGCAAACAGATGACAATTTTATCTGATTCTATAATATGTATGCTGTGCATGCTAGAATCATAAAGAGCAGTGGCTTTCAGTGTTGTTGGTGAATACTACCTAAAATTGCTTAGAAATTCTATGAACTCACAGTCCTTGCTCAATCCAACCTGGGCTCTAAAAATATAAAATCATGAAAACCCTTACATAAAAAAATATGAAACACAAGAGTTCACCTGCAGAATTCTTTATAGTCTGAGGGTACATGACCTTCTCTCCTAGCCTTCTCATTCCTCCAGAGATGCTGGTTGCTGGTGCAAACCTAGCACAAGGTTATGTTTGCTCTCTACTTCTTTAGCCTGATAGACCATGGCAGGGACCTGGACAGAAGATGAAATACCCCCAGCTCTTTCATGCACAACTGTCCTCAGCTGTCACCCTTCATTCAGTGACCCAGCATGGGCAAAGAAAACTGTAATCACAGAAAGAGAGTGAATCTGAAAGGACTAAATTCACCTCTGCTCAAGCTGGTAGACATGAGTCAGCCATCTGCTCCCACCAGAGGGACTTTATCTTGGGAATTACCATCTCACCTCTCTGAAGGACTGTGTTTTCCAGAAGACTTTTCTCTCATGAGCAAAGCCAGCAACAGCAAATCCATAGCCACTTTTTAGACTGAGAGACATTATGGGCTCTGTCACTCTGCAGGCAACCTGGTGACATCAATAGTTCTCTGTGCCCATAAATTTCTGCTGTCCAGAGAGAGTGCGTAAGTATATATGTATACTTTCTCTGTACACTTGGGGTCTAATTCTGCACAGTCACTGAACCTTGCAAAGTCATTTAGCCCAGTGCAAAGTTTGAAGGTCCCCACATCAGAAGGAGAAACTCTTCTCTGTTGTAATTTTCTGTATTTGTTCACTCACTGCAGAAGGATGAGGAACATTTAATATGTAAATTAACGAAGTGGCAATGTGAGTAATTTTACACCCTTACATTCTGAACATATTAAGTACAAACTGGATATTAGCATCGACTGGTGAGTCAGCTCCTCTGAGCACAGGAAGAATCGAGATCATATTCAATATACAAATTTCAATCATTCTTATTAAAAAGCAAATATTTGTTCAGAAACCCTCATGATTAAATGGCATGAAGATTGACTTAAAAATGAGTCATAGTGCTGGAATACTGGCAGAATAAGGCGTCTTTGATTGTTTTTTCCACTACCAAGGATGGAATTTAAAATTATTCATTTACTTGGTATTAAGACACCAGTCTGTCTACCCCACCACAGTGACTGTGACAGTAGCCAGCAGTAGGTGCTTAGGAACATGACAAATAGAACATGAAGAGTGTGACCTTTCTGCTGATACATCTTCTCAGCTTCTCTCAGTGATTTAGGGACTCGTCAAGCTGGAAGTTGTGCCAATAATGGACTATGATCTGCAAAGTTGCCCAGGCTGTTTTTTAATCCATTTCTGCTTTTAATGAATCTGTTACAACAGACTCCTTAACTTGATTATATACTTTTTGGAGAGATAGTTTATTTTTTATTTGGTTATAACTTTTTACCTGACCCCACCAGTCTCTTGCATTGGGAGAAATAATTCTCTGCTTACTTCCTCTGTGCCATTTATGATTTCAACATTTCTGTCATATCCACCACAGTCATGTATTACCTGCTATTATCTGAGATGAAGAGATCCTCTTTATTTCTTCTCAGACAGAAGTAATTCCACACCTCTGTTTAGCTTTGACAACATTCTCAACCTATCTTCTAGTTTTATTGTTACTTTTCTGAAATAGGGTGACCAGGTTTCCATGCAATATTCAAGGCACAGATAAATCATGGCTTTACAGAAGCACAGTGCAGCTTCCTTTTATTTTTCTTTTCCTTTTCCTTCTTTATTTCTTTGATAATATTTGAGAACTCCCACAGTTAAGTTACCAACAAAGCTAATACTTCTGTCTGGAAACCATCCCTTGCTTATACTCTTACACCATAGAACTAAAAGCTAGTAATAATTTCTAACAGTATTATTGGGGGTTTAACCCCTAGTGAAACAATTTTTTCAAAAATCTTTTTCTTGAGTGCTAATTCAGAGGTTGCTGTTTACTTATAATTGCTGTTTTTCCCATGTGCATTACTTCATACTTACCAGCATCAAATTTAATATGTCCCTTTATCATCCTGTTGGTCAATGCTCTAAGATCTTTCTGCAACCCTGTGCCGTCAGCTTTTGGTTGGACTGTCCCAACAACTGTGTAATCAGCAAACTTTGCCAAATCACAGCTTATCCCCATACCAGATCATTTAAGAGCAATCTGGTCAGCACGTCAGTACTAAAGAAGCTGGAGGTGGACCTTCATTCCTGCTGGCGATCTACTGTGAATGATGACGCATTGTTGTTACTCTTTATTTCTTATCTGTTAATTGGTTGCTTTTTAATGGAAAAATAAGCTCACTTTTCTTTTGAGAATTTGAGTCTTTTATTCTTCAATAATGAACCTTTCCAAAGCCTTTTTTATGTTCTGATTCATACTTTGGATCTATATATGGACAAAATTTCAGCTCCTTAAAACAATTCTAGTAGGTTTGTGAGACATGACTTGCAAAAATGATCCTTTCTGTTCCAAAAGGAAGCCATACATGTCTGTGATAAATGTTCAGTTCTGCTATTTTGTTACAGTTGTTATAAATTTGCAAGGTACAGAAGCCAGACATTTTGGTCTGTGTCTTCAGCGACATTTCTCCATACCTTTTTTAAAGACTAGCACCATGCTATTCACCTTCTGTGACTACTGAACTATGTTTAAGTGATGTAAATATTTATATCAGAATCCTTTTATAATTCTCGCATGAATACCATTTGATCCAGGCAATTTTTTACTATTCATTTTATGAATTTCATCTAAAACTTTTCTAAATTAACTTCTAAATTGACAGTTAAAACTCTAGATTCTCTTTTTCTGTAGTGATGGACCACGGGGCAAGTGCCCTTCTCCAAGATCAATAGCAACTGAAATAATCTGACTTTTTGTAGTGACTCTGTTTCACCTGAGTGTTCCTGTTGAGCCTGGTTATCCATGGCTAAAAAACCCTCTGACTTTGTTATCGCTCTAATTTAAAAAATTTGAAAACTTTAATGCCACTTTACTTGCATCTTGAAATGTGTTGTGTGTACTGCTTGGAAGTACCTTAGAAATTCCTTCTTCTCTTTCATAGAAATACTTGAGATTTTCCAATGTCATTTTGTTTTCTATGCTCCTGTGACCTCATCTGCCTCCCTTCCATTTTAAGGTTGCTGTTATCATCTTGGCTGTTGAATAATTCTGTAAAACAGATTCTAAAATTGTTTTATTTAGATAAGGAATTTCAGCCCATAGGAATTACACAGTGCATTTCCTACAGCTGGCCTTGTACCATGTATTGTACCTTCACATTATGTTGTCTTACTCTTTATATTCCTTCCAGGAAGTTTGTGAAATATTTATTCTAATTCGTATTTCTTATGTTTAGATACTGGTATTTGTCATGAATCTCTAGAGAACTTCAGCATATCTGTGGGCAGGTATAAATCTGCATGTTCTATGTATTTGCATTATGGTGTTCAAGCTTTTTTTGCTGTGGAAAAATCAATATGACTTAGAGGATGAGATAGTTCTGTATCAAGGCTAAGCTATTTGAATCAGGTAGGCTAAGTGTGTTAACCACACCACACATCAAAGAAGTAATGATTAAACGTTATAGAGTTATTCCTTCTCAGACAAATTATCACAAGATATCTCACAGCAGCATCACTGAGCTATGAGCAAAATCATCCATAAGTAAAGCATCAAACTCTCATTATCACTGACTTTGCTATCAAAGCTTGTAATACAAAAATATAACCTATGGAGATTAAATGATATTCAAATTATAGTAACCCAAAGCAATCATCTTAATATTGCCAGGTTTATACATCTTCTTGAGATTAGAAAGGAAACTTCTAATGTACTTTTCATCTCCTTTTTTTTTTTTTAATTCCTTGCCAAATCTTTTTCTTTCATCATTCATGCACAGTGCATCATCATTATAGTCAGGCTGTGCAAGAGTGAAAGGCTAATTTTCTTCTTTAGAAAAGAATTGAGCATTCATAAAATATACTGCTGTTATTTTATTGGGTAACCTTGTGAAAAACTATTTTTCTGAAATTTGGTATATAGGATCCTAAAACACATATTTGGAAGCTAAACATAAACAAATTGCCGTGAAATTAAAGACTGTACCAAAGCATGCACAGAAGGTAGCAGATGTAAACGGGTGCTCAGTGCTAATACATGTGCATGGTTGTGGGTCATTAGCTGCACGTATTTTACACAGCATGGCTGGCTCATCATTTTTGGAGGAACTGGTCTGAATATAAGCAGGTCTTCTCTCCTCTGGAGGTAATTAATGAAGACTTAACAATTTCTTGGTGTCTTTATTTTCATCACAGCTTACATGTCCTCTGCTATTGCACAGGACTAAACTTCAAATGTGAGATGCTTGAGCCAGTGTCCTTTCTGGCCTGTGTGTTTACATTGCCAGGCATGGCTTTGGACTTTGTCTTCAACAGCAGAAATAATTCCATTAAAGACAGCCTATGCCACATGGACAGCTATTTAAACAGGCTCCTTGGCTCGGTGGTTACCACCACTACCTGGGGTGGGTCCACCAGGTGGACAGCCCTGCACAGCTTCCTCCGCAAGTACATAGGTGCTCATTTAGAAAATGACCATGCAATGCATTTAAGCCTTAGTTTAATTCCTTTCCACTCCTGATGCCAAGGGAACTTGAAGGCAGGCTGAAGTGCTTAGCATGAAGTGCAGCCAGAAAGCAACAAAACTGTGCAGAGGTAGCTCTGCCCAGAAAGGCAGCTGGTGTTATCCCTCCCTAACTCAATGAACACGTCAGGAGTGCTGTCTGACTAATCACCTCTTTCCAGGAAAGTGGTGTCAAAAAATAATATCTGCTAGATAGCTGTAAGTTTTTCGTATGTGAATGAATGCACCATCAGACATGAGAAATGTGAGCAAGCTCCAGGGCGGTGGTGGCATGGGGGGGACAGTTAATAAAAGAGGGAAACGTCTAACTTCTGTTGTCTCCCTCAAAGAAAATACCATCAGGAACGGGAATCCTCACACTACTGAGTTCAGAATAAAGCCTGTCTGGAGAATCAGCACTGTTATTCATGTTGAACAGGTTTACCTAGCTCTATGGAGATGGGTTGCAGTCAGCTCTTCCCAGTGCATTCTTGGTGCAGAAGTCTCCTTACCTTTTGAACTTGCAAAGTGCCTGAGCACAGCTAACTCAGTAAAATAAAACATGCGGTATATAAATAAATTCACTTTTTAATTAGCTCTCCTTCTATCTCCACTTCTAATACTGACAGATCTTGAATGGGCTTTTTGTTATTACTATTGACTTTAGCCTTTTGAAATATTGCTGAGTGGTGACCCAGAGGGGTGGAGGTACAATTAGATTCAGCAGCACTTATGCCATCATCTGTTTGGTATGTTACTTCCTTTCGCTCTGATGTTGGGAAGATCACACCCAGCCTTTGCATTCCTCTTCAACAAGTTGTGTCAAAGAAAGGGGAGAAAGGAAGCTGCCTCACATACCACTGGATATCAGAAAGGAAGGTCTTAATTAGGATGTCAGGATGTAATTTCTACAGAAATCAGCCCTTTCTTTTGTCAGTCCTGGGTCCAGTTGTCATAATCATTTCACTGACATCGTCTTAAGGCGTGCGGGCTCAAAAGATAACACAGAATTCTCTGGGGTAATTTAATTATTTTGGCTTATATCTAAAAGGGATGTTGAATTCTTAAACTTAATAAATCCCTAAAAATGAAAGAGTGGTAGAGATATTGGAAGTGAAATAATGGAGTTGGGTTTGGATAGCATTTCAGAGAGAGGTGAGGTGATTAAAACAGTGTACTAGAGCATGCAAAGTTAACTTGCTTAGTGCCATACAATAGCAATGCGTTCCTACCCAGCTGAAATTAAGATCTTCATTATTTTCTTATTCACAAATTTGAGAAATATAGTTTATAAATTTGTTGTCTATACCTTTCCTATTCTTCAGCAGTAGCCATAATAAAAGTAGTAAATAACCAGAAGGCAGAAGGCTGTGAAATGCACAATCACGGTCATGTATTAGCAATATTCCCACTTAAGAATTTTTTAAACGAAAAAAATAATTTTTCGCCTTTTTTTTTTTAGTGATTCATACGTAAAACCGTGTATGTATTTCTGTGACTCATTAAAAATTTCTTCAACTGACTCATTCAATTTAAAAAGGAATGCATAGAAAATCCCTTGTAGTATGCCCATAAACCTCCACGGCAACGTAGTAATTCAACATATTAAATAAATTGATATAGCACTTACAGTATTTCACTCATAAGAAACAAAAAATCTGCTTAAGCAGAGTCAAACAAGCATTTATCTCACAATATCATTTTCCTTTTGTTTGTTACTTGCTGAATTGAGGACCATGAAGAGTAATGGTCCATCAGGACCATTTCGATACTGAAAAGTAATTTATGTTAAGTATCTCTCATTCTTAGAAAAATAAGGTGCTTCTTAAACCTTTATGCAATGTTTTAACATCTCCAAGGCTTTTTTCTTCATTGCTTGATGTTTATGACAGAAGAAGAAAATTAATTGTAACCAGTCATCTCAGGGGGGTTAAGAGTCAGTTATAGAACTGTAGCCACAAAATCTGTGTAATGATCAAAGCAGAACATGGCTTTATGCCTTTTCTGTTGCCATCTTATAGTGCTGGTCTCCAATGTTATGACTGCACCCATGAATTTGGAAACTTGAATTTACCCTTCAAAATCTCGACAAAATGCCACATTGAGAAAGGGCCAAGTTTGGACACTATGTCACAACCATTCCAGGAGAACTGGTGGATGTGGTCATGTCATGGACTTCCAGCAGCTCATAAATGGGAAGATATATGATTTATAAGGAATTTAATCATGGAGTTACGTATCCATTATTCTCCATCAGATCAACTTCAGTCATTTTATTTTCCCACACATTTGCTCTTGAGCACAGGCCAAACCACTAGGAACATTGTTACTGGTTTTGTTTTGATATACTTCATCTCCTATGACCTGATGCCTCTTTGCTTAAAGAATGGTTTATGGTGCTCTAGTTTTAAATAAAATAAAATTTTAAAAAAAAAAAAAGCCTTAAAATACCACTTACTCCCACATTAGAGCCATTTCACCCTCAGAATGGGGTAGACTGGACTTTATGTGAATTAGTGCTAGGCATCACAGAGGCAGTAGAAACTTGAGAAATTGTGACCACATTTAAAACATAGTCCTATTGAATACAGGAAGGCCAATACTCCCTCAAGGTTCTTTAGTGGTTAGAAGATAAACTCACTCTCTCACCAACTCAAGGAAAACTCAACAAGTTATTCCACTTTTTTGATTACCTGTCTTTCCCGAGATGTTTTGAATCATAAACATAGTCATTATCACAAACAGTTCTGATCTAGTTATTATTTAAATTAGGCCCTGCAAGATCTAAACCATTACAAAATGTGGTCTTTCCAGTGACATTTTTGGCCTATGGATATTTTTGTTAGCATTTCTGCATCTCTTCAGAAACACTATGCAGCAACCAAGGGTAAAAAGCAGGATTGGACAAGGAAAGACAATTGTGTGGTTCTAGCTTCCCCTTTTCTTTCAGGTAGAAACATAACAATTATGCTAGGCAAATTGTAAACAAGGGTGGAGATAATAGAAAGGATGATTTGTGTGAGAAAGAAAACCGGCACACTATTTAGTCACTGCAAACACACAAGTGTTATGGATGTTACTGCACAGCTTGCTCTATTGCCTACAAAATAAATGTGTTTATGACTACTGAATACGGTTTTCTTAATACTAGCACTACATGATCTAAAGGAAAACATGACAAATACATTCAGCAAATCTAAATACATAATTTTATAACACTGGCTTCCATTTATGCCTGCCAAAAAAGTGTAGACCCTACTACAGCCCAGCATATAATGTGGATGTTAAAATTGTTCTCCAGGTTTTCAGTAAGAGGGAAGAAAATCCAACACTTAGTGATAGAGCTCATGTTTACTAATGTTAGAAACTTAAGTTCAAATCCTGCAGAAGGTCACATTAATTAAAATTTCTTTATGACCTCATACAATTCCTGATCTTAATATTACTATGGATCGAAACAATCTTTATGACATTCAGAAGTTTAGGTTTGTATCTGAATGTTGTCTTTCTCTATTTTTATATCCTTTTTCTTTTCAACCCACTGTATCTGTGAGATAATCTACTCCAAAACATAGCATCTGTATCCAGGGGACAGACCATTTACCTGACCTTTTTAACAAGATAAGGATTGAACTTGGGACTCTACCAAGATTTAAAACCTTTAAAACATTTCAGCTTGTTCTTTATATTCCACAGGTCTCAGATCATAAATGAAGTATTTCAACACCACAATAGCTGTTCTTTATAGGAAAGAACAAAACAACATAGGATTCTACACTTTTAAGTATCCTCTCCTCATTCCTGCCCAGCTTTCTTCTTGTCCAAATCCAAGAGTGGCTGTGCAGCTTCCCTGATTCGGAAGCTTCATCTGTAATATCATTTCCAGTCATTCTAACCACAGAAGAGCATGAAGTTCACCATAAAGTTTCCCAGCCGTAAGAGTCTTCTACTTGAACACTAAAACTGGAAACAAATTACTTTTGTGCCAATGAAAGGATGTAGAGTCATGTACTGATCTCAGAACTACATTGGTTCTTCCTTCTGCAGCAGAATATCCCCAGTCTGTTTTGAAATAATGATGCTGCTTAGGACAACGTAGTTGATTAATGTCTGTTGTGCAACATAAGAGAGAACTGAAACAGAGCACAAAGAGAGACCAAATCCCACTCAAATTGGTATCAGGTTCTGATCTTTCAGAGTGGTTTCTTTACTAAATAGAAAAGTGGTTTCTTACGTGGAGTTAACAGACTTGTTAAATCCCATACACACAAGAGGTTGCACAGTGCTTAAATATTCTCAAGAAAATCCCTAAGCACTTGTGGCAGAATGCAAACCCCCTCTCCCCCTCCCTCCTTCAGTAGGGAAGGAGTAGGCACATCTCCCTCTATCTCTGCTACTTGAGGCTAACAGCTGCTTTTGTTTGGCCCCAGAGCACCCTGGCCAGGGCCATTAGGAAAAGGGAGTGCCGTGGTGCCAGTGAGCCACTGGGCACCTGCGGCCAGTGTGGGGGATGTTTGGAGTCTTCAGGAGCACCCACAGCCAGTGTGGGGGTGCAGAGAAGCTTCTAGAATGCCCACAGTCAGATCTGATCAGCCAATATAAAAACGTGACTCTCGCCGAGACTCCGCCCATTGTCGCGGGTCTCTCGGTGCACGAGCAAGATGCTGCCTCCTCGCAGGATTGCGAGTATATTTATACTTTTCGTGCACATATGCACGTGTAACTTTCCGTGCTCAATATGAGCACGTGTAAAATTAATCCTCGCAGAATCGCGGGTGTATTTTCCTTCCGTGCACATTTGCACGTGTAACTTTCTGTGCACATTTGCACACTTACTTTCCGTGCTTAATACAAGCACGTGTACTTTCCGTGCACATTTGCACGTGTAACTTTCCGTGCTCAATACGAGCACGTTTATAAATTATTTCCTCGCACAATCGCGAGTGTATTTTCCTCCCGTGCTTCCACATAAGCACGTGTAATATTCTGTGCACATTTGCACGTGTAAGTAAATTAACCCTCGCAGGATTGCGAGTGTATTATAAATTTACCCTCGCAGAATCGCGAGTGTACACTTCCCGTACTCACTACGAGTACGTGTATCTCTTTAAAAATAATCCCACACCGTGTTTAGGTAAGTGTGTACTTCTCCGGGACTCAGGGATGGCTCCAGCATTGTTTTGGGTGAAGCCATGTGCATGCACTCTGTAGACTGCCTGTTGTATTAGTTGCTGCCCCTTAATAATTTTCCTCAACTGATATACGAACCTATATTTAAGTCACTTTTGGAGTGCTAAAACCCTGTTTCTCACCGGTTTAATAAAAGTTGTTTTGGACCCTGTTGTCCCTTAAAATAACCTTGGGGTGCCTCAGCGACAGCACTGATCACTGAGTGTACCTCCCCTAGCCTCATCAGTGCCAAAACCACTTAGATCTTTTCTCCCCTGGGATCTGCCAAGTTAGTAATTTCATTGTCAAAACAAAACCTAAGTGGCCACTCTGCAGTCAGGCAGGTCTGAAATATTGAACTCTCTTAACAGCCTGGCAGTGTCCTATTCAGGAAGCAGTGGCAATGGCTGTTCACAAAAGCATGGATTGTGAACTGCTTGAATGGTAGTCATGAGGGCACAGACTCCAAGTGCAAATCTAAAATGGCCAGTAGGATGAAGAAAGGAAGATAAACTATCCACCAGTCAAACATTTGATATAATCTTCATTGCAAAACTCTAGTTCAATACTGGTAAGTGGCAGTGGCTCCAGAAGTTTAGTGCTCTCTCCCTGCTGTCCTTCCCTTTCCGTGACATGCACACACATACGTATTCTTACTGAGGGAAGGTAGGCTGTCTGCACCTTTTTCTGATATGACTAACAGCGCTCTTAATTTTTGCTCCAGAAAGCTAGGTGGTACATTACAGATTCCAGGTACCAACAGACTGCATACTGCACTGAAAGGTTAATGATCACCTGTACTCCAGCAAAGAGGAAAAGCTATAAAATAGAGTATGTCACAAATAATTCCTCCTGGAAAGACAAGTAAGTAAGATAAGTAAGCCTGGTTGTTTTTCATCAGCATAGCATTATGAGGGAGGTTACGCGGCATCTCATGTCCAACCTTACCCTACAATGCAAGAGAAGATTTGGATCGAAGCTTTAAGCACAGCAAGACCCACTGATGATTGCGTAGGAACTTTATGGAGAGCAATGGTGGAAAATATTGTGAAGACTCTTCTGTAGACCTTTACCTAAAGCATATCAGATGGAAATGGATTGAGACCTGCTTTTTCTGTTTGGTTGGTTCTTGTTTGGGTTCTTTAGGTTCTATTATAAACATTTCTAATTATCCTGAGCTGGAGATACTACCAAGAACTCTGAGACAACATAGAAATATTTTACCCCAACTTACATTAACCTTGAAATATGAGTAATCAATTCAGTCAGGGAGGAAGTGTAGTGGGGGAGAATCATTCATACTTTTTTAAAGTAGGGCTATTGAGTCAGTTTGGATTATCTAGACTTGTTACCCACTAAGCCTTCACTGCACCAAGAGAGGCATCAAGTACTGCTGGCACATTCCATTTTTTCTGAAGACAGTACATTTCAATTTTCTGAAGAAAAGAATAGTTTCATTCCATATAGGTGAACAGAAACAAGTATAAAAAAAAAATCAATAATATGATGTTCCCTGCAAACCTTAAAATCTTCTAGAACAGGTAGACTGTGACAGCTGTGAAAGGCTCAAGATTGACTCCTCTATGCAGACAAACCTTTCAGCAACTTGAAGAGCTAGGAAGATAGCCATGAAGGACAGTCTTAAATGGCTGCCAAGAAAAAACAAGCCACACTTTGAAAATACTTCAAAATGAGAAGATGAACAATGCCTACAGAATAACAAATTATCAGTGGACAGTGATACAGAATAAAAAGCAAACATTCAGCTTCCTGAAGATTGTTCTGTCACTTAAAAAAATCTCAGAATGGGAAATAATATAGAACAGTCTCTATCCACCTTTTTTTTTATATCTCATGTCTTGCTTGTCCTAGAGCTTGAGGACTCATGAGGCAAATAGGACACAGCAAAGGTAGGCTCACATAAGCAGAGAGAAGAAAGAGAAGAACTCAAACATAAACTGAAAGAGCTTCACTGATGAAGAATATAATCTATTAGCACAAATATCCCTTCCCACAAGCACTCACCATAAATACCAAAAATTGACAGCACAGCCTGGCCTGTGCGAGGAGTAAGAGGTTCATGTCTTGAGGACATCCTGGGGGATGTTCCTGCAGATAAACCCAACCTTTGGATTCTGTCTGTAAGCAGATACTCAGAACTCTCTAGGGCTTGCAGAATGATTGATGTTTCTAGGCTAACAAATAACCTTGCAGCTATCCCCCTAAGAACAATACATGGCAGTCATACTGGCAGCTACATTTCAACAGAATTTGGTTTTCAGGAATTTTCTCTTTATTTTCCTGTGAGAGGCCATGAAATGTCCAAAAATTGAGTCCTCCCCATTAAACAGGTAACTATGCTGCCTTCGAGACTTAATCAGAGAATTTTAGTGTTTATATGAGGGACTCTTTCTACTTTAGATCTCAGACATGGCATAATGGTTTCAATCAGCTGCACAGCCTGGAGCCCAAGAGGCAGGATTAGACTTTGGCTTTGTCCTTTCCTCTTTTGGAGGAATAAGATTTGGAATTAAGACATTGGTCTCTGTGTGAAACACCTAAGTGAAAACATGAAGTCAGTTCTTATTGATATGGTTTACAGAGCAGATATACACAAAACCCCATCTCTCTTGGGTTCAGGTTCCCTCAGGGGAAGAAGAAAACATCTTTTTTGGATGCTGTTAAATGCAAAATGAGTTGTGTTCAAGGTAAAATATTGTGATGTAGAAAAAATCAATAAATTTAAAATCACATCATACGGAGCAGGGGCTGCCTTGCATAAGACATACATGCTTTGCCAGACTGAGTTATTAAGTATTAACAGCTCTTCAGGTGTCTGGGACATCTTTTCAGGTAAAACTGTAATTTGCTCATGGCTTCAGAGACCATTCCCTGTTAACCTATCTCATCACTGTTTTCAAAGGTTTTGGGGAATGTTTCATCATCACATTGAAATTTTGCATAATTCAGATAATAAATCTTTACCCTCTTACAGAAATGTAAAAGAAAGAGCATTCTTTGGCCCGGAAACTCAAGGCTGAAAAAGATCATGACTTCTGATTAGAGCTCTGCAGCTCTCTTTCGAAAACAATCTTGATCATTAGACTAATAAACTCAGTATAATAATGTTAACATAAAATACGAACACGTATTTCACTTTGGAAAAGAAAGCAGGATTCCAGATTCTAAATATGAGGGATGGTAAGGGTGGGGTGTCTCACATTTCATGTAAAATCTGTTTTCTAGAGTTAGTTTAGCTCATTTATCTATTCATCTGCACTCAGGGAGGAGGCCTTATGAAGTTTATGGCATAAACACGATCCCCTCTTTATCACATAAGATGAGGCTACACTATTTGTAAAACAATTTCAAAGGGAAAAACGTCTTCATAGAAGAGAAGCTGATTTATTGATAGGCTCAGGTGGTTTGTCATCAAACGTGTGTTTGAGGCTTAGCTATTACTTTCATTTATAGCACTGACTTCAAAAGAAATATTTGCTACTTGAAAATATTGATTAATTTCCCCCTCCCAGCTTTTTCCTCATATGCACTGAGACCTCCTATAATTTTTGCCAGACAGCAAAACACATATTAAACTGGAGATTCAAAAGTACTGAATCCCAGGCCTGTAAATGAAGTCGAAAAGCCAAAACAGCAAGTGCACAGATGAAGCTGAATATCTCAAACATTACTTCCGCAGACAGGTTTTGTCAGATCTTGGAAATTTTTCATATGCTTACCTCTCTCAGGAGGACCTGTTGAAGCACTGAAGTGACAGCTCCTTTCTGAGCAGTCCAGGTCAGGGTTATTTTAGGCCATGCCTGATCAGTACTGTGCACCACAAGCCTCTGCATGCATTAATGGCCATGCTTCTCACCTGTGGCAGCTACCACCCAAGTAGGTCACCTTTAATAGAAAGAAAATAATGAGCCAACCAGAAAAAAAAAAAAAAAAAAAAAAAAAAAAAATTGTAAGCATTAACTAAGCCAATGCCAACAGTTTTAAAGCTGACAGAGCATATTTGCATAAAGAATTTAAAAACAGACCAAGGCAGCTGATGAGCAACCAACAAGCAGTGGTTCCAGTAGAAAAGCAAGACAACATTGAAGTTTTTAGACTCTTAAAGATTTGTTGAATATTAAACATGAATAAAGAACAGAACTCGAAAAATTTCCTAAGAATTTTTGGGACTTCAATGAATCCACCAACCGATCAAGGTAAATTAAGATCACAAAATAAAAGACACCAACGCAGGTTGGCTAACCCATAACTCAAGTAATATTCACCTGTCAGTGTGACACAGCTGCAAAATAAACACTATCAAACATACACATGAATGTAACTGAGGAGAAGAAGATACAGTATATAGGCAAGTGGCTTTTACTTTATGAACTTTGTCTCTCACCCTCAGTGCAGAAATTCTAATACTTAAGAGGGGTTGCAAGAGTTTAATTCCAGGATGGGCATTGACTGACATGTAACATCAACACAGCTTGTTCAGAGCAGAGCAACACAACAAACACTCTTTCTTATCAACCACACAACACAGAGGTGACTAAAAACCACAGTATCGATCTTGTAGGAGGGAGAGATGGAGACAGTCGAACTCAAACAAAAAAATCTTTACAAAGATCACACAGATATCATGAATATTTGATTTTTAAATTATGTTTCCTCTTGTTCCAATACCTCAATGCAGGATCATATGATGATCATACCTAGGCCTTCCCTAGCTTAAACAGCAATTGCTACTGGACTGCGTTAAAGTGTTGTGGTGGTCTGGTATTAACACCCCAACACACACGTACCACTTCTCTCTCCCACCTTCCTCCCTCCAGTGCCCACTATAATTACACAGAACTGTAAGTCCTTCATGGAAAGAAAATTTTAAAACAACAAAAAAAGGAAGCCTTCATTTTGTACTCCAAGTGACATGATATAGCTTAGCCAACTTAATCCTTTTGTTTTCCCCCAGAAAAGGCCAGTCTCATATTTACTAAGCTCTGACCCCTGTTTTCTCAATGCCATGCATTTCCTCAGGAATGATAACAGACGCAGTTTTATTCCCTCTTTCCATTAAGCTACCATTACGTTTTCTTGTCAGGCTTGTCAGTGGATTTGACTGCTGCCCTATTGCACTTCAGCTTCATTTCCCTGGGAGAATCAGATAAAGGCAATTGTTTCATTCCTGGGAAAATGCAAAGTAAAGAGTTTGATGCACACAGGACAAGAACTACACCTTCACTGTGAGCGTTATCAGGATGAGCATGCATGTGTGATACACCAACAACAGCAAGGCTATCAGAGTGCAGATTGTTTAGCACTAGAGATCTGTTCTGATAGCTATTCTTGATTGAGGCAGCACCGTGTTTGTCAAGATTTGCCTTTCTGATAACTGTTTATTATTGGTGCCTGAAGTTTGAGTTGATTTAGAAAACAAGTATGGTTTAAAAACAAGTAGCAAAACTGAGGCCATGCACCAGCAACAGCAACAATAGCAAAACTTTGAATAACCTGGTGTTGAAGATGATGACTTCAAGAGCCTGAAGTCACTTTACTAATCTCAGGTATATGACATGAGATTGCTGTAAAATAAGCCATGTTTCAGGCACACCCTTTACAGGTCATGGACTGGAGTTTGCCATTATTTTTACACCACCTGGCTGTAATTCCAGTGATTCGTCTGTTACATGTCCTCTGCCTCTTCTATGTACTGAAAAGCGAGGGGTGTAAATACGACTTTACAAGCAAGAAGTAGCTTGCTATATCTTAACTTCTGAAGGCTTTACCTAGAAACCCAAACACTAAAACCCTAAATTATTTAAAATGCAATAACTTTTATACCTTACATAAAAGATTATGATTCCACATTTAAGTTTGCAGAAGGAAGACAAGTTATCTCAAATTTTTCAACAGGGCCAGTTTCTTTTATGCTTTCAGAGCCTCTGTCACTGACCACTGCTGCTGAGAGCCTGGACTGGATTGAATGTACTGCAGGAATAAGCCCAAGCAGCAATTTCTGTTTTCTTATGTTTAGCAAAACTGACTCTTGAAAGTTGGGACTCTGCAAAGTTATTCTTGATAAAACTATCACATTGTCACATTCAGAGAGCCCAAGGAGTATATACAAAGTCTTATAAGGCAGAAGTTTTCAGGGTTAAGGGAAGCTATAAAGGGGTCAAGATGTCTCATCGGTGCCACACAAATCCATCTTTTCAGATATAAGCTAGCAAAAATGCTTGCTTCATTCCTCCCACCAAAATCCATTCACTTGCCATCATCTTTTTATGGCCTCCTCTGATTACACAAAATAAGCAAGCCTCTCTCTGGAACTGGCATGCAGCTAGGACCATTGCTACAAAGGATTTTTCTTCCCACATCACTTTCCTTCACATGTTATCTTTTTCTTCAGCAAGCTCATAGCTGGCAAAAAGGAGACCTCATGCAATAGCATCACTGGTGGGTATCTCTAGGCCATTCCCATGTGTGTATTTCTAGCCAGAAACTTCCCACATGACAGCTGTTGTGGAATTGTAATTCCAAAACTGTGTCCATTGTGTCATACCATATATATGATTCTGGGGAGTTGAGTTGAAAGACATTTCAGTGTTCTGCCACCCACACCCTGCAACAGCAGATGAGTTTCAGTTCAGACAGAGTACCTACATTTTATGGAAACAGCCAGGAGAATTTACATGGATTTAACAAAAAAAAAAAAAAAAAACAACTCATGAAGAAAATAGGGAAATTGGCACCAGGAACATTTTGCAAACAATTCAAACATTAAGCCCTTTGGCTCTATTTTCTCTTATTATTCTTAGCAACTGGTATTTCCAGGAGTCAGGAGTGCTGATACACTTAGCATCATAGGAAGCATGAATAACAGGTTCCTCTAGCGGGTAGTAACTGGAAAAAAATTATGCACATGCTGGACTGGCCAGCTAGAAAACCTGCCTGGCTGAAAGTCACAAAATGTCTACCACTCTGTTTTCATTAAAAGTTCTTTTCAAAAAATAATCTTTTTCAGTTATGTCCACCAATGCAGACAATCTACATCAGTCACAGTAATGCTGTCATGCTCTCACTAGATAATTTTAATCATTCCTTTAAAAAAAGACCCGTGTCCTGAATTTTTCAGTACATTGTTTCTCTGATTTTCTTATCTTTAGCTCATAGACCTTTTTGTTTTCAGTATTTAACATGTGCATGGAAACAGAAAAATGATCTGAAGGATTTTGATCCTTCATTTTTATCCATAAATTAATTCATCATCTATCATGGAAAAAAAAAAAAAAAAAAAGTGGTGTTTTTTTCTTGTTTTGTTTTGTTTTTTAATCTGAAAGCAATGTTACTACGAGAGTTGAACTAGTGGTAATTACTTTAAATATAATGATCTCTAAATGCCTGTTCAACCAAACCAAAGTAAATGTTATTCACTAGAAGGGAAAAAGAAATACATTTTCAGTCAAGCTGCTGTACTTTCTAGATTGCATTTAATGATAACATGTCATAACTTCTTATAACACATGCTGTCTCAGCATGACAGATGGTGCAGTATCACTTCTTTTATATAGTGGTCTTAAAAAGAGAAGAGCCAGTGCTTCTCTCTTACTGGATTTAATGATGTATTAGGCATGCAAGCCTCTGGAGAGGAAAGCTAGGTGCATTAATATTGACAGAGCTACTTCTTCTTTCCATTCCAGGATATGGTAATGTTTTGTAGAAAAAGATGTGCCCACCATACCCTCTCATCCACAAGTATAAAGGGAAGTAAATTAAAATCTAGGCTCCCAAAAGTCAACCACAAACATAATGATGGGTGTAAAAGCTACCTGTAAACAAGCAAATAAAAAAGCCAGAGTCATCATGCTATATTGCAGCTCCTCCTATTTGGCTGGCCAGATGCACATACATCAGCTTCTCATGATGCAGTCTGACCCAGCTATGAAAAGCAACCCTTTTCACATGAAGTGTGGCTACAAAAGGAGTATTAGGAAGAGCAGATGTATGCGACCTCTGTGCTGGGGGAGCTACTACACAGACCATAAGACAATGTTCTTTTTAAGATACTGTCTGCTTTTATACAGCATATGGACCTATTTCTACACCAGTATAAACATAAGGTGTTTGGGGGTCCAGGTGGACATTAAAAGACAACATTTCTACCTCTACTTTTTCATTTGAGGTCTTCCTGCAATGGCAGGTCCTGCTCCTCTATTCTGGACAGACAGTGACATGGAAAGGCACTTGTTTGGATGCACTGCCCACAGAAAGAAACAGGTTGTGTCATGAAAATAGCCCAAATGATCAGCACGGGATGATGGGTGAACTCAGGTACAGTGATCTTTAATGCAATTATTCAGAAACAAAACGAGGTGGTAGGAAGGTTTACAGAAATCAGGAGAAGAGTGAGTAGGAATGTCCTTCTTCCCATCAAACTATAGCCAGAGTTGGTCAGAGTTGGATGCTTGTCCTCTCCACTGAAAATATCCAAGATTGCAAGATTTTTGCCGTTCCAAGATAGGAATTCTCTGTCTGCACTCAAATTGCCCAGGAATGGGAAAGCTGCATTTGGATCACTTCTCTGCCTCACTCAAGCTGTAGCTGGTAATAAGACCTGGCTGAACAGTGCTGACAAGTTTCAGATGATTGCTGTGTTCATGTAAAAACATTACAGTCTTCACATAAATCTACATCTGAAGGACAATTCTCTAACAAAAAGGTAAAGAGTAATGGTTTAAATCATACTTTTTGCCACTGCTTGCATATATTCAGCAGACCAGGCAAGAAGCTGTTTTACAGCCTTTCTGACCTCAATTGTTCAAAATAAGCAAACTGATTTGGTATAGGCTTATCCAGCCTAAAACTACCTGTGAAGGTGGGCTGAAGTACATCAAAGCAGAGAACAGCAGGGTGACCTGAAGAAAGTAGCAAATGAAATTTTAATGAGTGCAAAATAATACACATTGGTAAAAAATAACCTTAAATAGTTATGCATAATGACAGACTATGTTAGCCAAAAACATGTAGGAAAGCTATTACATGAAAAACATCAGAGATCAATGATTATCAAACAAAACAAATAAAATAAACTTTATGAAAGCAATATAGGTCAAAGTGTATAAAGTAATCCCACTGGTGTGCGGAACAATGCTGCAAATGTATTTCCTGGACTGCAGGTAGTTCACACCAACATAATTCATGGTGTATGAAGAAACTAAAAAGGTGCAGACAGAGGAGAGTCCAGGATGATGGCAGGTTTTGGAAGAGCTTCTGTAGAAGGAGAGACCAAATTAATTCTTCTTTTCTTTGGTCTTTCTAGTTTGTCATTCTGATTAAATCAAGTTAGTCTTACATTTCTTCCAGAGGAATGCCTCGCAAAGTTAAAGAAAAGAGGTAAATGAAAGTAAAATAATATGAAGGCAAACCAGGAAGAGAGTATGGTAGAAACTACAACATGATAAATGCCATGAAAAATATATGATTTGTCTTCTTACAATACAAAAATAAGGAGCCATCCAAAGAAATAATCAGACTTAAACAAAAGGAAATGCTTTTTCCACGTAACTCTTTCATTTAAGTGTGGAATTAATTACCACAGGAAGTTGTGGAGGTCACAGCAGAAAAGGAATTGGAAAAAGGGGAGGGAGGGTTCATGGAGAATAAACTCACTTGTGGCCATTAGACACAATGGTCCGGATGCAAACTTTAGTACAGGAAATTCTTAAAACATCAATTGCTGGAGGTGAGGATAACCACTTGCTATATCCCCTGTTCCTCAGCCTCCTTTTTAAGCAATTATTGCAGGCCACTGCTTGTAACAGGACTCTGGGCTGCTGGACCTCCAGTGAATTCATATGTGAATTCTTCTGGTCTTGAGTTATATTGCATTAACCACGGTGTAAGAAAATTCTTGTGAGTTGCCACCATGAAGAATGTTACAAAATCGTATTTTGGAATTTGTATAACTACTTGAAGGAAAAGAGGCAATTTTCTGAGGATGGAATAAGAAATCTCATAGTAGCTACAAATTACATAATTGTGAGAGAGATGCTACAGAAAGGAAATCCTGAGTTTTGCATGAAAGAAGCCTCCAATGAGCAGCACCTGAGTGGAGCCCTGTTTCTGCATCGACACTAAGCAATATGGAACAGCCATAGTAATACCTGTCCAACTTCACCCAAAAGCTCTCCAAGGAGGAGCAGTGGAAGTACTATACATAAATATCCTCTAGTTTTTTAATTATATGAGTCTGAATTATGTCTAGTCTTCATCAAATAACAAAAATACTGATTTACATATCAAAATCATCACCCAGCAAATGTATCCAAGAGCGCAAATGAGGGTAAGTACCAGCAAATGCAGTGCTGTCCTTGCAGTACTACTGACAGCACAAAAAGCTGAGCATTCTGGTCACATCTTCATCAAAATGTTTAGAGCAAGAGTTCTGTCACATGCTATGTTAAAAAAGCAGCCTGCATGTATGCTGCAAGAAGGTTGTGATCTAACTGCCTAAAATGAGAGAGATTTGTTTGGAATATTCATAGTTCTATCAAAAAAGTCATGTCTTGTGACTCATGAGGGCTAACCCCAGAAATATAGTGTTGCTCAACAAAACAGACCACAGACATTCCTCACTACTTCAAACGATGGGGCATGCTCTAGTCTGCTGAGAAATGCAACTATTAATAGTGAGCACTGAACTTCACACTAAGACAAAAGTTCGGATTTTGTTTACAGCCCCAGTTCTCTTATATTTCACTCAGGATGGGTCTAATACCACATAGAGCAGAATGCTTCTGAGGTGTTACAGAAACATTCAGGAACATGCAGTGTTGTCAAAAGGTACAAGGAAAAGTCCAGGACAAAAAAGCTGAGGGAGTAAGTCCCATCAAGTACTTGTCTGCTAATGAGGGAAAATCTCTTCTGTGTTCATTGGGACTGAATAGCAGAGATTGATGGTGACATTGGGCTGTCAGGAGCTCAAGTCCTTAGAAACAAAATGCAGGACTGGCCCATACCTAGTTAGACACACATTCAGGGACACCAGTACCCAGGTACCATACCTATGTGGGCAGAATACTTCATCAATCACTCATACAGATGTTTATGTGAAACAGTACAGTAAATTACATCAAATTTTAACATATTATACTCAAAATCTGTATGCCAATTCTCACATTCTCACAATTCTCACACACACACATAAATCACCTGTTTTAAAGTAACATTCCTCATTAATATTTTCCTCTATAAAACTGTAATTTAAAACTATTCTTTTTTATGGAGAAGCATGATAATATCTGGTCAGTTTACAAAGACATTAACTATCATTTTCTTTAAATTAAAAATCATGTCTGTGTATTTGCTCACTACATTAATCTACTATTGAAAGTGTACTTAAAAAGAAAAAAAAAAAGCACACACCCAAGTGATCAAAAGAAAGTTAATTGTTGAGACAGACTTATGATAAGAACCAATGCAGTCAGCACTTTAAAATCACCAATCAGAAGAACCGGCACCAACAGAGGCCATTTCTATAGTGCTCTGATATTTACATTAGGAGACGTTTGTGCAAAGCCGAGCAGATTTTCCGACTGAAGGCAGACAGCCACACACGGAGCGGGGTGAGGAAGGAGGGGCGGGTGGGGGAAAGTGGGCAGCGGGGGCCACGGGTGGGAGTTCCTCTTCCCCAGCTCAGAGTGCAGCAGGAACAATGCTGAGAAAGGCCGGCAGCTACGCCCAGGTCAGCGGAGACGGACAGACCCCACCAGTGCCATTCCCCACCGCATTCTGGCTTTTCAATAACATTTACCCATTCGCAGTTGTGAACTACGGAGCTTTATTTTCTCATCCAACTTTGTGACTTCAAGGGGAAACACAAAACATTTGCTTAGACCTTACCTCTACAAACTACAAAGGGAGCAATCCTTATGCATTATCACTAGGCATGCCCTAGCTGACATCCCTGTAACCTTGACAGCTTCTCTGTTCCAAAGACACTTGCAGTTATTGCAGCATATTTCAGGTGCCCAAGCTAGGCACGTGGTCATCCCACAGCAGCTATCAGGGACCCCAGGTTCTACACAGCTCAAATACCCTTTTACCACAGCTCCCTCCTACACCCTTGGGTAGAGCTCCCTGCCTGACCACATTCTTCCTCACTTTTCTCTGTTAATACCAGTATGGGGTGGTTTCACACACACACAGCTAATCTGGGTTGGCATCATCAGGTTATTGGTTTCTCCCAACTCTCTGGGGTTTCTTATAGGGTGGCACAAGAAGGTGCTCTACAAATGATTTAATCCTTCCCTCTCCTGACACGTTTGTGATTTTGGGAATCTAGGCATTGTTTTTGTGTAAAAAAAAAAACACTCTCCATCACCGCGTGGCAACTGAGGTTGGGGAAATGGCTACACAGCAAAACTGGCATCCTTTGCAATGGTACCCACAGGTCACTGTGGTTAGCAGGCTCCTGCTGCCCCTGTCCACTTGTCAGGGCATCAGCCTCATGCCCAGTTCCTATGGCTGCAGCACTTTGCATGGCATTTGAGTACTGGCAAATGAATTAAACCTCCATCCCACCACACAATGCTTGTCTGCAGTCCAAGCTATCGGCCACAGAGTGGTTACAGTGCCTCAGGCATCCCCTCTGGGCAAGCCATTGCCTCTCATTCACATCTTTGCAGCAGATCTCGAGCACAAAATCTGCCCTGCTCTTTGCTGTTCTTTACACACAGCTTGCTGTGTACACCCTGCCCACAATAGGCTGTCCCCTCATCGCCAGCCCAGTGTG
This sequence comes from Streptopelia decaocto, assembly GCF_964273445.1. Lineage (NCBI taxonomy): Eukaryota > Metazoa > Chordata > Aves > Columbiformes > Columbidae > Streptopelia > Streptopelia decaocto. The sequence goes on from NC_138657.1 coordinate 54,842,253, forward strand.
TCAGTGACCTCTGGAGGTTCACATATCATCTTCTGCTGCATCGCAGCCCACAGACAGGACCTGCTGCCACCACTGCTGCAGCAGGTCCTGCCCATCCTTCCTGGGGAAAGAGCTATTTGTTCAGAGGCCAAGCTGTGGAAACACCACCTGTGTATTGCACTTGTAAAAACTGCACTTGCTTTTGGGAATGAGGAACGCATCACAGAGCTTGCCAGACACGGTGGGCAGAAATTAATGGGCAAAATGCAGGACAGAAGACCTGCTGTGCCCATTACCAGGCACAGTTGTCTGCAGAGGTGGTCCATACACTGCTCACACAAGTTTCAGCTCCTTGACAGCAGAGGAAAGGGTATGGTCACCATGAGAAAGCTATGAAGATCTCCTCCAGGGAACAATTGAGAAAGGAGGTGTCCTCTATTGAGCAAAGAGGCAGCAAAGACCCTGGGCTGCTAATAGCACCACAGTCCACAAATAGCTTCAGGTGAGCTACAATAACACAAGTCTCTTGGTACACCTAACATATGTCAAAAATCATATACTGGATCACTACGAAGACAGACAAAAGCTAGGCTGATTCCTTTCCTCACACACACACTGGCCAGCAAGTTTTGTGCTTCTCTTCTTAAATGAAAATGCACACATTCTCACCCTGTATATAAAAAAAAAAAAGGAAAAAACAAATCCTCACTTGTCACATACTTGTTTCTGTTCCCTGGCACTACAAGTAGCTATGATGTGAGGCACTTCTTCACCTTGAGAAATGGGGCTATTAGAGAAGTTCGCTTCTGTTCCCTAACAGGGATCTGATCTGCAGCCTTCTGCTTTGGAAGGGTCATCAGCTGCTGATGCAATTGTCAGTCTGGGTTTTCCTGCAGTTTGTGGTTAAATGCTTCATCATCCATGACAGGACACAGCTTTTTGCATGTTTTCATAGAAATACAAGGTTTTTCAGAACATATGACATGCTGGGATGCCAGTTGTTGAGGGAATAGCCATTGTATGTAGAGGGAACAACCAGATGTGAACTAACCCGTAGTTAAACACTACAGGCTGACTCATATGTGTGGCACCACTGCTGGGGCTGTGTAACATATAGCTGTTCAGCATAAGCTTGATGCATGTGCCCCAGTTTAACCATGATTCGTTCCCCACAAGAGAAACCCTCCAAACACTCTCGGGTTGCAGGATCTTCAAAAACACAGAGGAGTACACAGAAGAGAGGGTTTCAGTGTATGTATGGAACATTCACACAGTTCTTACAGCCCATGAAATGGTCCCTCTCTGTACTACAGCTGCCTCAAATAACATTGACAGGTGGAGAAGAGGGAAGGGTTGATTAGGGTTAGAGAGGGGCATTTACATAAATACACAGGCATCCCACAAATCCTCAAATTCTTGAAGTGTCCTGGCTGAAATTGGAGCACCCAGCTACTGCTATGTGTTGCATGATAACTCAGTAGCCATCGGTCTTAAATACTGCCTTTCTTCCTGCATCTGGAAGTGCTTCACAACCTAGACAAAAAAGAAATTAGAGTGCTGTAACTCATTCACAACTAATCCTCGTAATGGATATTCTCCAGATAAAAAACATTGTGTATTTTAGCGAAAAATGCTGAGCACTGTTCGCTGGCCCAGCCCCAAGCACCTGGCACTGTGGTCCACCCTGCCACACCAGCACCTGTCTTTGAGGTTTTCCATGATCTCCAGCACATAGGCAAACTCACACAATCATCTTCAGGCCTCCCTCTGACATCCTGCCCCTCACCTTATTGCTGACCTCCATTCATCAGCTAGGCCATCCCTTGCTATGAACCTTGCCTCAAAACTATGGCAAAATGAAAGGAGTGGAATTCTAGAATACTTCCTTGCAAATGTTTCTCATCATCAGGATGGACAAAGCCAGTGTGAACAATTCTGCACCAAAGCAATAGCAGCTAAAGTCAATGGGTATTATTAAGCATGTTTTTAAGCAAGTGCCACAGAGGTTATGGTCCATCAACTCTCTGGCACATACCTTGTGTAATGGCTTGCTGCAGTTTGCCTCTATTCATGCTGCTCATGTATGGCCATCTTTATTTCCCCCTTGCAAATCTATTTCTAATTCAGTCACACGGTAAATGTATTTCGTATTAAGCCATCAAGCACAAAGCAAGAATAACATAAGCTAATAAAATAGTCCATCAGGAGCATGTTGAAAGAGTAAGAAAGTCTGTTCTACAAACTTATTTAAAGAAAAGAAACAATTATGACAACTCTAGTAGAAAAATAAATTGCCATGCATGTTGCTGATGCGATAATGTGCATGTTAAACAAAACCTCCTATCTCCTACAGGTTTATACATTAAAAGCTGTGAGAACAGGTTATTGCAAAGGGAAGCATTTTCTATAGCTACCTTATTTTGGGGTTTGGTATTTTATCCCAGCTCCCGGGGGGGAAGGAAAAATGAATCTTCATTTCATCCACATTACAACTGTGAGTAGAACTCATCAAATCAAATTTCTGATGTCATGTCTGTGAAAATGAATATTTTAGTCATGGAATACGGTAAGGAGGAATCGTTTTTTTCAGATTGCCTGGTTCTTCCCAGTGCCAGAAAATACACCCTCTCTCAGGGGTAGACAGATGTTTTCACACAGAGGATTTTCCTGGAGGTCAGAGGGGAAGAATCTGAAAAAAACAGAAGATATATAGATATATATATATATATGTATATATATACCACATTCTCTCCATGCATCAGATTAGTACCCTTCCTTACAGGCAGGGAAGACATATACCAGAGCAAAGGGGAGGGGAAAAACAAACAAACAAAAAACCACACCACACACAACCAGAAACAGGCCACCACAATATATTTACAACACTGTGTGCAGTAACAGGCCTGGCTGCAATACGTGTAGGAAAATCTGCTAGAGCCATCATGTCATGCGTAGGAATAGATGTCCAGTTTTCTTAGCCAGGGATTAGAAAAATATATTTGTTTTCAAATAAGCTTATCCTGCATGCTGCCAGGAAGTAGTTTAATGAAAGCTGCCACTCAACCCTGTTTCTTTTACCATGAAGTAAAGAAAACAACAGCACTGCTGGAAACACTGACAATGGCGACTGATTTTTGTGTTATCTGTTGGAACTTGCTCCTGGCGCTCACCCAGCTCTACCTGACTGACTGCGAGCTTTGGTGAGAGCTAGCACTAAGAATAGCCCTAATCACTGCTCAAACATTTCCCTCTTCAAGGAAACCAACACTGACCTGTTACACTTAGTATGATCCTATTCCAACCTTCTAGAAATGCCCTCTGTTTTTGTTTGAGGTACTTAAAGTGTTCTATTCAGTTGCATCATGAAGCAGAAAATCTGTGTGATCATGTGTGGAAATGGTGTGCTGAACACAATATAAATAATAGCTTTGACATATTTGTAAAGCTCAGGAAGATTCTTTGAATCATCCTCTGCTTTACCAGAAGCTGGGAAGTTGTATTTTGACTAATGACTCAATCTCTATGGCTTTGTATTGAGGAGAAAGAGAGAGGGAGGAATTGAACTATGTATCTGGAAAAGACTGCACACCAGCCAAAGTACAATTCAAACTAAAAACAATGCAAAAGCAAGAGTGACTTAAAAGAAAATAAATCAAAGTCAAAATGTAACTGTTTAGGGGAAGAGACAGAAGAAATCATTGTTTCTTTTTGCTTGCAGAGGGCCTCCATCACCTGCCTGTGAGAGAACAAAGAAAGCAGATTAAAACCCAGACAGTGTGAAACGCTGACTGAGACTGAGGCTTAAAAACATGTTGGTGAGATAAACAGCAAGTAGTCATTCATATTTTGATAGCACATCAGTGTTACCCTGAAGCTGTGGACTGGCTGGTTGCGCAGGGACGGAGGATGAGGAGCAGGGGAGGTCTCCCTGCAGCTCCTCACACCCCAAGCCAGGGAAGGTTTCCTTTTGCTCACAGTTTCCTCTCACCACAATCCAAACAGAGACGTGGGATTTTCCCTCCACGTGGCCAAGACCTGTGCTGCTGATAACAGAGCCAAGGCAACCCCAGGGCTGGGGCACTTCCCAGCCAGCACCCACGTGCCTCGCAGAACAGAAACACAGACTGCAAGTCAGGCAAGTGCTTTGCTGAGCTGAAGCCTGAGCTGCTGTCCCTCGGGTGGTGGTATGAGGAATGTTTCCTACCTCCAAAGGCTCCAGCTGTGGCTAGAAATGACACGACAAAAGCTGGTGTGACAGAAGTTGGCACAGAAGTACCGACTGGAGGTCTTTATGAAAACTTTACCCTTCCAGTTCTCCGAAGTTGAATGTAATATTTATGCAACATCAGGCAGTTTGTTAAGCAAAAGCTCACTCATAACACTCAATAATTAATAATTTTTCTTCTTTTTGTCTTAATTAGTTTTATTATCCCTACTTTATTTTTCACCATTTCACATTTTGTCTTTCATTCCACAGCTGAATATCAACAAGAAGCAACACCAAGTTTTAGTAATTCTGCATTTTCTTCTGGGGCCCCATCTCCCCTGGTTGTCTCTAGGCTGTAATTTGTCACGGATAAGAAAAATTTTATCCCTTGCTTAGCAACACTAGGTACTGCAAATATAAAAGTAGCCATCACGTAGAGATGACATTGTCTCAAACTTTTAATTGAAGCCTCTGAGAATTACAAGCAAGTCTACTTAAAAATATCTTGCAGAAAAGCTACCAAACTTTGATATGGCTTTTGTTTTTTGAGTTGTTGTTTTTGTTTGATTTTCAAAGAAATTTTGCGTACATTTTAAAATATTTAGGTGTTTTAAAAAATAAAAAAAATATATAAGAACAAATGTCAAGAATAACAATAGGAAAGTATACCTTGACTTTTGCAAGGTTTTTGACATGCAATATTCTTGCATCCAAAGTAGAAATAAGGACAGGCTGAGTGAACCACAAGACGGGCTGGGAAACCAGAGGGACATTTAGGATTTAAGATCAGTGATCAGCAATTCACAGCCTGATTCGAGGTGACATTTTTCAGCGGAGCCTGCTGGAGCCCCACGCTATTGAGCATCCTCCCCAATGACCTGGGCAGTGGGATGCAGTGTGCCCTCAGCAAGGCTGGGGAAGACAGCAGTGTCACCAGCAGTGCCCCGCAGCAGGGCCAGTGATCTGACGGAAGGGGTGATCCCTCCTCTCATTGCTCCTTGATCCCCATCCAGAGTATGGTTCTTCCCGTCATCACACAGGCATTGAAAGATCAAACGATGAGAGCTTTTGGACAGAGAAAATACTGAGGATTCAAGCTGGCTTGGTCAAACCAAGATCAAGAGTAAATTTAGATACTGACCCACTGAGAAAAAGGAGATGGTCTGAGAAGCTGAAGAAGGAAAAATTAAAGCCTGGCAGGATTATTCTTTACAATAACCCCCTCTCCTCTATCTATGTTGCAGTTTTTCAGTCTGCATATAAGTCTCTTGCAATCAAAAAAATGATGGGATCATGAGTTTGTGTAAACCTCATGACAACCAGAAGGGAGGAGATCAAGCGAGAATACACCTTCAAAGTGCCAGGCAGGGGAGAGCAGCATTGCTGATGGAGGAGGAGACGCTGTCGGCAAAAGTTTCCTGTTTTGATCCATGGGGAGAACATAGAGCACAAGCTCCTGTTCTTATCACAAGAAAGCTCTTCCTTCCTATGTCCCTCTTTCAGCTTGAGAGGTCAAAGCAAACCAGTCTGCCTGAAAACAAGCAGAAAAGGAGCACAGTCCAAGTTTTCCGCTGGCAACAAACCTGCTGCTCCCCACCCAGGCTAGCTGTGTCCTGTCATGCCCTCCTTGCTGTTTGCAGTCTCTCCCGAGGCTCCGGTTCTCCCCCTCTCCTGCACCTCAGGCTAGTGCTCCTCCTGTGTTTTCCCATCAGCATCACATGTTCTTGTTTAGCTGCCCATTCCTGCCCCTCACATGAACAGGGCTACCTGATAGATCATATAGGTGAAATGATGGGGGTTAGAGATAATCCTGTAAAAACAGTTCTGTAAAGGAGCCCCACCATCTACACCCCAGGAAAAGCACCCCTGCAACTCCCAACACTGATGCCACAACACCAGGTCCAGGTTTTCTGATCTGGAACCACTTAACAAAGCTGAGCTTTTGGACAGAGATTTGGGAGTAGGGTAAGATTTCCATGCAATACATTTTAGCCAAGTTGGCCCTTCAGGAAGTCCCACTGTCTTGAAACCATTTGAATCATACTGAAATCTTAAAAAAAATCTCCTCTTTTTTCCTAATTCTTTGTGGTCCTACCATTTCCAAAAATAAACAAACTTTCTATTAAGAACCTCCCATCAACTTAGCAATCACCATTTTGTGGAACCTCCACAGAGGTAATGCTCTTTTTGATCACCAAAGCCACCAAAAGCCAGCTTTTTCCCCATTCTCCAAAAGGGACAACCAAAGGTCAGGTTTTGCCTCTCATCTCTCCAACTTCCAGAGGCAACTTCATTTATTACCCTGTGGTCCTAGAAGGCTCCATGGTGTACTGGACAAATTTCAATAGTACTATTTTTTTTTTCCTCTTTTTGTAGCAGGCTGCTCTTCTCTGATGGAAACTGATTTTTCTATCACACTCCTGCTGTTGTTCACCCATGTCACATGCAGCTCTGACAGGCAGCATCTCGGGACATTTTTGTTTTTCTAAACCTTGGTTGGAAATTCTAGTTCCATCAATATGCTTTATGCACTGGCTCATTTCTGTTTAATTATACTTCAAGCCAATAAAAGTTATAGGTATATGACTCTAGTCTGAATAGACTCATACAGCTCTGGAAAACAATCTTTGACTAGCAGGGAAATGGTTTCTTCTACAAAAACACATAGAATATCATCCCAATGCCTTTTCTGCATTTACACTGTGGTGTAGATTTCTTTCAAAGTGTTAAAGAAGCAGAATCACCTCATACAACACAGCATCAGTTTTTTTGATTAAAAAAAAAAAAAAAGCAGATTTGGGTGCAACTTTAACTATTTGCAGACAGGCACGTGATATATTGATTAGTTTTGGCTCAAAAAGCCTGTAGAGAAGAGAAATATTAAGAAATTTTTTGATTTTTTAATTTAAAAAACAACTTTGTTTAGAAATGTTTCTGAAAATAACACCTAATAGTTTTAAAAAAAAGTTAAAAAAAAAATACAAAAGTCCTAAGGTAAGAATAGTTTTCTCCAGTTCAACAAAACAGGAATAAATGTTTAATTTTGATCACAAGACAGATTTAAAATCAGAGCTTATCCACAAACTAAGGTGCCTCCTGGAAAAGTAGTGGCAAGGCAACATACTAGAGGAGTATACCAGAGTCCCAAGAATATCAATTGCCTGACATTTAGGCATGCTTATATATATACAAACTCTCATTGTCGGTCTAAAGACAACATCTAAACAAACCCTGAGATAGAGCTACACTGCTGGTTAGCTAGTCTTGTTAGGCAGCTATGTCCCAGTTCAACATATTCAGTTCTCATCTGGCTGCTAGACTTGTTAAAAGTATAAAAAAAAAGCAATAAAAATAATAAAAGACAGCACTGTGAAATCTGGCCTTCTACAACAGGACCGAATTTTAAATAGCCACTCCTAAAGTTACACCCAAAGTTACAATAATTTTCTATTAGGTAGTGTGAATTTCGCTCAGAAAATAAAACGTTACTTTTTGAATTAACACCTAGTAATTTGCTTGCTCCCAGAGGATTGCTGACTCAGCTCTGAGGTTTCAGTTGTCCTTCATTAGGAGCAATTATTTTAGTTAAAAAACAATGGATAAATAACTCTGAACTTCTAGGAGAACATTTTACCAGTGGAAAACACCTATTTGTAAAAGTCAGATGCTTTGAATAGGGCTAAGGATTGCAAAGAAATCCTGGTGGACAACTGCCAGAAAACTCAGCTACCTGTGGGACTGCTAAGAAACCTGCCCTCTGGGACTGACACATCTGCACTATATAACCTGAACCCAGGCAATTGATTTTTCTAAGAAACAAACTCCTGCTTTGACAGCTTTGCTTAATAAAGTGATTCTCAGGCTACAACCTACTTGTGATCCTGTGAATCACACACTTTGCTGTGCCAAAAAGGTGTTTTTCCTTGGCTCTGCAGCACAGTTTGTACAGCTCACACCACCAGGACACAGCTTTCAACAAAAGCCACTTCACAGAGCAGCTGCCAGATCTATCCTCAAATGCTGCCTGCCTTTAGAAGCTTGATTATCTTATCTTCCACATCATATAGTTATCTACAGGCACCTGTGGGAACGAGACAGTCTTGGGAAAAAGGCATTATCCCTCCTTTTAGCTCTGACCTCAGAACTTTTTCTCAAGCCTTAACATCTGTTATGATATCCATTTCAAACCTTTGCAATAACCCACTGTGACAGAGGAGAGAGCAGCCATAGCTCACACTCTTCCCAGGGCCAGGAGGCTCGCAAGCCCTGGGAACTACTCAGCCGCATCCTCCCTGCCTCCAGTGGCTGCCGAAATAGCTCTTCTGTCTGCATCAGCCAGCTGCAAAGGGCTTTGAGAAACTCACTGGGGAAGCATTTGTTGTGATGAAAACACAGGGCCCAGTTCTGCTTTGTGTCTGCAGGGTGTGAGCACCTCCACCAAGGACCACCCCAAAAGGGCATGCAAGTGCACTGTTTGAAGCTGGGACAAGCAGCCATGGTGATGAGCGAATCCTGCACCTAAGCCAGGCACATGCCAAGGGGAAAGGCTGGAGATGGAAGCAGTAGATGCATCCCTCCCCTGGGGCTTCCACCCTTCCTGCCCCTCACATTGTTGTATTGCCTGCTTCTGGGATGCTAGCTCATGCTGGGAAATGTTACATCTAAGGGATGAAGTGGACAGCCTCTACCTTTAAAGAGAAAAAACAGACTGCAATGGGCACCTTTGGGGAACTTGGGAGAAGGAAGGGGAGAAGAGGTGGAAAACTCTATAGTCTTTGGGCTTTATTAAAGAGGTAAAGGGATGATATGGTTTATCCTAAATGCTGCCCTGCTCCATCAACTTGCTCATCTCATAAATTAACAGGTTCATCTCCTTAAGGAACCTTCCACAAATTCAAAACTCTTATAAACTTCATCTGTGATTTCCTGTGTATTCCAAGACCAATGTAAGAATTTATAAATCAAATTTTCATTAAGACTTTATTGATGTATTTCACCCACAGAGGAATATGCTCTAGACAATCAAAGCAAAGCAGATCCAAGCAGCATATCTAGATTAAAAACAGCAAATACACAAGAACCAGAATCATGCTGCTATGATATTAGCATGGAGTCGATATCATAATGCTGTTGATATCCTAATGATGTCACCACCTCACATCACTAAAGAAAGTGGTTTTATTATCATTTAGGCTAAAAATGTGGTCTTTGAAAAATAAATCTGTTGTCAATTTTCCAGCAAATATACTTTGCAGCAAACACTGCAAGCAAATACCCTTTCTCAGAAAACAAAGTAGCAAGAACAGGTCACACCAATGACATGGTTCAACTTCTTTCCTTCAGTTTCTCCTCAAAGATGAAGTAATTCAGCGAGCTCTTGCATGTCAGCAAATGGAGATCACATAAGGATTTTTTTTTTCTGCTAAAGCACAAAATAAATGCTAAGAATGATTGAATGCTATAACCCAAGTACTAATCCTGTTAATATTCCTGGTTAAATTTTATTTTACACATGAAGTGCTCAGGAATAGTCTGTAAGGCATCTTTCCTTCAGTTACATCAAAGCTAAACAGACTGCCACAATCTTCCACCCCAGGTTTGTGGTACTCGGGATGCTAATGACTTCTCAGAAAGCTTTTCTGTTCACCTTCAAATAGACTTCTAGAAAAAGACATTCCTTCGGCCTAGCTGTTACTTAACCACAGACAGACCCAAGCTTTTGTGCACTTCAGTCTCCAATTCCTCTTTAAACATAAAATTCGAAGGAGAAGGAAATCTAAGTTGAAACTCTGCCCACCAGCCCCTCAGATAAAAATAAATTATGTTCTTTTTGGTTTCTACATTCTCTGTACTGTTTCCCAAAACTTATACTGGCTCTCAGCAGTAAAGTGTCCTTCAATTTGACATCACACGTTTTCCTTAAGAGGCTTTTAACATCCCTATTCCTTCAAGTAACATTTCAATTTCAGGCTAATGTCTTTGCTTTGATAGCTAGCATCTCTGGTTATTTGCCTTCCCTGCAGTCAGTGCAAGCAAGTAGTTTATGCTGGCATGCTGACCACATACTCCTTACCAGAAAAATTTCTCTTTCATGAAGGATTTTAAGTGCTTAGAAATTTGTCCAGCAAAAAACATAGTAAACTGGAGGGAAATCTTATTTGTCATATGTAATGCCAACATTATGCAACTATTAGGGAAGAAGGACATCGATATTTTACTTGATCTTACAGACTTCTGGCAACTTCTGTCTCTGAAGCGTGATAAAAAGCTCCAAAGTATTTTCAGATGTTGTTGTAAAGCTGGTATAATTCTATGTACAGCCGATTCTTCACAGGGGATAGGAGGAAGCATGTGGTGTCACGCCCATCAAAACCTTTTTGCAAACCTGTAGTGCAGTCTCTAGTGCAGGAACTAAGATTGCTCTAACACTGCACTATTGTCCTATGCCCAAAGGGTCTTCAAGAAATGCTGGAACCAAAGCAAATACTCTTCCCCTCATATTTTCTGCAATTATTTTTTTTTACTTAAAAGCAAAGAAGAAACATTGATTCATTATTTATGTGGGCTCTGCTACATAAGCATACCTGTTAAAGTGATACTTTTTTCATTACTCTTTTCCCACTTTTTAAGACACCTTGTTAACAGATTTTTCTGACAAGTTTGAAACACTGTGAATTTTAAGTACATCTAAGAACCATATTCACAGCAGGTTCTGAGGACACATATTGCCACAAGATATTATCAGAAAGAGCAGCCCTTTTGCCATATGCAAACACAGACTACCATGTAGCCTCTGTCAAAGGTCGCTGCTGTGAGTAGTCAAAAAACCTCATTTGTCCTTCATTGCCTCTCTTTCCACTGTTCTTTTCTGGCAGCAACTGAATTTTGAGTCAGTTACCTAGTGTCTGTGAAAGAATAAATCATTGAATATGTTCACATGTCATATCTAAAATATCCTTCCAGTTGGAAACAGCCCACATGTGGTCATAAACAGAGTTCTGCTTCACATGCAGCAGGAATAACATGACAAAAGAAAATCTCTGTTTATCCAAAAAATCTTAAACCCATTTTACCCAGATCAAAACATTACTTTCAAGTAAGGATTTATAGGAAATGCATTAGAACCAGAAGACAGAAACCCAGTCGCGGAGAACATTTTCCAGTTGCAGGTTAAGATCAAAACTAGGCAGGTGATTAGAAGAATCAGGGTCCTCTAAGAGAACAGATTTATCTATTACATCTGCCCAATCAACCAGCTTATAGACAGCTCTCTGGGAAATCACGTATCTCCCCACAAACAAGGAGAAATATATTGCCATTTTCCTTGAGACATTCAGTGAAGAAAATTTTCATTCCATAAAACTAGTGTAAATTGCCTCAGTATGGAAATGAAGCATGGCACCTTGCACTATTTGGCAACATGGGTTAAGTGGTGTATTGCTAGGTACCAGCTATGGAGACCTGCTCAGATCTGAGAGGTCTGGTTTCCTTTATCAGTGTCTACCCAGGAGAAATGGGGCTAGGAATTCACACTTTAATGTTTTTAATGAGGAGAAGAAAATCAGATGAGGTGGTGTTTTTTTTTGCAAAACTTATTTTTTTCCAAAGAATTTCCTTGTTTTTCAGGGCTGTATTTTCAGGGGAGAAGGAGGATACAGAGGGATTATTTCCAGAGAAAAAAAATCCCTGCTTTGCTAATAAATTATATCCAAGTAATGTGTGATCCCACCACAGATGTATCAGCTTTAGAAGAGAATGTGTGAGGATGTCATGTTGCTCAGCTATTTTAAGACTTCTACTGTTACAAAGACATCCCACTTATGAAAAAGCATGTGCAGGCACAGCCTCATTTTTGCAGTGGGACCCACATCTAAAAGCAAAGCTCAACCAAAGAGCACAAATATAAAAACAACCTGCATCATTTCAAACAGATTCTACATTAAAGACCTGATCTTATTCTACCAGTGTAAGGACACAGAAATCAGTCAGACTACACAGATGTCTAATGAGGAGATGCAGAACCGCACCATAGGCGTCCTTATTGCTCATGATATATTATGTTCTTGTGCTTAAATGCTATAGTCTTCTAGTAGGCAATACACAAACAAAGGTAATTTTACATGGGAGTGGCTACTATTGTATTCTCTGATGCATAACAAGCATTGACCAACATACCAACTCAGCTGACAGACAAGACAGGTTTCAGTGTGCTGTTCCAGACCTTTCTGCCACAAAATTAGCGGTTTGTGAAATGAATAAAAAACATGAAGAAACTGAGTTCTTCTGTTGTTCTTTCAGTTCTCAATCCTGAGTTCTGCCAAAAGCCTGCAGAATTTACTATCATTCTGAGAGTATGCAAGAATCCACTTACTGAATGTTTTCTGCTGGACAGGGCTTCAGATTTTACCTTGGAGATAATCTTTAATGTCAGTGGCCATCTGTGCTGAATACAGGTCACACAGAGAAACACAGAGATGAGCAATGCACCAAATTAGACCATACTCTTGAGCAGTCCCTGCTTACAGAATACTTCTGACTTGGTACAGTTTATTTTGCTATAGAGTACTGATCAAAAATCCCAGTCAATCGGGCATAAAAACCTTTACCCACAAAGTATGGATTCAAAGCATGTTCCTATGGCAATACTGGCCCAGGACAAGGGAACTGATGTGTTCTGAGCAGTGTCCAAATGCTCATTTACCAGCACAAAGGTGGCCAAGCCCATGTATTTGTGCTTAGGTTTGTACTGGGAATGTTTACAACACAAACTGTGGCAGATGCAGGCCTGCTCTGCCCATGCTCCAAGCTTGAAAAGGGTAATGTGACCACGTTATCACCACACCAAACCCAAGCTAATACACCCTTGCCATTACATTTTGTCTCTCTCAGAAGGTTTAACTAGCTTGGCCTCAAGTGCTGTACCAGGGTGGTCTGTACTATCGTCCTCCAGTAACCAGAGAACATAGGCATCCCACTTGTGCTCGTCCTCATGGCCTTACTTGATATCCACACTGAATTAACCAAGCTAATGCCATCTCTGCATTCACCTCATGACACCCTGTGGCCTCTTCACAATTTATTCTAGTTCTATTAGGCAGCTTATCAGACCACCTGTCAAAGCGACCAGGTGGAGGCAACTCCTGGGATAACGTGGACACACAGCAAAGGGAGGGCAGAGCTGGTTACTGCCTTCATCCCATCAGGTCTGAAGCTCTGGATGAGGTCTTTGCTTCCCCACTGACCCCAGGGCCCTGCCTCCAGGTACAATGGAGAGAGGAACCAGGATGCAACCTCGGCACACAGAGCAGCCTCTGAAGGGCAGCAGCAACAGACAAGTGCACAAGAAAGAGGCTTTCCACAGGCAAGAGAGAAGGGAAAGTTCCCCAAGGCAGTGTCATCTCTGCTTACTTTTCAACATAAGGCAGAAAGCAACAGCCTCAGTTCTCTTCCGCTTCAGAATTTATTTCACTTGCCTTCATTGCAGTTTGGTTAGCAATCAATTCCAGATTAGATTTGGTGTGGAATGGAGGAAAAGGAATTTCGGGTTGGTACCTACGTAAGCTTTATATAGTCAAATATTTATTTGTAGTATTTGAAAGAAAGCCAAGGTAGCACACATGTTCACAGAGCCTGCTGTCCACAACATATTTCAGCCTTACTCAAGGGAAAGCTCAGACGCAATTGTGCTATCCATGTTTTTCCTTCTTGTTTTAAGATTAATAAAACAGAAGACCTGTAAACCACACTCATTTATAAAATGCTAACCATAAAATTTCATTCAATTACCCTGTATTGAACTCAAAACCATGCATCTGACTAAAGCATAACTTTTCTAGATTGCACTTACCTATCAAACAACAGAAAAAAGCTATTATTTTAAAGGAATGAAGTTTTCCATTCTCACCTCCTTCATTTATTCCATTGCTATTTGCTTTCCATTAAGAAAGCATATAATGTATAGGCAAATAAATATTACCTGAAGATACTTACAAAATATAAAAAAAATAACTTCTCAGCCCTTTTTTCCTAAGTTAAGTACGTTGCATTATTTTAAGTTGTTCGCTGGCAAACTGTCCCTTCAGCCTTGTTTTTGTAGCTTTTAGATCTGTTGTCATCACTGTCTTCAAATCTGTTCTGTGTTTTAGGTGGACTCTGGATGTGCATAATATATTGCAGCCTCAGTCCCTCTTCTCCCTTCTTCCTCCTCATTGTTCTTCTGATGAGAGCATCAGCCTCCACTACTCCAGGGCTGTGGCGGGAAGGCATGGCAAGGGATGGATCAGCGCCTACAGCCTTTCCAGACTCACTGTTTTGGATTTCCTGCTCCAGGAAAAGCCTTCATTGCCTGGTTCTCCACAGAGAAGTTTGTATTTGAATTATTAAAGCAAACGATGTGTAATTTCACCTTCTATACTGAAACATCTTGATTCCTCCCTCCAGCTAGCTCCTATGTCCTCATCGATTAAAACTCTGCTAGTCTTCATAGCATAAAATCACTGGTAGGTGCAGTATGAGAATATTCACATCTAGATGATTGATGAACACACAAAGTAGTTTAAGGCTTGGTAATAAACTAGGACAAGGCACATGCTAGAAATATTTCTAATTGGCGAGGTTTCCTTTTTGGCTCAACTTTCAATCCATATATTACTCACTTTATCGATATCATAGTAAGCTAGTTTTAAATTAGAATATTATGCAGTATTAATAGGATCATTGTATTACTATGCATTTTAATGAAACTGAGTCAAATGAGGTTTTCTTGATGTGGTCAACTTCTTCCAAAATCAGGGTGGCTTCCATTAAATACATTCCTTATCCTTTAACCTCTTCTTTGAATCCTCATATTTTTTTTTTGTTTCCTTTGAAAAGATGACAAGACACTAGACTTATAAGTTACACTGGACATTACACTTGACTTTTCCAAATTTTGGTACTCCTTCAGACATTCAATGTATGCTAACTGAACAATTACTAAGAGATGTGTGACTCCTTTGTAACTATAAAGCACATTTTACACTAGCCAAGTAAAGACCAGCCAAGCCAGGATTTTCAAGATTCTTGGCCTAATTTATCCAAAATGGCCTATTTAGAACAAAATAAAAAGAAATCATTTTCTAACACACATTCTTCAGACATCCTCTCTTGCTGCCAATAAATTGTAATGCAGTTTTCTACCTCTTTAAGACTTGAATACATCATCCCAGTTCTTTCCAAACAGAACATAAATACCAAAACCACAAACCAGGTGAGAAAATGCAAAACCATGTATGATTTTAATATTTTTTTCACAGCTATTGACTCTTAACCCACTAGTAAATTGAGCAAACCAATAAAGAAAACAAAAAACAAACACCATTGTGTCAACAAGTTAAGATACTCTTTATTGAAATAGAAAGTAACTCCACTGAGTTTAATTGAGCTGTGAAAATAAAAAGTGAATGCAAACATACTCACAAAAAGTCAACCTTAGATCTAGATTTGCCATGCATACTGCTTTTGTTATTCTCTCTTTGCACAAATATCCAAGCAAGAAAGAGGTTGTCTGCACAAATACAGGTGCAAATAGAATTTTGGGCTTAGCACACAGTTCATTGCAAAAATATCTTTCCCACACAGAAATGAGAATAGCTTCTTTAATAAAGTTACAAATGGAAACCTGCTAGCAAGTTGGGATTCAATTAGGATTTACAGTTGACATCAGCATTGGCCTGTCCCAAATCAAGTCTCTTCAAGGGAAGCGAGTCTCTTTGAGGGTGATATTTATATTCATTGTGTGTTCACTGTGTTACTAGCCACAAAGGCAGGTAAAACTATAACAAAGTTTAAGTTCAGCGGGTCACATTAAGCAAGGTTTGTGCTACAGCTCTCCAGGTACACCACCTATTACTAGAACCACAGACATTTTAGATCCAAAATGTATCGAGGTACATGACACAAACAGGAAAAAATTATGAAATATTACATTAATCTATGTTGTGAGTCTGTACCTTTGAGACTATACTCACTTGCACTATTCCTGCAAAATTTTCAAAAGACCCCTGGAACTGATGCATTTCTGTGAGATATGATTCCTAGGCAAAACACCTGTCTAGTACACTGCACAACACCGGACAGATTTTTACACAGACGTGATCCAACAAGCCAGATAAGGATCTGAACACACCTTACACAGATGTAATTACTCCATGAGACAAGAGCAGATGCATTTTAAAACTCGCCCTACCTGTACTATCTCAGCAGAGCAAACTTCATACAGGCCACTCCTCCGCCAATCGCCACACAAAACAGTTTCATGTGCTTCAATGCTCCCTTCCCCTGCACAGAAGGTGAGTGCAACCTGTGCACGTTGTTACTGTGTGGGCAAGTGCTGGTGTCCCAAGGCAGCCTATGCTATGCTCCTTTTGTTCATCCAGAAAACCCCAGTGGCACGGGCTGTGCAAGCCTCTGGCATCCAGAGCACAAATGTATCAATAGCATTCAAGGATCTTCCCTGCCACCAGTAGCTCTACAGAGGCCTTTTACCCAGCTCAGTACTTCCATATCAACAACTCCAGCTACAGTCATAGGCACATAGAAGCTCCATATTGGCACCTCTGATCACTATATAGACTATAGTGTAACCACAGCTCAAAACTGTTGCAGCTGCATGATGCAAGCTGCTGAATTGGTGCTAATTCACTCTTGCTCTTGCGAATCTGTTCCAAAACACCTGGAGAGATAACTTTGCCCCCAAAATACCTTGTCAGGTCAGGTATAACCTTTGATCCCATGCCAGAAGACAACCAGCACAGACCACACTATTCACACTTGCTAACGCAACAGCAATGAGATTTTGTGCTTATTCCGGTTTCAGATCTCATCTGAGTGCTCAGAAATGCACAGGTTAGTGGAAACAAATATTGAACTACTGGTACTCACTAAGCTGCTGCAAAACCATAACCTTCTTCCCTACTGCAGGTCCAGGACCTCTAGAACAGGTGTTACACCCAATTCCTCTCATTCCTCTCGTTCCTCTATTGAGATCAACAATGTTTCCGTAAGACTCAATAGCAGAAAGACTTCTTCCACTTAATGGCAGCATTTGCACACCATACAATCTAACAGTCATGCATAACATCTTGACCTACAGTACCATTTGAAAATACAGAAGAACTGAAATTTACTGCAATTCTTTACATGGCTAGATTAATTCTACATCTGCCTCACTGAAACAAAAAAAAAGTAAATAAAGTTGTGAATGGGAATGAAAAAAGGAGATGTGTTTTAAAAAGAAAGTGAAAAATTACTCACAGATAACTACTGTCATTCCCCTCCCTCACAATGGAAAAAAAAGATAGGAATAGAAAAAGAAAGAAGTTATTTCTCCTTTACTCACACACTATATCTGACTTTCCATACACCTCCCTCCAGACTTAAATACTCTTTAAATGTTTTCCTTCTGATTTTTTTGTCATTTCTGTCTAGCAGAGGAAATTAAAAAAAAAAAAAAAAAAAAAAAGCCATTATCAGAATCTAAAATATTTTGCAAATTAAAACTCTTTTAGATGAGGCATTTTTTGTTCTGAATTTCTAAAGGCATGGAGTAGTCTTTCAAACAAAATAGAAAATAGCCTTTTTAAAAATCTCACTCAACTAGGATTATTCCTTCAGTAGGTCAGACAAAAAATACTTCGAGAGTTACAGAAAGAGGCTTTGATGTCAGCCTTGTTTAAATAAACAGGACTTTGGAGAAAAGTCCTTATAAGGGAGAATTACCATAGGTGATCAACCATTAAAAAAAAAAAAAAAAATCTAGGTTATCTATATAACAAATATTTTACCAGTGACTTGCATTGGACGAGGCTTATTATTATCTATTGCCAAACCCCCTGCCATGGGCAGACATGCCTTCCATGGGATCAAGTTGTTTAAAGCCCCATCCAACTCAGCCTTGAACACTTCCAGAGATGGGGCATCCACAACTTCGGGCAAGCTGTTCCAGCGTTTTACCACTCATTTTTTAAAAAACAAACAAACAAACAAACACAAAACAAAAACAAAACAAAAAAACCCCACCTGCTTATATGTAATCTAAATCTTCACTCTTTCAGTTTAAAACTGTTATCCCTCATCCTATCACTACATGCCCTGATAAAAAGTCCCTCTCTTCCTTGTAGGCCCCCTTTAGGTACTGGAAGGCTCCTGTATGGTCTCCCTGGAGCTTTCTCTTCTCCAGGCTGAAATGAAACCTGACTCTCTCAGCCTATCTTCAGAGGATAGGAATTCCAGCCCTCTGATCATCTTTGTGGCCCTCCTCTGGACTTACTTCAACAGATCCATGTCCATCTTATGCTGGAGGCCACAGAGCTGAACTCAGAACTACAGGTGAGGTCCCACAATAGCTGAGTAGAGGGGGAAGAATTTATTTCAACAGGCTAAATAATCTGAAGTTATTCTTGTTTGATTTAGAGATGTCTGGGATGTCTCATGTCTGGTGACTCTTCCTGCAGACATTTCTGCTGCTACAAAAGCCCAGTGCTCTGTCACCCAATACTGAACAGTTCAGACAGAGTACGCAGTTTCCGTGCTTTTACAATCAGGATATACTTTATCTGTAGACACCTTCACCACTGTTTCTCTGTCACATTGCTTTTCCAGTTGTAGTGATAGCACGCCAATAGTTTCAGTTATAAACTCTGACAAATTCCCTTTTTTTCTCCCTTGTCCTCTACTTCCTTACAAACCACCCCTGAGAAATTTTGTTTCCTCAAGGACTCACAGAGAGAATGCAGGGAGGGACTGGAGAATTTAGTCATCTGTATTTTTATTTGAATAGAAAATGAATTGATATTGGGCATAATCAAAGAATGAGATAAGACATAGTTGCTAGAATGGATGGGGTTTGTTTTCAAAACTTTTAAACACTGGGTTTGGTTTGGTTTTGGTTTTGTTGTTTTGTTTTGTTTTTTTTTCAAAATACTACATGAGAATTAGACAGCCAGAATACAAAAGAAAAGCATGGTCATTATGTCATTACAAACCATTCATATGAATCCAATTTTTTTCTTTAATAAAAAGGAATTTGATTATGTCAGGTACCACATATTCTTAGAATGATCTGTGGAGAACAAGGTAGAACAGGTTGCTACAAACATTGTGAATGTGAAGTGCCCTCAAGATATAATGGCAACCAATTCTTGCTAGTCCACTTCTTACTATCTAAGTTTTTAAAACAGTTTGATAAAAGGTCAGATGCTTAAAAAAAATAAAATTGATTATTCAAGAAATTCTACAAATGTGTCTGCCAATGTTAAGATCATCTTGGGTGTTTTACAATTTTCTGTAATGCCTGTCACTGCAGTAAATTATACCAGAAAAAAAAATCACTAATAATGGTGATTTAAATCAATGTGCCTCAGTAGAAAATTGCAGTGTGCCATGGCCCTCAAAGGACAGAATTCATCTGCCAAAAGTCAATATGGTTCACAATTCTTTATCCACACCGTTAAAAAACAAGTTTTCCTTTCCCCTCAAAATTGACATTGCATCCTTCTTCCAAGAAAAAATGAGACAACTGTTTGCTTTTCTATGCAGAATGTAAAACTTGATTTTGTAATTCTCACCTCATCTGGTCATACACAGCTTCTGTCTAAAGATTACATACACACATGAGTCCATGGAGCACTTCCCACACCAAATCTATAGAGTTTCAGCCCTCCCAATCC
The DNA here is from genome assembly GCF_964273445.1 of Streptopelia decaocto. Classification (NCBI taxonomy): domain Eukaryota; kingdom Metazoa; phylum Chordata; class Aves; order Columbiformes; family Columbidae; genus Streptopelia; species Streptopelia decaocto. Next base: position 54,862,146 of record NC_138657.1, read on the forward strand.
TGGTTTTGGTAAGGTCTAAGGGAGAACCAGGAAAATACTGCTTTTCTCTGTACCCACACCATCTCCAAAGTGACCATGTTTCTCTTTATCTGCTCTTTGTCTGCCTCCTGATACAAACAGCCACTCCTCCTCAGAGATGTTTTTTTCCAAAGTTGTAAGATTCAATATAAATTAAAAATACATGCCCATGGACAGGGTGCACACAGAGCAGCCTTCATCTTAAACAGTGACCCAGAGACCTTCTCATGGTGCCATTTAGTGCCTCATGGACAGTCTAAAAAAAACCTGATAATCGCTCTCCAGACATTTCTGACATTTCAGTTGCTGCTGAGCAAAAAAGTCCTGGTACTTTTGGGAACCAAACTGATACATTTTGACTTCTCAGGAATTACCTCAATGAGTATTCATCTGGAGAGCCATAAAGACAAACCAGACACAAAGACAGTTTAAAGAATGTGAGTGCTAGCTAGGAAACACATAGCATCTGAGGTTTTCACATCAGTAAGAGCACATTGATCCTGAAAGTGCAACAACTCTGTGTTTGTGCAAATACTTATCGTTCTTTGTCCAAGGTCATTTCAATTCTGTCGTCTACATCCCACCACCTGAGCTGGTAAAATCAAAAGGTGGAAAGTGTCGAAAATTAACCAAAGACAAGAGAGTAAAGGAGCTTGAAATGACCCTCATCTGCCAGTGGCCTCCATTCCAGGGAGCAAAGCTTTGCCTTAGCTCATCAGCACTTGACCATATGAGTCTGGCAAAGCTCCACACGAGAAAGAGAGTGACCACAACTCCTTTAGAGGTCTGTGCCAGAGCATTTGCTCTGTCACTCTTGGTATCACTGTGCCAGCAGCATCCTTCCTGCATTATGGGGAATCTGGTGAAATTGATCAGTGACTCCATGGCCTCAAATCTGGGGAATGACAAACTGTGGCTGTGTTGATGGAGCTGTACCTCTCCCAGTTATACATATAGCCCTAGCGACAGAAGCACTAGTAGGCTGTAATTTACTAAAGTCAAATTCCACTAATTTTCCTTAATAATGATGACAAGGAGGAAGCTAAGCCACTTTTATATTTAAATATAGTTAGGCTAAAAGATCATTTGCACAGTTTAAAAATAAATAAATAAATAAATTATTGAGCAGGAACTTGGCACTTTATGGTTGGCTGTGTATGTCTAGGGTTCCTGCAAGCACTACTGAACACTAGTAAGTCTGTGAAGGAGGACCTTGTGCTCACTTCCACAGCAGTTGCAGTCAAGAGCTACACCAAGGAAAAAGTTCAAAACAAATGAAACCACTACAGGTACTAACAAAGCATGCCAGGATGAAAGCTGTGAAACCACTGTCATATTGGCCACATTAAATCAATAATTAAATTAAGCCATTGTCAGATGCCCTGACTCCACTGCAGCTCTTTCTTCCTGTTGCTGCTGTTTTCTTTGCCACTGTTACAGCAGCAGCAGAGATGTTGGCCTCGTTGGAGATGCTTGGACAGAAGACAAGAAGCAGCAAATCAGTGGGAGGCAAGGATGTATGAAGTAGCATCATGTTCTGCAGCACCATGAGGATACAAAAAAGAAGCTGTGATCAAATAATATTAAAAACAGAAAGAAATGAGATAATGTTGGAAGAATCTGCCAGATTTTCTACTCAGGCAAACACACTCCTGTCCAGGTTTCAGGGTCAAGGTCTTGTTGAAGTGACAGGCAACCAGCGATGTGATGTTACAGGGGTTGCTACAGGAGGACAACTGCTGCACAAGCTCCTACAGGGAAGTGCAAATGCAGAAGCTGGAAGGGAACATATTCCAATCTCACTATAGTCAATAGGGGAAAAGTTATGCAATGAATCAGGAGACTACTTCATTTAAGACAGTTTTGCTGGAATGTCCTATCAGTCTGTATCTTTTAAATTGGAGGTAGAGGTTTCCCATTCCTTCTAAATTAGATTTAGTCTGGTCTTGACCAGTACAGCAGATGGAAATAATATAAAAATAGTTCCAATAAGGTTAACAAAAAATAGATATATACGAAACAAAACCAAAACAAAACAAACATACAAAAAAACACACAAATAAAACCAAAAGAAAACAAAAACAAAAGCAAATAAACAAACAAAACAAACAAAAACACACACACACAAAAATAATTCATTGCTGCCTTCTTCACTTGTAAGCTCTTGGGCCACTGAAGCAGTCACAGTAGATTACAGAATAGACAGAGTTGTCATCAAGTTTTTGCGGGCATTGGGGGGGGGATTTTTTTATTTTGTTTTACTTTGTTTTTCATTTTACCTCATTTCATTTCATCTACAGGGCAAAATTCAATTGAAAACTTCTACTTGAAGACTACTTCAATAAAGTGCTGAGTTCAAGGGTTGAGGTGGGGTGCACATGCTCACATGGAGCTCTTTAAGCACATCATGTCTCAGCCCCAAGCCTACGGGCAGGCAGGAAGGGAAGAGCTGCTGTGGGTGCCCAGTGCCGCAGAGCTCCCCACAAGGCTTCCAGCTGACACAACAGATCTTCCCAGGTGGCAGATGTCCTCAGCTTTGGCATGTCAGAGGGAAATGACCAATTCAGACCAGAGCATGACCTCAGCGGTCAACAACAAAAATTCCTGCCAAATCCTTTCCTTAAAACTTCTAACACAAAACAACAGTTCTTATAAGAGAAAAAATATTTGTGTTGAAAAACATGAACATTTTCATTACAAAAATGAAAGCATCAGGTGTAACTCTCGGTAACACGAGCAAATGTTTTCTGCTTAAGGAAAAGTATATTTTTCTTAAAAGAATGAAAATTCTAAAGATTTCTAAGAAAAGCTGATGTATAAATACAAAACATAGGAACCTAATCTTGAGAGCCCTTTTTTTACTTTGAAGAGAGAAGGCAATATTTTAGATTTCATTTGCCTTCATTTAGTAAACCTAGGACCTATTTAAACTCAGTAAATCTTCCTTGCACACAAAGATAAGTATAAATTAGCCTAGCTCAACTATCTGCCTTTTAATTTAGATGTCCAGAAGAATTTCAGCCATTGCACTGGTCAGACATCTCTTCTTCCCCAGCCTGGTGCCTCAGCTGAGAGCTGAAGGTGCTTGGGCAGCCCTAAGTGGCAACCAGTTGCTCTCAAAGGGGAAAGCCAGTTTGAAGCCAGTTTGTGTTTTCCAGCTGTGTGAGGTCCTGATTCTCTATCGCTTGTTGCCCTTTTGCGAGCGCTGGCTGCAGTTTTAATGGGCTGGAGGTGGGCCAGCCAAACAGCTGGGTACAAACTGAGAGGTCAAAGTGCTGGTGCACCCAGCCCAATGCTCTGCAATGACAGATGCCAGTCACACATGCAAACTCTGCTGCACTCCTGCCCCATTCTTCTACACTGCCCTCCAGCACCCTCAGCTGTTATGTTAGGGTTGTTAGAGGATACGTGTCTCTTCTTCTGTCCCTTAGGACTTTAACTATCTGTTTCCAGACCTATTACCCATGCAATTGTCTAATCTGTGTTTCAATTTGCTGATGTCACGTGCATCTACAGTCTCCTGCAATATCACATTCTGAAGTTCACTGCCCAACACAGTAGAGTGCTTTTATCTGATTTAAACTGATCTCCTACCAATTCCATTGAGTGGTTCAAGTACCATTACTGGGAGATTTAGTTCTACATTAGGCTTGTCCACCTTCTTTCTGATTTTGTAGGCTTCATGCATAGCCTTCCAGCTTCCTCCTTTCTAAGACAAAGAGTCTTTTTAATATCCAGCATTTTAATGTCTCTTTGCAAGATATTGATCTCGAATGCTGCTTTCTTCTTCCCTCTTTTGTGGTGTAGAGACCAGAATTGCACACATTCAGTAAAATGATGCCTTTTTCCCTTTTCTCATCACCCTTATAATGCTGACCAATATTTTGCTGGGGTTTTGGTTGCTTGTGCTGTTGTGTATTGAAAGGCAATCACAAACAGCCCTCAACAGGTGCTCTAAGATTTTTTTCCAAGTTTAGCATCAAGTAGGCATGGTTATGATTGTTTCTCCTTCTGTGCATGGCCTTGTATTTGTCTACATTGAAAATCATTTGCTACCTTTTTGCTGATCACTCAAGTTTTACATGGTTCATTTGGGGTCCCATTTCATTAGCATATTTGATTACCTGCCAGAGCTTAATATCAACCGCAGACATTGAGGCTTCACTATACACTCCTTTATTCAGCTTGCTGATGATGCTGTTGGAAAAAATCTGTCCCTGGAGGCACTGATGATGACTCTTTTCCATTATGGAAACTGAATATTAAGCCCACCGAAGCCCTGCCTTTTGACGGACAGATATTCCAGAGGAAAAGATTTCCATCTCCAGATAAAATATCACCTATTCACACTCTATTTGTCACTGGTCACCACAATACTCTGCAATCATGAAGGTCTTTCCATGGAAAGTTTTCTTTTGAGAGAGCTACAATATTACAGAGAGTCAAACAGCACAGAAGTAAAAGAACTGGAAGGGGAAGAGATGAATTAAGGTTTTTCTATAAAAATGCACTAACCAAGAAGGAACTGTGGTTTACAATTTTTGTGCTTTATGCAAACTTACTTGCTTTATGCCGCTTAGTAATATTGCATAAAGCGATCTCAGGACAATTATTTACAAAAGGCTACATAAAGAAAATAAAAGTTTTGTGACTGTAACTAGAAAATGCCTTTGGTCTTCACTACTTCAGAAAGAGAAACTTCCTCAGTTTATAATAAAATGTAAAGGAATATCATCCAGTAATAGAATTAGTGGTTGGACAAGCTTCTTATTGGTCTCACTTGTATGAAGATAACTTCCCAGAGCAAGCAGAAAACAGACTGAAGCCCTCTGACATTGAGTCTCACCCTCCCAAGAGTGCCCTGCTCAGAAATCTACTTTATATGATGCTCAGATCAACAGAGATCCTTCTCCCTTAGCACGCCAATAATGCAGCACATCCCTCTACATACTTGGCCATCTTTTCTAAAAATCAGATTATTCTGTTTCCACAGCCCTCTATACAACTCAGAAAAGAGCTGGCAAGAGAATGTATCCATAGAAATATTTTCCATATATTTCAAAAACCATATGAGACCATTTTCCCCTTTCTGTCTCTCTCTTCCCTTTCTCTCCATATATTTTTGCTGTCATGCTGTTAATGATAAAAGTGGAACAAAGGCCTTACAGAAGAGTTTGAGGTGGTTTCACTGCAGTACTACTGTTCTCCAAGGTGTTTTATTTTCTGCAGTAATCCAGAATGATGTTTTTTTCAGTGGATCCGGAATGGTCTAACTGAGATTTCAAACTTACATTTAACTGGGCAGCTTAAGCAGGGACAGTATATCATGTTAAATTTCCCAGATGGTATGGAAGTATGTAACACTGCATGGTGGCTTTTCCAAGGACCATCCCAGGACAAGCCGTATCACACATGCCAGAGCGGCAGCAGCATGACCACAGCACTTGTGTATCTATCCTGTGACAGGCTGTCAGTTTATAACTGAATCAACTTGTTATTAGCTAATCTCTGAAGTCTCACTGGCCTCACTTGCACTTTCCTGACATGTAGCACTGTGTCCCAGACCAGCAGGCTTGAAGAACAACACTCTTTGTATCACAGAGGTAGTTTATAACACCTAAATCCCAAGCAGAAACACTGGGTGCCCCAGCAGCGATGCAAACAAATTGTACCTGGTAATATGTGTACAATGTCCTCACCTGCTTTCCAGGACAATCTTTCACCTTTTGGCTGCCTTGGTTACCCACCAGGGCAGAAAGCTGAAAACAAACAAACAGACAAAGCACTGGGCTGCTCCACCAAAAGGTCCCATTGGATAAGGCAGGGGACAAATTGCTCAAGGAGAGTTCCCTAAAATTGCTCAAGGAGAGTGCTCCCAACCATCTCAATTTGAGCACCACATCTTCCACTCAACAGCACAGCACTGCTAAGTAGCAGCAGTGAGGGATCTCAGACTGCTGACATTTGCAAGTGCATCCAGCAAAGCACATATCTTCAGTAAGCAAACTTCCTCCTCGTGTTTGTAAATGTGGAGTGAAGGGAAGGTCAGCCAGGTTTCAGGCTGACCATGCAGATCTGATCGACTGCTCAAAACACTAATAAAGAGGATTGGTAGAAATTGTCAGAGTAATTTTCTAATTTCCTTGGATCTCTGCTTCACTTAGCAGGGAGACAAATTAGAAACACTGTACAAGGTCTAGGCATGTGCTTTTAAACAGCAGAATTAATACATAACATGATTAACAGAGATCAGTAAACAGGATGTGTCCCAAAAATAATCTCTCAAGGGCTCTACCAGCTAAATTTAAACTATTTAACAAGGATAGCTTGTATATGGCAGCAGATTAAACTGCACAGTTTTCTGTAGGCTTAAGGCCTCAACTATGCAACCTGTATTTGCATTGATATTTAATTCCCTTTTGACATAGAAGGCTGGGACAAAGTCCCCTGTACAGAGTAAGGTCTGTGCAGAAAGCCAGCAAGTAACCAGTTTGTCGAATAGCCAAGGCAAAGCACCTGCCAGCCCCAGAGCTCGTGGCCGTACCTTGAATAACCAGCTTCAGGGTCTCTCAAGGGCAGGACAAAGACACAGAGATGTAGTCCTTGTCCTAGTGCCTGCAGTGACTCCACAACCTCCTGGCCTCATTAGCAAGATGGAGAAGGTTGCATTCCTCATGAGTCGCCATTTACTCCCATGTGAAGTCAAGTCTACGTGCATAATGTAACAACCAGTCATGCTACATTTGTGCCCTTCACACTAGGTGAGATTTTTGCCCCTGACACAGCTGCTCAGGTGCCCCAGGCACTGCACACAAGTCTTCTGTGTGCAAGATGAGAGTTTGGCCGCTGACCTTCTGTTGGTATGTAAATACTAAGTACTTTGGAGATATTAAAACTAACCCTAATAAGAGGTCAGGGAATTAGCCTGTGCCTTATTCAGCCTAATTTTCTGTGGCAAGAAGGACACTTAGGGCTTAGCATGCATGTGAAAGCCAGCCTAAACCATGCCATAACAGTTCACATGTGAAGTTTCAAAGCACCCCTTCTATGCCTGTGAAGAAGAGGAGGGAGAATCCCATCCTACCATTGACAACCCTGCCTGCCCCAAAACAGGATGTTTCAGCCCAGGAGAGAAGTGCACCCTCTGTTCTCCCAGGCTGGAAGCCTCCGCAATCCCACAGGCCCTTTGGCTCACTCTTGTTATCTCTGCCCCTTTAGTTCCCCAGTGCAAGACCACTTGCTCTTTTGGGTCCCTGGATAACCCAACACCACGTTGCAGGTTTTTATCCTATGGTTTCATGTAGAGCTGCCTCGGTGGCTCCCACCACCTGCAACAGGCAGCACCAACACACGCTGCCCCAGAGACTGGCTGAATGTACAGTTCATTGCCTTGCCAGTATCAGATGGCCATGTGGTATTTATCTTCCTTACCTTTTCTGAGGTCTCTTTATTTTTTTAAGTGTCTGCTTTCATGTAGGTAGTAAATACTTCTTTTCTTCCTTTTCTTAGTTTATGCAGTAGATCTGGAGTACTGTGTCCAGTTCCGGGCTCTGTGGTTTAAGAACGACAAGGAGCTACTAGAGGGAGTCAAGCAGCAGGGTACGAAGATGATGAGGGGCCTAGAGCAACTTTCTTATGGGGAGAGACTGAGAGAGCTGGGTCTATTCAGCCTGGAGGAAAGAAGGCTTATAGAGGATCTTGTCAATGCTTATAAATATCTCAAGGGTGGGTGTCAAGAGGATGGGATCAGACTCCTTTCAGTGGTGCCCAATTGTAGGATGAGGGGCAATGGGCACAGACAAGCATAGGAGGTTCCATCTGAATATGAGGAGAAACTACTTTGATGGTGCCAGAGCACGGGAACAGGCTGGCCAGAGAGGTTCTGGAGTCTCCTTCTCTGGAGACATTCAAGCCCCGTCTGGGCACATTCCTGTGCAATCTGCTGTAGATGAATTTGCTTTAACAAGTGGGTTGGACTAGGTGATCTCCAGAGGTCCCTCCCAACCCTAACCATTCTGTGATTCTGTGATCCAGTGCTACTAGCTGTGTGTGTACTTGTGTGTATGCAATCTCCAATTCTGCAGATAATACTTTCTTAACCCTCTAAATGCCCTCTGAGGATTGATAAGAGAGGATTGTTGACCCATTTTAACAGTAAAGAAAAACAGCAGTAGAGAGCCAGAGCCCAAGACCACAAGGTTACTCTGAAACAAACTCAGTCCTGAAGCTGGAGTCACTGTGTTGGAAAGGATGCTGTTGACTTCACCCAAGTGAGGAATGAATAACAGGTAACAACTCCCCACCTTCCCTGAGCTGAACCTGCCTCAGGATCATTTTCTTCTGTCCAGGGTATACATAAATGACGAGTGAGCATTTCAGTGAGACTTTCTCAAGCCCAGGCATTCTGCTAGGCAAGGAAGCTGACTTACTCCAGGCATGAACATAGTCAGTGCAGGACCAGAGTGGATTAATACACTGGACTTACTGTCAGCATAAGAGAGGCAAAGAGGAGAGAGAGGGCTGAATCTAGGTACCTATGAAAAATGACTGGATTTTTAAAAAAAAAAAAAAGTATTCATATATCTCTAAATCTATTGTGTAAGAAGTTACTCTTGAAGTTACTTTAATAGTAAGATTTTCAGTGGTACCATTGACTGACAAGATGCCAGTAACTACTGTTCATCCAACCTGCACTTCCTGAGCTTGCCTATGAGGATGTTGTGAGAGACAGTGTCAAAAGCCTTGCTGAAGTCAAGGTAGACAACATCCACTGCTCTCCCCTCATCTACCCAGCCAGTCATACCATCACAGAATGGTGTCAGGTTGGACAAATTTATTTTTTTTTTCCTTTGGTGAATCCATGCTGACTACTCCTGACAATCTTCTTTTCCTCCACGTGCTGGAGATGACATCAAGAATTAATTGTTCCATCACTTTACCAGAGAGTGAGGTGAGGCCACTGGTTTGTAGTTTTGTGCATCAGCCTTTTTGCCCTTTTTGAAGACTGGAATGATGTTGGCTTTCTTCCAGTCTTCTGGCATCTCTCCTGTTCTCCATGACCTTTCAAAAAAGATGGAGAGCAGCTTAGCAATAGCATCTACCAACTCTTTTAGCACTTGTGGGTGCATCCTATCAGGGTCCATGGATTTGTGGATGCCCAGTTTGCCTAAACAACCTCTAGCCTGATTATCCTCAACCAAGGGAAAGTCTTCCTTTCACCAGACTTTGTCTCCTACCTCCCAGGTCTGGGATTCCTGAGTGTTGCTCTCAGCAGTAAAGACAGAAGTAAAGAAGGCATTCAATAACTCTGCCTTCTTTGTACCATCTATCACCAGGGCACCCACCTCATTGGGCAGCAGACCTGCATTTTCTCTAACCTTCCTTTTGCTGCTGATATACTCGAGGAAGCCCTTCTTATTGTCTTTGAAATCTCTGGCCAGATTTAATTCCAAGTGGAGCTTAACCTTCCTCACCATATCCCTGTGCACTCTAACATCCACCTGATATTCCTCCCAGCTGGTCTGTCTCTCTTTCCACATTATTTAAGTATAGTTCTTCCACCCGAGTTTTGACAGGAGCTCCTTACTTGCTGCTTACAGGAGCTGCTTACTTGCTGGCCTCTCACTCCCTTTATTTTATTTCTTGTTAATAGGGATGCATTGGTCTCGAACTTGGTGGAAGTGGTGTTTGAATATTAACCAGCTGTCTTGGACCCTACTACCTTCTAGAGACCTATTCCATGGGATTCTACCAATCAGGACCTTGAAGAGGCCAAAGTTTGCCTTGCTGAAGTCCATGGTTTTAATCCTACTTATTGCCCTACTTCCCCCATGCAGGATCCTGAACTCCACCATCTCACAGTTGCTGCTGCCAAGGCTGCCCTCAACCCTTACATTTCCAAGCAGTTGTTCTTGGTTTGCCAGCAGCACACCTCTCCTCATTGGCTACTCCACCATCTGTGTCAAGAAGTCACCATCAATGATCTGTAGGAACCTCCTGTACTGTATGTGTGCTCAGCTGTGTTGCCCACTCAGCAGATGTCACGGTGATTGAAGTCTCCCATGAGCACCAGGGCATGTGATTGTGAGGCTACTTCCAGCCGTCTGTAGAAAGCTTCATCAACTTACTGATCAGGTGGCCTGTAGTAAACACACACAATAGTGTCCTCCCTTTTTAGCCCGTCCCTTAATTTATACTCATAAGGACTCAACTCACTCTTTAACCCCGCTTGGCAGAGATTGATACATTCGAGTTGTTCTCTCACATAAAGTGCAACTCCTTCATCTCCCCTTGCTGGCCTGTCTTTCCCAAAGAAAGGCATTAAGAATACATTAAGAATAGTATACAGTACAGAGAAAGTCACTGAGCTCCTCCCTATCCATTATCCTCTGTGATGCACTTACTGGAATTAAAGACCAAACTTTAAACACCCATAAAAACAAACCAATCTTAGGAATTAGTAAGACAAATTGATGTAGAAAACTCATTTTAAACAGCTTGTTGGAAAGGACGAATAAATACATAAATAAATGCAATATTTTTAGAAGTAGAAATGTATGTGAATATTGTTAATAAAATTTGCAGTTAAGTGAGTCACAAGATATGAGGGGCCTCAGGAGTCTGCGTTCCTCATGACACAAGGTGATCACTGTGTTCCTGAGGACAGAAAGAAACTGAGCCACTGGATGGTATCTGGCAGATAAGGCTTTACTCTGAAGAAATGTTAGCAGCACCCACTGTTGGCAAAGGACCATCTGACTAGGTCAGTCACCAACTTTGGTGATAATAGCAACTGTTGGACTCCTCCTCAGTTATCCTTTGGCGAGAATCTAAGAGTGTCATATTATGTCTCTTTCCTTTCTCCTCCCTGATGACCACATGTAGTCAGCAGTGCCTGTTTTCCTGAGTAACTGAGAAGATCTGCCTGCAGAAGGTATTTGCCAAAAATGTCTGGAGGCAGGACAAAACCCTGCTTTCTTTTGCTTTTCCTTGTTCTCTGCTATATCCTGCAAGGGCAAAAAGAGAAACCGTTGTCTGAGGATACCAGGAGTGTGGGCCAGTAAGTAACTATGTAGCATGTATCCATGCCAAAACTCAACTATAGATCTGGGCTTCCAGAAAACTGGGAGTTGGCCTTTAGTCAGCAAAAGGTGCTTGTTCCTGCTCACATGGAGAATGGGCTTACCTACTCAAAACACACAGGCAGGTGGCTACTGCACAATAGCTCATCGCAGCATACACCTCTTTCTTTGAAACAAGCACTTGTCACTCAAGTCACTGATGCACAGACACGTTTGTCCAAAAAAGAGGAAAACAGGCATTTCTGAGCCCATCCCAGAAAAAAAAAAAAAAAAAAAAAAAAAAAAGGAAAGAGGGAGAGATTACTTATCCAAAATGCTGCAAAAATAGTACTTACTCAGAGATTACTCAGAGATTAAAAAAAAAATCTGAGAAGCTGTGTCTGCAGCCTAAGTTTTGTTCTAGTTTAATGCAAACATTTCTATAGTATTTCTCATTATGAACACTAGCTTTTGCTTTCAATCCCAGAAAGCTGGTGTTTTTTACAAGGAAACCATTGTGCAACTAATTATCAGGAGCAATCAAACCACAGCTGGGGACAGAAATCTGCAAACCTACCATGAAATATCAGTTAGACACACCATGATTTACTAGTTTACCTCATAAAGAAGTTCTAATGCATTTTCACTACCAGGATTTTATGATGGTAGGTTGTGTGATTCCACAGGGATAACAGGATGCAGTGGGGAAAGCATCATTTTTTTCCCTGCTGAAGATTAAGATCTTTAGAAACATGACAAGACAGACAGGTTTAAGAATCTGAGAAACTTGATAAACAACATGGGTCCACATCAAAAGATTAATATGCTGTTTGTTCATTATGTAAATGATGCTGTCTGGAATAGGGAAAAATGCTGAGTTCAAAGCAAAAATATGAACCAAACAAAAAAAAAAAAGCCTGCTCGGAGCCATTAATTATGAATACTCCTGAAATCTAGTGAAGTGACCCAAGCGATGAACTGAGTGATTAAAGTCACGCTTTTTTCCAACCTAGAAGAGAAAATAAGATTAAAATTTACAGTTTCAGCTATGAAGTCTGTTGTTTCATCAAAAGCTTAAGACCCTTAGTTTCTAGCTTCAGCTGCAATGCAGAGTCCTTCACCACTGGGCCAGAGCCTGCCCAAGACCATGTTAAGAATGTTTGTGGAGCAGACAGCTTGACACAGCCCTCCCCAACCAGGATGGATTTCAGCTGGAGCAGGAGATCAAAGAACATCAAGGAGCAAATTATTACTATCATTTGCTTCCCACCCAGCTTCAAAGGGCAGGGCAGTGTTGCGGCAGAGGAACAGGCTGCTCACAAAGTGCGTGGGAGCAGCTTCTGCACTCTGGTGCCTCCTCGAGCTTGGTGTCCAGGATATTGGAACAACAGAAAATCCCAGGTGCACAACTGTCTGAGCAGAGGAGAGACAAATCCGTGTGTTCCCCCCTCTCAGAGGCCCAATACAGGGTCTTTGGACACCATTCTGTGTTGCACGGTGGTGCACACCGTGGGTTTCAGGACCCTTATCCCTGCAGCATGACCCAATCAATAGCCCTTCTGTCACTCACATGCCCAGTCTGATGCTCAGCCACAAAGAAGTTTCTGACCATTGCCCTCTGTATCGCAGGTTGTTCCCTATATTCATACTGCTCCCTCTCTCATATTCCATCTTCCCACGTGAAAAAAACTCCTGTTTACTTCCTTTCTCCAGGTGCCTCTTCCACCTCTCCTTTGGCTGAAGTAGAGGGGGTTGGAAAGTAGCATTTGTGATGTTAGCATACACATGCTAAATTTAAAAATTACTGGTTCTTTTTCTTTGCAATATGAACAGCCTTTATGAAAACTAAAACACCAGCCTGGAACGATGCATGTGGTGATGAGCATTAAAGGCCACCAAAGCCTAGGTGAACGCAGTCTGCCCAAGGAAAGGGCTCCCCTTCGCAAGGGAGGTCAGGTCTATTGTCTGCATGCTATAGATGGGGCAGCTTTTTGGACCAGGCCCAGCTGGTGGCTTTCTGCCATCTTGTGCTGTCAGTGTTATCACAACTGCCACCCTCGTTCTGCCTCTGCTTCTTCTGGTGATGACACAAAGTGGAGGAGAGGAGAACATTTATGCAGCTGCAGCTTTCCAACATCTGGACATTTAAATTTTCTCTTTTAACATACACTAGTAAGAAGAGCACCATCTTTTAGCTGTGGGCTAAGAGTGTGGAGGTGGAGAATTATTTTAATGCTAGACTAATAATCAGCTGAGGTTAAATTAAGTTGCTTCATGGAAATCACAACTGGAAGGCAAAGATACCTACTGACACATCTAGATTATTCCAGGGGCAATGGGGTTGCTGGTAATGGGAAAATGATTTTTCCCATCCTCAAAATATTCAATAGAAAACATTAAGCAGTTGAAGGAAGAATCATATATTGTCCTTTTGGGCTTCAATGAAATTTTCCTATTTTCTTTTCTTTGTCTTCCTTTTGTTTTCTTCATTATATAAAATAGCAGCCATCAAAATCCAGATGTTTTCCATCTCTTTTGAGAAAACATTTTGGAAAGGAAACAAGCAATCACTCTCAATACTGGATTCAAAGGCCGTTGTGCTGGCTTCCTGGTTTCCTGCTTCCATAAAGACAAACACACCTCAAGTCCACAGTGACAGCCACATGGCTTCAAGATGACTGTGTAGGGAACTGTAAACAATAAAATAACCATGAGAGGAAGAGGAAAAAAGTCTATGTTCTTAGAAAACACTTGTTATTTCTAAAAAGTCTAGTCACTGCCCACCCAGACACCAGAGAACTCCTTTGAGATTTTTTGCAGGGATTCAACCTTCATATTTACAAATACCAAGTAATTTTTGTAGCTTCTTTGGGATAATAAGCATTATCAGTCCATTGCACAGGTAGAGATCAGAGGATGGTAACTGATGCCTGAGATCTGTCTTGTGTCTAGCCTATGTCCGTGACAGCCACTGTAGGGAATAATGTTTTTAAATGTAAATGTTGTTTACATAACATTTTCGTTCCCCTAGATATGAATCACAGTCCAAGTTAGAGTAAAAGGAGCGAGATGGGTAAGGATACAAAGAGATGAAGGAAACAAGTAAATAGGGTTGAAAAAAAGATAAATACACATGAAAATGTATTATATTTTCATGGGTTTTGAACAGCAAAATTAAGATCCAGCCATTAAAATTCACAGCTTAGAAAAAAACCTGCATTAAAGATGATGAATTTAAAACACACAGAGCCAAAAAATGCAAAGGCTGTGACTTTTACAACAGCTATAATGCAGTTCTCTTATTCACAGAAATGAAACATGGCATCTATATGCAATATTGTATTTCACATGCGTATCGATTTCCCTGCACAAGCACCATAGGTTTAGTACTGCCACAGTGATTTTAATCAAACACCTTAGTTTTAAGGTCCTTGAAAAACCGTTTCCTCTTATTACTGACTGTCCCTTCAAAAGCACATCAACTTTCTCCTTTAATGCCACATTTCCATAATTGCCATGGCTCTGTTCCTCCTTGCAGTGGCTTTGCTCATTTTCAATCAAATCAGGAAATCTGGTAAACAAGAAAATCCATAAAATTTGGCCCTCTGGGGGCTTCATCAAAATTGCATAATCTTCTGTTTGCTTTTTTATTTTCCTTTTTCTTCTGCCTGCCAATCTACATTTCTGGCTTTACATTCACCTTCTGAGGATAATGCACTGAAAGCCCCAGGATAAGCAAGACCATAGGTGGAGCTGAGACACTTTTTTCTCTCTGCATCTAGCACCCCATTAGTTGCACTCAGAGCTGGACCTCAACCCTCCTTCTAAGATTTTGATTTTTTTTTGCTCTGTAGCCCTGGCATTTGTCCTTAACTCTGTCCCTTTCCCTACTTGCAAAGAAGAATGAAAAGCAGATCAGCAGTTTAGTTTTTTTTCTGCACACAGAGCAGCAGAGGAGAGGAAAATACAAAGGCATCAAGGAAATACTTTCCATCATGTACAACAGACTAAGTCATTCTTCGTGTCTCACAGAGATCTCATCATTTTATTTCACTAAGTAGCCAGCGGAGAAGGATGCAAGCAGCAGCTATTGCAAGTGAACAGGCAGGAAAGCTGGACAGCCCGAAAATGTGCAATACAGGGCTTGTGAAGGGAACATCTTTCTTCCTCTGGCTCTGAAATCTCAGCTTTGTTCCAGAGTAATTTGAAACCAATCATTTTTCCAATGGGTGATCAATCTTACTTTTGCCTTTTAACTCAGCTTTGAACTCTGCCCAGTGGGGCTGTGCACTCCAGAACCACCTGTCATGGTGAAATTCTCCCCATTATGATTTTAGGAAAGATGAGGGTATCAGACTCACTCTTCACATTAAAAAAAACACACATACTTTTAGTAGATACAATCCAAGACATTGTCATAACCCCTGTTCATTTCAATGCACTTTTAAAGGAAAACAAGACATATTTTGAAAGCAACGTGGACACTATTATTGTGTTTCTGTTGAACTCAACAAGAAGAGCAAGTTAATACGAACACGCCTGATAGGGTAATGCTTGCTCCATAGTTTCGTCCATAGTAAGGTCTGCTCATCAGCACCAGTCCTCAACAACTGTTTTTCTGTTCATTCACCCCCTCCCTGCTCCCTGTATTGTATCATTCTGCATTTCTTTCCCTCTCACTTTTCCTTACTGATACAGGGAACTGACAATTAACTAATGAACATTTAAAGAACTAACACTTGACACTTAAAGAACTAACCCTTTAACCCACATCACTATTGCCTAGCCTTGCTTAGCTCTGTGTAACTTATTGTATGAGAAACAGGACTTCACCAATGCCTTGCAAAGATAATAATCCTTGGGTGCATCCTTGGTGCATCCTTGGGTGAACTAGATAACAGAAACTTGGGCACAGGACAGGAGATACGCCAGTTTTAACCAATTCAGCAGTCTGAGACCTAACCAATTCATCACACTGGACCAAAGGTGACCGTGTACAGAGAAAGAGGACCCAGGTTCACGATCACTGTGCAGCTGCAACCAGGAGGAGCCGGCGGTGGAGACTATGGAAATTGTTTTCTGGAACTCATTGTAATAAGAACCGCCTTCTCGGGGACAGGTTATGAATACGTATAGGCATTCCTAAAATGTTCATGAATATGTAACACTTTACTGCATTTAACCAAGCTCACAGCTACTGTAATTTTACACACGTATTAGGTGAAATGATTCCACATGTGTCCAGCGTCGTAAATAAATACATACCTTCTTTATAACCTCAAGGCTTGTAAGGTCATTCTGCGCCTCATTACTATCTTTCACTAACTGTGTTTAAAATACAGTTTTTTAAGTGACAGCTGAAAACACCTCTCTCATGCTGAAAACACCTCTCTCATGCTGGATCAGTGCCCTACCAGTCAATTATGGTGACGAGACTTGCACGGGACATAGCAGCAGACCTGAGCTACTCCTGCCCCAGGCACCCAAACTCACAGAACCACACCCATGTAGCCACAAACCCTGCTCAGCCCAACCTGCAGTGCTGGCCAGGGCTCAGGTCTGTGTTACTGCTGTGCCCTCTTCCTTTACAGCACCATCCTGCGTATCACACATCCCCCATGCTCACCTCTCACGCTCTTGCACATGGGTGAGACAGAAAATCTGCTCGTGTGCCTCCACAATTCTCTGTCACAGACTGCTCAACCTACCTGCTGCCTGCATTTTCATTTTGTCATCTCTTTCACTAAGCTTGCATTTTGATTCATGTGACTATCTCCACTAAGAACAATAAGCATTTATTCTTCACTTAAAACACCTCTCAGTCCTCCAGGTCTTCTCCCTAAAGCTCGCTTTTCTGTTGCCCCACTTCCACCCTAAATTTGTAGTCTCCTTCCCCATATTTGTGCCTACCTTTTGCATTGTTTGTATCACATCTCATAAATTCAGGGTGAAAGATCATAAGAACAGATTGCTGCCTAAATGACATGCATTTCTAAGTTAATTTTATCTGGCACTGGAGAGGCACATGCTTTTAATTGGATTTTTAAAAGTTATTTCAAATCAGAGAAAATATTTTGTTGTAACTCAATATCCATTTAAAAAACCCAGGAACTTAAAATTATTACTACCAGAGGAGCCAAAACACAGTATCAGCAAATATAACTGGAGTGCACAAAGTAATATGATTTATAAGTGACTATAATCAAAAAGATGGATCACCAGGCTGAAAAAAATCCAGCAGCTACATGTTTATCAGAGCTTTTGCAGGACATGTTAGCTAAACTCTACAATACTAATCAGTTCACTTGCCTAGGAAAACAATTCTCCCTAAACACTGCATTTCCACTGCTGTGTCCACTCATATATTTGTTGAAGTAACTGTACTCTGAATGACCTTTATACTCCACAGCATACTGTAATTATTTGCATATATTATTAGTTATGCTAACGTGCCTGGATTTCTCAAAGCACAGCTCAGCTGAAAAGTCCTTCAGCTTCAAAAATTAACATGAACATGACCCATAAGAATGAGGGCTATATTTCAAAAACCCATTTGAAATTTTGGGGTTTTTAAGAGTAAATAGATGTTTAGGTTTGGGAGCAAACTGCAATTCGGAAGATTATACATGCATAGATAACTGCATGGTGTGTCTCAGAAGTTACACGTGAACACATGCAGATTTTGTATGGAATCCTAAGGAGAACCGTCTTTCTTTTAATATCTATATTAAAGCCAGAAATGTTTTTATTATCAGTATTTATGGGTAACTTTTAGGAAACACTGCCTAGAAATGCCTAGATCATAAAGAATATACTCACAGAGCTAGGGAACAGACATGCTAGGGGATCAGTTATAGAGCAATGCCATTAATCTCAGACTTGCAAAGACAGTGCAGAAAACTTTTGCCTTGAATAATTTTTTTCTATTTAACGGAAAAGCCTGTTTCTTATAGAGAACTTCACATGTAGTTCTGATGTGAAAATACCACTATTAAGAAAACATTTTCAACATCTTCTAATATAATGCAGCACTGTAATATTGTTTGCCTTCAAGTTTGTTCTGTGTTTCCAATATTAATATAAATTTTTAATGGGGCTAGATTAGAACTTTGGCTGAAAAAATGTCTCAGGCCCAAAGTTTTGGCATAAGAAAAGTCAAGCCAGAAGCAATGTTTTTCCAGAAAAATTTGAAAAGTCTATGTTCTAAATACATATCTCATCTTTAAATTATAGACATGAAAAAAAGCTGCTTTCACATGTGGTTTCAGTTATCAAATGAAAATAATTTGGACTGCAAGTTAAAGCACGGATGAGACATAAGGTCCACATACACTATGGGTTACTACATTAAATATTTTAAAGTCACCAGAAAAATCAGTAGATTCCAAATCTGTCCAAAATCCTTTCTTTTTTCTTGTTTGTTAAGTCTATGCAGCTCCTTGAGGACAGGTCAGCATATTGGCACAATGCTTAAGTGGTAGCTTTCAGACAGGGAATTCTGTAGATGTTAAAAGCTGAAACTCCCTCACTCCTCCTCCTGCCTAGTAATATGGCAAAGGCTAGGACTGACAGGATTAACACCAAGGAGGGTAAGCAACCTCAGCCCAAGCACATTGCGTCCATGTAGCATCCCTGCACCCTCACAGGTGACACTCCTGACCATGACACAGAAACACAGCTGTGCTGACACCGCCCTACTCTCACATGAGTCAACCCACATGGGGTTAAAAACGGACCAAATTCTCGATGGAGTTGTACTGTAATGCAACAGGAAACATCTCCCACAGCCACTGCATGCTTTGGACCTGGTGCTGAAACCCTGAGACAGACCAACATCACCTTTCGAAGGCACCAGGAAAGTGGTGTCAGCCACAGGTTCAGATCCCAGGTGTGCTCCATACTGGACGCAGCAAGGGCAGCTCAGAGAAAGGTATTGTGCTGCAAGCTGGGAGAGGCAAGCAGGAGTGCCTGACTTCCTGACTTACATGTTTGTTCTAATGACAGCGGGCAAGTGTTTTGCCAGTTTTACAGACCTCAATCCAAAATCTCCACGCTACACCCCATGCCTGACTGCACGCTGCTATTTTTAGCCCATTGGACATCGTTAAATGGGGGACATTGCTGGTTTAGGAGGAAAAACTGGTGGATTGAAGGCATTTCACACATGCAATCCTAGTTCTGTATGGAAAATGTAGGAAGTCCTGCTAACCTTTTAAGGCAGCAAGCATCAAACAACTGGCTGCCTATGGCTCCAACTTCCCTTCTGACAGTGTTGAGCCTAAAAGCCCCTTCTTCTAAGTCATTTTCATGGCCACCTTACTAATAACGGTCTGGGCTACATTCCTTCTTTTATCAGAGACTGGGCTATACTCCTATTTCTCTTTTTCTGCTTGTTTTTCAGGTGTGTACAGATCTTCAAAAATTGTTGCTATAAGGAGAAAAATATTTCTGGGACAGCAAAAAACACTGCATTCTGGGAAGCAGTCTCTCTGACCACAACACTACATTTCAGTGGAGTCTCAACAGACTCCTAGTAATGCTTCTAATGAACTTAAAAGCAAAAGGGAATGGAAACATCTCAAATAAAACAGCTGAGGGAGAAGGACAGCAATTTCCTCCTTAGAAGTCTCAGTAAAGCCCGAGATGTCACATTACATATTGATGACTGTTTTCTTCCAGAAAATCCCTCAGAGTCCAAGCAGTAGCTCACACACCATGATAAGGCAGCTGATGCTCTCACCCTATTTAATCTTTTCTTGAAGAGTGCAGGAAGAAGTTAAGCAAGGCTGTTTAACTGCTTATTGTAGTTTGAAGGTCTATGACATTCAAATAAGTCTCTCTTTCCCTTCTCCAACTCTACCACCTTTCTCTTTGAAATGGGCTCATTTCAAGCAAAACCCTCAGCTGCTGCCAGGCCCAGCCCACCTGGTCTTTTGGGTGCACACAATCCCAGAAAATGCATAGCTCAGCCAGTACCTCCATCTGTGAGGAGGGACCACCACAGCATCAACCCACACTGAGATGGTTTGTAGGACCCTAGCTGACCTCTAAGGATGAGCTCGTAACATCCAATCTGTGCTTCTCATTTGATCGTCAACTGGCTTCTTTTTTACCTTTTGAAAAACTCGAATTTATGCAAATCAAGTAAGGTGCTGCGAATTTTTTACTCTTCTATGAAAATAAAACTGTATTGTACTTGACAGGGAAAAAAAAAACCTCATAGCTGTTAGTATGAGTTATTTGACAGTCACAGGTACCACTGATGCATTACAAGTTAACGGCATCAATAAGAATGGAAAATTATCATTGAAATATATTTGCACCAGCCATAAGTGACTAAAGGGAATCAGAACAGTCAATGTTTTCTGTGCAGTAGTGTTAAGGGACTTGGAGGTGAAAGTGGCATATCTATCCGTATCTTAGTCCCAGAGGTGCTGGTATCACTGAGGTTAAAGATTGTTTTAGGAAGTTTCTGTGCCATTTACTTCCAAAATAATTTTTAGTACATTGATGGGCAGTTGTTAGCAAGGGAATCGCTTTATCTATGAAGGGATTTGGCAATGCCCTGAATTCTTCTCACAGTCACGACACCAACCAGACCAAAAAAAAAAAAAAAAAAAAAAAAAAAGTTACAAAAAAGATGTTTCATCTGCAATGTCTGAGCATGGGAAAAAGTGAAAAATGTTTCATGGAGGCTGAAGAAACAGAATGAATGTGCTGCTATCAGTGCCTGGAGGTGAGACATACTGCCAGGAAAGCTGCATGATGCTCATTTTCCAGCTTCTGATCCTGAACTCTCTGGACATGTCTCAACACTCCTATCACACTAAGCATGTTTGTGACACTTTAAGGGAAGAACTATTCAAGCTTCAGACTTTGATCTGTAGGCAGAGCTTCCACCAAGAAGTCACGTCCAGGAAATATAAGCTTGCAAGCATTCTCATGTTCAAAGGAAAATTTTAGCATAGAAAGGGAAGTCAAAAACATATAAAAATTAATGTGGAAAATTAACATTGTTTTCAAGTCTCTCCTGAAAGAATCACAATATGCTGCCTCTAACTGGTATGGATGTCTTTTTCAGCAGGCTTAATCCAAGAGTTGAAAAAGAGCAATATCAGAACCAAAAGGAGTGTCTGCAAATTCAGGTCCTTTTTACTTGTAAGATCATTAACCACCCCCTAATGAGGAGTATCTATAGACAGATTAGTGCAAACAAGTGCCTGCTTGGTCAAGCAGCTGTCTAATGTTCTCACAGTTATTGCAGACAGGAAGACTCCTGGGAGCAAAATATGATTAGGGAAAGGTGTGAGAAAGTGTAAGAAGTAAACATAAACAAAGCAACTAATCCCTGAGGTGCTGCAAAGATCATATGGGATTGGAAAAGAGGCCAAAAATTGGAAAGGTTGAGGATCACAGCTTAATTTTTGCAGAAAGCAGCTCCACACGCTGTCATCTGGACTGGATGACTGGCAGCACTTTTGAAGAGCCACTGCATTCATCCACCACAGCATTGCGGTTTCCTGCACCAGCAGCACAGGCCTTCACAACCACCATCTGGCCCGAGGCACAGAGCTGCCAAAAAAAAACAGGCCACAGCATTTGGGTTTTATCAAAGCACACCAAGGTCAAGATGCAGAGGATGGCACTGCCGTAGCACGTATTCACATGAACTCTTAAAATGTACATCGATGTGATTTTGAGGACAGGCTTTACTATACAAATTTTGGATGAACAAAATCCTGATGGTGTTCATCACCAATACTAAGTGAACAATATAACAGCCATTTTTCATTACAGCATGGATAAAGCTCAGGCTTATTAACTGAGGAGTCCTTCTCCATAGAAAAAATACTCAAATACAAGGCCAGATGACAGCAGATACTTGAAAGACCTTGAAGATAAATTCAAGACAATTCTTTAAACAAAACAAGCAAGTAATTAAATGAACATGGAGAGTAATATTACTCTAAATCAGTAGCAGTGGCCATGTGCTGTGGGTTAATACCTGGAGCTCCTACTGACCCACAGTTACTGAGATTGCAGGGGTTGGAGTAAGGCCAGTTTTGGCCAGTCTTCTAGATCACAGTTCACTCTCAGTTCTGGACCTTTACAAGCCAGAAATTGGTTATATTATGTATTTGAGCGCAAGTCCTCCCTTTTCACAGCCCAAAAACTGCTTTGCAGAATGCCATTACTGAAACATGAAAACAGCAAAGATTACCAGACAGCTGAGAGAGCACCAGAGGTTTGTGTGAGTAGACATGATAGAGAAATCCCTCTAAAAACAACAAAACTATACTCCTGGAGCCCAAAAAAAATCAGGCTTTCTGAAAGAGTTACAGGATTATTTTCGTCCTTTATAGGTGGTATATAAAACACAGATTCATGTAGCAGTGCAGAGACATAAGAGCAGGGCAGGACAGAAGATGCAAGGGACACCTGGCATTGCTCATGTGAAGTACCCAAAAATAATGATGCTGCCACATACATCAGCTCTCCATGTGTTTTACCATGACAGTTTAGACAGAATAAGAAGATGTTAGGGTGCATCAGAAGCAGGCCAACTGAAAAGAAGGCATTAGATTAGCTGCAAATTTACTAAAGCTACATTAGGACAAACTGCTGAGTAAAACTATTACCACTGTCAGAGGGACTCAGCCACAGAGAGAAACATGAACAGCTGCAAGACACACCAGTGGAAGTTTGGAAAGCCCTTGCTGATACCTGGCAAGCACAGAACTGGGGCAGTCCCTAAAGCACAGGCACAGTCTATGCCAGCCAAACTCTGCTCTGCCCTGAAGATGTTGACAGCTGCATTCAACTCTGACAACACAGAGGCAGGATTAATATTTTACCATCTCATGTGGAGACAAAATGTAGTCTGGCTTATAAATACTTTATTGAAAAATCTTGTTCTTTATTCTAGCAGAAAGACTCAATGTTTGGTGCAATTGACCTGAAAGGCCTGTCCTAAAATGACCTGAGCTGTGAGCACCAAAATGCTGCTCTAGCTGCCTAGTGGTACTGTGACCACGGTTGCTGGCACAGCTGCAAACCAAACCAGAGACTCGGGAGAAAGCTCAGCATTTGCTAGACTTTATGAGTTATTTTCTAACATAAATGATTCTATGGTTCTATGATTTAAGAAGAGCATAGAATGGAGCAGAGATCTGATTTCATCATTGCTGCTGATTCGTAGGAGGAAGGAATGTTGCCATAATTCTGTTTTGCATAGTGTGACCATCTCTGGCATCTATTGAGAGATAGTGTAACTTTAAAAATGAACTGTCAGTGGAAATAGACAGATAAAACTCAGAGAGAGAACAGACTATAATGCAGGAAAAAAAAAAATCATGTCTCAAATGCCCTCAAAATAACAGTTAAACGTGGGTAGGTGTGATGGCCTCTAAAACCAGCAGTATAACATATAATCTGATTGTTAACTGAATATAAAAACAGGATCCCAAGAATTGAACAAAATCTTTATGCTACCTAGACAAAAAAGCTTTTTCTTAGAGACTGTATGAAAAGAGTTTCTCACGTGGCCCTAACCAATGGTTGACTCTTTGCAGTTCTTATGAGCAAATGATGGGTGTGGTGGAATGCAACCCCCCTCTTTCCCCCTCCCCCCCTTCAGTTTGGAAGGAGTGGGCACATCTCCCCCTTTCTCTGGTACTTGAGGCTAACAGCTTCTTTTGTTTGGCCCCAGAGCACCCTGGCTAGGGCCATTATGAGAAGAGAGTGTCAAGGAGCCAGTGTGGGGGATGTTTTGGAGGCTTCAGGGGTACCCACTCCAGTGTGGGGGTGCAGAGAAGCTTCTAGAATGCCTACAGGTCAGATCTGATCAGCCAGTATAAAAATGGGATTCTCGTCGGCGACTCCGCCCATTGTGTGGGTCCCTCGGAGCACGAGCTTGGCCACTGCCGCCGGGAGCCACGGGCCCCCCCCCTGCTCCCCGGGATGGAGACTCCACTTGCCCTGCTGCCACATGTGTAAGTAAAACTTCTCACAGAATTGCGAGTATATTTATACTTTTCATGCACATTTGCACATGTATTTTCCGTGCACATTTGCACGTGTACTTTAAATTAATCCTCGCACAATCGCGAGTGGCTGCCGAGAGCCCCTCACACAACCGCGAGTGTATTTTCCTCCCGTGCTTCCACATAAGCACGTGTAGGATTCCGTGCACACTAGCACGTGTAAGTAAATTATTTCCTCGCACAATTGCGAGTGTATTATAAATTTACCCTCGCGGAATCGCGAGTGTACACTTCCCGTACTCCCTATGAGTGCGTGCATCTCTTTTAAAAAAAATAATCCTGCACCGTGTTTGGCAAGTGTGTGCTTCTCCGGGACCCAGAGACGGTTCCGGCATTGTTTTGGTGCAGCCACGTGCATGCACACTGTGGACCGCCTGTTGTATTAGTTGCTGCCTCTTCAAATTATTTCCTCAACTGATATCCGAACCTGTATTTAAGTCACTTGTGGAGTGCTAAAACCCTGTTTCTCACTGGTTTAATAAAAGTTGTTGTGGACTCTGTTGTCCCTTAAATTAACCTCGGGGTGCCTCCGTGTAATATTTCGTGACAATGGGAAGTAGCAGTGGTATGTGCAATGGGAGAACAGACTTTGGCAAAGAGTACTGATACAAGGCAGAGTGCTATTTTCATTTTTATTTCTATCTGCCTTGCAAGACTAGCAACTACAAACATGGAAAAAAAGTACAGCTCATATGTTGGTAGTAACCTTGAGGAAAACATCAGAATAAATTACAAAGACTGCTCAGCCAAAGTTAGAGGTTCTTCAGAAACAGCAAACAGTGGTGCAACCAAGGGGTGCCTGGCTTATACAAACAGTCAGATATGGAACTTGTTATTTCCGCTACAGCTTGCAAAGTAAAATAAATACACAGAGTCGCAGAATGATTCAACGTGGAAAAGACCTTATATGTATGGTGAGGCCCCACCTGGAGTCCTGCATCCAGATCTGGAGCCCACAGTACATGAAAGATATGGACCTGTTGGACAGGGTCCAGAGGAGGCCACAAAAATTATCAGAGGGCTGGAACACCTCTCCTGTGAGGACAGGTTGAGAGAGTTGGGGTTGTTCAGCCTGGAGAAGGCTCCACAGAGATCTTATTGAAGCCTTTCTGTACTTAAAGCGGGCCTATAAGAAAGATGGGGACAGACATTTTAACAGGGCCTGTTACAACAGGACAAGGGGTAATGGTTTTAAACTAAAGAAGGGGAGATTCAAGCTAGACAGGAGGAAGAAATTTTTTAAAATGAGGATGGTGAAATACTGCCACATCGCAGAGATGGTAGATGTCCCATCCCTGTAGACACTCAAAGCCAGGCTAGATGGGGCTCTGATCAACTTGATCTGGTTGAAGATGTCCCTGTTCATGGCAGGAGGGTTGGACTAGATGACCATTGGAGGTCCTTTCCAATCCAAACTATTCTATGATTCTAAGATTCTATGGTTTTTAGTCAAAGCAGGTGAACGTCTTGCTTTGTAATACCAAATTGCCACATTCACAACGAGAAAGTTTTGTTTCAGGGTCATTCTCACTATGTCATCTGTTATAAATTAATCACATCTGCTGAGATAAGCAGAAAAGTAGCAAGACAGAGTTTAAATCAGCCCCCTGCTTTCTGACTGAAGAGTATAAAACTCTCAACTGAATCTACCCTTTGAATCTGAAGTCCTGGTTCTCCAAAATCAGTTGCCCAGAAGGCACTTGCATATCCATCATAGGCAGAATCACTGTATAAACAGAAGGAAGCTTCTTTCTTACAGATCCCACATCAGCCTAAGGCAAACACATTTCTCTTACAAAACTATCCTTGTCTTCCATCTTGGCACACTGGTGCCAAATGCGGCCCATATAATAGTAGCCTTCAGGCTACTCTCATTCATACCTGGGTCCTGGTCTTCTACAGAAATGCCAAAAAATCGAGAAGCAAATC
This sequence comes from Streptopelia decaocto, assembly GCF_964273445.1. Lineage (NCBI taxonomy): Eukaryota > Metazoa > Chordata > Aves > Columbiformes > Columbidae > Streptopelia > Streptopelia decaocto. Next base: position 54,888,196 of record NC_138657.1, read on the forward strand.
TAGAACACTTTTTCCATCTACCTTACTGTGTTATATACTTCTTACACTGGAATTTCCTTCAAAAGATAATCTTAACCAACTTATTTGTACTATTTCACAAGCAAAAGCATCTGATTTTGAAGTTTATAAAAAGCCATGAATAAGAAGCTTCAGAGTAATCTAATAAACATATCCCGCAAACTGGACAAATTTCTAATCTCAATAGCTTACTGTTTTAATGTCAGTATACTTGAGATTCGTACCACATTTGGCTATTAACGTTGCTCTTTTAAAATTTTAGTAATAATTAACCACATCAAAAAATCCACAACATAAAAATAACTGGGAGTGAAATCTCTAAAATTCTTACCTCATAGGAGTATGTTTCTAACAAACATATGTTTTCATAAGTCTTCACTAATCCACAATGCTGACATTCCTGGAATAGAGGAAATTGATCAAAAATAAATATCTGCAAAATACTTATTATGGTTTGCATTAGCAGGGGAAGAAGCTCCAGTGGGATGGGAGCTATGTTATTACAAGAACTGAATTGTCCAACTGATTTCAGCTAGCATAGAAATTAACTTTGGTTGTGTGGTGCAACTTCCTTTGATTAATGTTCAAACTGAGGGGAGTGGAGGTAACATTTGAAAAAAAAAGCTAGCAGACAGTATAAATGGTTTCCAGTGATTCAGTTCATATATATAATATCAAACCAACTATCGCCATTCTCTGAAAAATCCAACAAAACCGTACTTTCTCTGAGCTCTTAATTCTCTTTGTCTAGTCCCATCATTCATGACAAATCCACCACCTATTCCACCATCTAAATGCCATTTCTAGCTCTTCATTCTCATGTCCTTCCTTTTCTTTATGTTCTGAAGCATGTCACTAGAAATGGACTCATCCTTCCATCCATCCATCCATCCAAGAACTGTTGTCTACACCTCAGTTATTTTTTGAGCAGAAAATGAAATATTAACCCTCATCTTTCTTACTCTTCAAAATCTGGATACCATAAAGAGATGGGAAAAAAGGAAGACTACTTTCTGTGGTATTGGCTGTAATGCTATGCCCAGTATAGGACGCTCCAAAAGAAAAGTTTAAAGAGACCTGGTCTACAAGTACAAGAGATTGTTTTCCATGCTTTGATTGTTAGGACAAGGAGCAATGAACATTCTTCTTTTTTTTTGTCTAAAAGTACCATCTGGGGGAAAAAAAAACAAAACAAAAAAAAACAAAACAAAACAAAACAAACAAACAAAAAAAAGGTAACTGGAACTGAGACCAATTAATCTCTAGAAGGTCCTGTCAAAATTTCAGCAAATACCTGGTTTTCTTTCTTTTTCTACACAGTTATAATAATTTTCATTCAAAACCATGTTATTTATAATTGTATGATTCCCAAAATAAGGCAGGCCCATCAATTGTAACACTGGAAAAGAAACAGTAACTGCTTTGAAGTGCCTACCTGCTAAAATGTACACAAACTAAAGCACACATCTACTTAGTTTGTTGTACATATGTGAAAAGCAAGAAGAAATCTGTAGGAAAAGGTCTATATGGGGATTCAGTTAAAAATTCAGGATGGGGCAGTGCTTCTGCAATAATAATAGCAAAGATGCAAATAAGACTTTTAACTTAAATTGGAAACTTCTGGTGCAGGGAAAAACAGTTTCATTTGAAATGGAGTCAGTGCCTGGTGTAAGGACGTTCTGTTGGACCCCAGCTGCTGCATACTGCCCCAGGGAAATAGAACATAGAGTTGCAGGATTAAGAGCTACGTTCAAATGCAGTTTAGTGTCCCAGGGAATTAATACACAGCCTTACTGAAAGCATGCAGTTGAGTACTTCAGGCTACCCAAAATGAAGACAGGCATTGCTGTGACCAGTGAGGGATAAGAGGAGATTATATGGGAAACGACACAGATGTATCTGCGGAGAGATGCATCACAGCTGGTGTTACTCCTGCAACTGCTGTGGTAAAAACAGGGAGTAGGGAACAGATTTATGCACATTTCAGTTGCATAAATCTTCACCTTTCACTTTTGGTAACTTCAGCTCCAGAACAGGTTGGATCAGAAGTGTGCCTGCACGGCAATGTCAGCACAGCTCACTTAATAAACTATAGATTGGTGGAGTGCTATAAAAACAAAGTCCTATAGAATTATACAGGGGCAACACTACAGGGTACTTCTCAAGATGAGTGGCATTAGCACAGAGCAGCAGAAGCCCTGCCCAGGTTGGGTGGGCTGGCCGAGCTCACCATCCCTCACAGGCATGGGCAGACAACCCAGCATGTGACATGGGATAAAACCTCTTCTGTAAGAACAAAAATTCAGGCCAGAAGGGAAAAAAAAAAAATACAAATATATTTAAGTGCTGAAAATTATCTTTCTGTTGTTATTACATTGTTATTACACTTTCTTTCCCTCCTCCTGAGGTGGAGTGGGTGGAATTCAAAGGGAACACAGCTTTTAACTGGTTATAATAGCTCCCTGCTGATAAAAGCTATCCGTGGCATACTGAGCAGGTGGCAAAAAGCAACAACAATCTGTTTCTCCTTATGTCTCCACTATAGCAGTTTAGAAAGCTGGAGCTTCTTGTACAGGTGAGGAGAGGGAGAGGGAGAGGGAGAGGGAGAGGGAGAGGGAGAGGGAGAGGGAGAGGGAGAGGGAGAGGGAGAGGGAGGAAAGGAAAGGAAAGGAAAGGAAAGGAAAGGAAAGGAAAGGAAAGGAAAGGAAAGGAAAGGAAAGGAAAGGAAAGGAAAGGAAAGGAAAGGAAAGGAAAGGAAAGGAAAGGAAAGGAAAGGAAAGGAAAGGAAAGGAAAGGAAAGGAAAGGAAAGGAAAGGAAAGGAAAGGAAAGGAAAGGAAAGGAAAGGAAAGGAAAGGAAAGGAAAGGAAAGGAAAGGGGAAATGGTATGTACTTTGAATTTAACTGACGTTTGGGGCTGGGAAATGGAGGAAGAACACAACAGCCTATTGTGTAAATTAAGCTGTTTTCCATCTTCTCACACAGAACTTATTCACAGGCACACCAGTAAGTGCAGATACACTGTGTAAATACATTGCAACCCACCAACTGATTGAGATTTATTCATCCCTGACTGCCACAAAAAGTCCAGTGCATGATCACCCACACCAGCATCTCCATAGCAGCAATCCTGAGATTACACCTGGTTTGTTTGTAAGATGGCAAGGAGTTCAACAAATCTCCCTCAGAAATGCCCATACATTGGCAAGAAAGTAAAATAAGGGAGACTAATTATATGAAATAATTTAAAACTGGTAACATCATTCTTGTTTACCTATCAGAAAAAACGTCACTACAGAAAAAGAGCTCTTGCACTTCAAGACCAGGAGTTTCTTCAGCTTCATAACTAAGGGAATAAAACCCCATGCTTGGATAGAGAAACAGTGCAGTAAATCAAATGCCCTCCCTCCTGTCCAGACTTGAATGGCCTCACTTTTGTCAGCAGGAGGAGGCCTGCCATCTTCCAGAAGCTCTGATTTATTTGCAGAGCAAAGGAGGAAGCTTTTTTGGCCTGCTTCCTGACATCCTACAACTCCTATCTGCTGAAAAGATACTGAAGAGCATTATTGTTCAACTATGCACTTTACAAAGTGAATCAGAACAACAGCACCCCTTAAATGAACAGTAAAAAATAAATAAAAAATAAAATAAAATAAAATAAAATAAAATAAAATAAAATAAAATAAAATAAAATAAAATAAAATAAAATAAAATAAAATAAAATAAAATAAAATAAAATAAAATAAAATAAAACAAAGCAGGCTGCTCTTGATTTGCCAGAGAAATATCCTACACCTCAGGTTTTGTAAGTTAGTACATAGGTAGTGAAAAACAGAAAAATACTTATAAACAGTGCCAGGAAGGAGAGTTTAAAAGCTTTTTCACTTCTCAGGGAACTTACTCAGGTGTTTGCTGTCAGCAAAACTCAGTTTTGCCACCCCAATGAAGAGGCAAGAGCTTGCTCTGAGGAGTAGGTTAGGGGATAGCTGGGAAGGAGGGCATGGGGAAACCCTGGTGAGAAGGGGTTGGAGGGCCTGCATTGCCCCATTTCCAGAACCACAGCCACATAATATCCAGTAATCTGATTCATACAGGGAAGAATATCATGTAGATAACCATATTTTTGCTACAACCTTACCTGTGTAAAGGTTTTCTTACAGTGGCATGATAGCAACACTGCAGTCTTGGAAATACCCCGGTATTACCACCATAATTATATGGGGTAACAGTGACATGCTGATGGGATTCATCTGCCCATAATTTAGACATCTAAAACACTAGTCAGGCTTGACTCCTTTTACTGCAAACAAAAAAAAAAAAAAAGTAGCATCTTGTAGACATCAGCTTTGGGAGTTACCATACCCTTTGAGCACTTGTTTTCCTCCACTGATAACAAAAGGAGCACAGAGTGACCAACTCAGATGAAGACACGCACAAGTGTACATCATCAGGCAAGTGTTGCCCATTTGGTGCTGATGCTGCAGCAGTTAAATGTAATTTGCCTGGTCTAATATTATGTGTCGAGCAATCCTCATGGAAAACCATCTAGGTGGTGATTAAGCACAGCTAATACCTTTCTCAGAGATACTATCTTTTTCAAATAAAGACAGGACAGCTCTAACATCGCTGAAGGAGGTGCAGTGAGTTATGAAGAGGTGGGAGTTCTGTCCTTCTAAAGACACAGCTGTTGGTGTTGGTCACTACATCCTTAGAAAACACATATGTTAAAGCTTGTCCATGGTAGGTATCTTTGCACAAAACAAGATTTTGTCTACAATGGAAGATTTAATGATTCACATTGTGTTTATCGCCGAGGGAGAAAAAAATACACAATTCATCTTGGTAGACAGCAAATAAAGGTCAGTGGTGGCACACGTTTTTTTTCCAGTTTCAGAGAGCTAACTCATTTCTGAGTTTTAATGCATTTATCTGCTTTAATGCATTTATCTGCATTTATCTGTCTTTAGGACCTTTGTGGGGGCAAGAAGAGGTAAGATCAGCTTGTAGTAGGAAAAAGACATCTATCTAGATTATTAGAGGCTGGCCAGGGAATAGAAAGGAAGGAATCACATTTAGCAAATTAAAATGCCTTTGAAAATTAGATTATCTAATTTTCTATTCAAGACTTTATTTTTAAAGTATTACAAAAATCTTGTATTATGTAGAGTATCTACCTCAGCAGAAAAGGGAAATTGTACCTACTCCTTTCTCCTTAAATTCAAAAGAAAGTCCTTAAGCAGAATCCTGCTGATGTGCATTTTGAAGGGTTACTTGTGACATAAGAATTACCCATCTTACTACTCCATACATTCATAAGAGCAAGATTTGCTTGGTCAGATGTTTGGTACTTTCTGCACTCACTGTCATTAGGCAGGGAGGGGAGGCAAAAAATCAGAAATCAGCAGTAGCATTTGAAAAATGTGGTTGCAGCCTAACCACAGTGGGTGAATAACTCAAGAAGTGGTCTGAGGAGGAAAAATCCCAACGAACTCACTATATTACTTATGTGGACAAGCACAGATCAAATGCTGAAAACCATGTGTACACTATGGAAGAAAACAACATCATCTGTCATTCTTTGCTGCTCATTTATCTCAAAACAAAAATATTGTTTATGTTATTGAACAAGAAAATAAAATCCCACATACAGAAAAGAAGGGGATGGCAGAAGATACAAAAATCTCTTTTCAGAACTTCACAGCTCAGTGAACTCCACATTTTTCAAGAGCAAACTGTTAACTGAAGACATCCAGGCAAGTTTCAGCTGTGTTATTTGTTAATTCAAATGTTTCTCAACATGCTTTCTTAAAAGTTTCATAAATCTTCAAGTCAAATGCTTTGTACCCCTAAATGAATGATCCTTTTAAATGGTTTATCTTTGTCCTTACTACATATCTGACCTAGTCTGCTTATCTGCTTTGAAGCTTCCTTTGGACTAATCAGCTGTCTCATTTCAGTGTCTCAAAAGCTCTTGTTTTGTCTTCCTTTCAGGATTTTCTAAATGACTAGAACAAGCAAAAAAAGCCAGGAAGACAGATAAGACTTTAGAAGGCTATAAAAACAATGAAAGTCATTAAACCTGTTAATCAACATACTACATGCACATAGGGGGAATTATTTTTTATAACATTGTCATAATTTTCCCAGAAAACAAAAGAATTTAAAAAGTGGAAGATACACTTTCATATTGATAAATATAATATTTGTAATTAGGATCTGTTCCTATAACAGTTACTCTTGAACCAGCCACCATAGGACTGACCTGTTGTCCACCATGTGCAATGTACCTGCCTATCAGAGGGCTAACACCATACATCGGATATAGATAAAAGCACGATGGGCCCTATTTAACTCATTGGACAGCTCCCTTACTCAAAACTGAAGAGTACTTTAGAATCACAGACAGGTTTATGAGTCATGTCTAAGAGCCCACTTTTATGGATCAAGGTCATAAATTTGTACATGGAGTGCTCCCTAGAAAATTCACAGTTTAACAGGCACATTGATAAGCACACTTCCTGCTGGATGAGACAAAACAGACTTTTCATCTAAATCATTACCCAGTTTTCCAGAGACCTTTCACAGTCTCTGGTGGCTTAGAAAAATGAAGCACTGAATTATTTTTGTAAAAAAGCGCTCAGTATAAAAATTAGTAGTCTCAGCCTATAAAAAGGAGTTAGTGTTCCTAATTTACAAGGCTCTCCTCATATATATATATATATATATGTGTGTGTGTTTGTGTGTCTGTCTGTGTATTTTTTTTTTCTAAGAAGCAGGATCAAAGTTCTTGTCACAGCAAAGTTTTCCAAAGGAAAACTGTTTCCACATAAAATTGCAGCTTTAGTGGTGATGGATAAACTAGTTTCCAATACAGTTTTAAATTACTTCACTCTATTTGAGATAGAAAATGGGATCTCACATGCCAGTATTACCACTGCATACACTACAACAGCTCTTGTTCACTCCTGGTTCTTATACACCAACTAGGAAACAAGAATATTGCATGCATTTTTCACTTTTATAGAAGGAGCTATAGAATTCTTAAATCCTTCAATTCATTTTTTGGTTTTTGGTGACCTGACTACCAAAATAACAATCATGTATGGATTGTAATCTCTTCTTTTACAGCTAAAATCATTACTACTTGGTTTATGGGAATGTGAATAAAAATTGATAAGAGTGTTTCATTCCAGTGCCCTCAATATTTTAAACAGAAAGAGAAGGGAGAATTGAGAACTTTAGTATCATCTTCATGATAAACATTGTATATGTTCTGTAATTAATATGTAGAGGTTGACAACCGGCTTTGGGTGGCTCCTGAGTGCACAATGTTACGTGTTTCACTAAGATACTTAGTCTGCCTCAGAACTAGAGGCATATCTTCAGAATTAACCTCAAAGATACAAAAGCACAGGTCCCTTTTAGCAAACAAAAACAACAAACAAACAAACAAGAGCAATGGAACAGATATCTACACCCTGTAGAGCCTACGGAAAAAGAAAACCACCCTAAAATTAATATGTAATTGTCCTTCACATTCACTTTCACCCTCAATTCATGTTCCTTTCTTCAAAAGTATTTACATAAAAATGCAGTTCAGGTCATCTGCAGCACTTCTGTTCTCAAAAGCAAGGAATTCTTTCACTTTCCACCTGTCTTGCCTCAGAGTCATGTCAATGTGTGGGTGTTCAAGCAGAATCATTATCATTCCTTTAGCACTCTAAACTCACATTTCCGCTATATAAACAAAAAAGGGTAATTGTTTGCCTTGCCACTGTGTGCTACAGCACTTACTTCTTTGACAGAGCCTGTATCGAATGGCTGTGCTTCAAGCTGGTATGGGTGGGCTTTTGTTCATGCTTTCATCTCTGTGTTTCTTTGGTTAAAATAAAGACAGTTAACAGCCAGAAGGTCTTTCAGCTACTACAAGACCAGAAAAGGCAAGGTCAAGGGGGTTTCTTTTGTGTTCTTTTCTTTTTCATGACCTATTAAATATGCAAACAACTTCTGGAATAATAATTGTCCAGTATTACTTTGCAAATACTACTACAAGTATTTACTACACTACTAATAGGTTGTAACTGATGAAGCTGCTTTTTTTGGTGCTGCAAGGAGATATTATGAAAACAGTCAAAAAAACCCAAACCCTGCTAAACTCAGTCCAAATTTTAAATGTTTATCAAGCTGTAAGAAATACTAGTCTCCAAACCACATGGAGACTTTAATCCTGCAGGGCACCTGTAGCTTGTTGGTTGTCAATGGTCCCACCATCTGTAGTGGAACTATTTGTAACCTTAAAATAGTACAGGTACACAACTGCTTTGCTGGACTTGGATGAAAGTACTCTTCACATCACAGATGAGGCTTTGAGCTCATGACAACTTCATCATGAGCTTGAAGGTCTAAAGAGTCCTCAAAGCATTGCAAGGAATATCAAATGAACCAGGATCAGCTCAGGGTTTGAAGACCAAATCAAGAAAAAATCAGTTGCTTTGCTCAGGCTTTCTCTGGAGCTAAGGCAACAAAAATCCACTCAGCAGGTGTCACTTCACAGTCCAACAGGGAGGAAGAGCAGAGCAAAAGCTTCGACATCTGCTTCAGTGTATGAAGTGGTAACATGGGGCTTCGGCTCCTGAGGGTCTCTGACTACTGGAACAATAAAATAATAATTTTCAGAAAAGAGAGAAACATGTCCACCAGTTAGGACCATTATAACACAAATACAACCACATTTCACATTCACCATCACAACATTCCAAGACTTTCAATTCAGATACACTATCTTCACCAGCCCAAAGTTGCTCAAGCAGAGTACACAAAATCACTTTCTTCCAGGAGTAAGCAGGAGATTAAAAAATGTCACAGACCTGACACAAGTTATCACTGAGGCTTTGCAAGGGTAAGAAGTGACTCTACCAATCAGGACCAAGCTTCAGACCAGAAAATCCCAAGGGGCAGAACATGCCAGACAGAATGGAGTTCAGATACATGTGAGACAGCCAGGGACAGAGGAATGGTATGGGAAAGGGAAACTGACGAAAGCGGGGAAAGCGTTCCATTTGGAGGTTGTTTTGAAATAAATATACATTTATGTATGTGTATAAGAAATAACGTATTTGCCTATACACGCATAAATATATACAGGCTAAGTTTTTCAGAAATAAGCTGTGATTGGAAATGCCTGCCTTGAGACTGTTGAAGGGAAAGCTTGCTTTTTGCATGCTCAGCAAGCACCAAGAAAGGTGAAGTTATTGAAGAACCTACTTTGTCACTTGCACTTTTTCTCTCAAGCCACATTTCATCCTGGTTTGACACCAGTTAGAGCCTGGCATTAGAAGATGTTCCAAGGTGATGAAGGCACAGACACAAGCACCTGACAGAAAGTATTCCACACATGTCAATATCAGAACCGGGGGGCTTTTTGTTTTATATGTGCAACTTATTTCAGTTGAAAAAAGACCCTAGGTTAGTAAAAGATAAGTATCTTGCCCAGATATATTATATGGTTACTTCACACTTACCCTGGCCTAGAAATTACTTTGAAGCAGAGCTGCCACTTAACATGCAGTTTGCTTTTTCTCCTGCAGGTGATCTCCTGAATCACTTTTACAACTGCATCACATTAAGTCTGAAACCCTAATATGCCTTCTCCTTGCAAGCAGAGGATAGAACTGGTCCAGAACAATATACTTTAGGTACTGGCCACCAAAACAATGACATTGCTGCTTCATGCATTTTGCACCCGGTTCCTCCTCATGAGGGTTTCGTATTTCATGTGTATGTTGCTTCTGGTTTATTACTTTTAAATTTTTTTCTAAAATGTTGCTCTAGCCACAGGCAAAAATGTATGGGCCATTTATTACAGAAAATTGATGCACGATCTGCTGCTACTGTAGAGATTTTATATTGCTGATCTAGTCACTAGAAATATTCAGTATGGCCAGTTTAGCAAACACATCTTGTTTTCCTTCTTTCCATATGCTGCACAAAGATGAGGAAGCATACCTACACATGGTATCTCTTCTTTTCAACCAGTCCTTAAGCAAGAACTCAGCCCAATAACCTCCTTTTCAATTATGCTTCTCAGAGCCTCAGATATCTACATAATCTTTGAAAAGGAAGGTGAAATCAGTATTTGGCAAGCATTACCACTTGAAGGTGGTGGTTGATAATCTCTCTTCAGACCACAGAGACCTTTGCAAAAGCAGTATCCAGAAACCAGCATACTATTCTTTAATTTGTTCATACAGAAAGGTGTAGACGAAATGATAATTGTTAAGTATTATAGTTTCTGCCCCTGGAAAAACTCATACCTATTCATGGTAGTTTTCCCATGGCTTGACACTATCAGATCTTAACCTGGAGAGAGATGAGGAGACAAAACCCATGTAATTCAATCCACCATGGATTCTGCCACATTGTCTGCAAAACAGGATAGGCAAAACTTGTGGCAGCAAGCCTTCAGCGGGCAGAAAGATTCTAACCTTAGGACTATTTGAGCTTAGACCATGTGTTAGCTATGTCATCCCATGCCATTAAAAACTACAGCCTCCAAACAGAAGGAAGGACTGTCTCTTCTGTGGTTTCTGTGCACTGCTCCTGCTGCTCAGCTAAGCTACCCTACCCTTCTGTAATGCACTGCAGGGTGAAAACCCCCCACACACAGCAGTATCTCCTAAAGGTGATGTCCGCTCAGGAAAAAACCCTAAAAACATACTTTAAATTGAGAAAGACTCAGTAAAGCCATAGCCTCAGTGCAACACCACAGAGACCATCCATTGAAACTTACAGAGGAGAAGTGCCACCAAATGAGCCACACACCAAGCATGGCAGCAGAGAGGTGCTGTCAGCAGGGTGGCTTGACCACTCCACTGTGACGCCCCCTGCTCTGGCAGCCCATAAGCAGCGTTTCTGAGGGTGGGTGCAAGAGCATAACAGCCACACTTCACAGATTTGGAAAGAAAAAAAGAAGTGTGACTTCTTTCTTTGCACACCATTGTTTCCAAACAAAAACCCACTACTTGCAGGATAAATGCTGTCCCATTATGATGGTCAACAGAAATGGTAACTAACAGTACACATCACACCAGGTCCCAGCAACAAAATTTATTTCTCTAAAAGAAAAGAAAAATGTCAGAATCTGCTTTCTGGCTGCAGAGAGAAATCCAAGCATTGGACATTTGCAGCCCTGACTCCAACTATCAGCTATCCCAAATGCAGCTCAACATGCTCCCAGCTCCTGCATGAGGTGCCAGCAGCCTGACTGCAACGCTACTTACCCCATTGGAGCAGGTAGGTACATAAAATGAAGAAAACTACCTGATCTCAATTATTGAATTTTCACATGCAATATAAATTTCAAATATGGAGGAGCAGCAAGGATTTGAAATACGAAGACAAACTGCTATGTTGTTGTCAAGACAGACTCTATTAGGAACAAACTGAGATACACCGATTAATCTACAGTAAATTTATAGAATCATAAAATAATTTTGGTTCAAAGACAGCCTTAAAATCATTAAGTCCAACCATAACCTAACTCTGGCACTAAACCATGTCCTTAAAAATGTCAACTATACATTTTTAAACACCTCCAGAGATGGTGACTCCACCACTTCCCTGGGCAGCCCGTTCCAATGCCTGACAACCCTTTCCATGAAGAAATGTTTCCTAATATCAAATCTGGGCCTTCCCTGGTGCAACCTGAGGCCATTTCCTCTCATCCTATCACTTGCTACTTGGGAGAAGAGACCAACACCCTCCAAGCTACAACCTCCTTTCAGGTAATTGTAGAGAGCAATAAGTTCTCCCCTCAGCCTCCTTTTCTCCAGGCTAAATGGCCCCAGTTCCCACAGCTGCTCGTTATAAGACTTGTGCTCCAGATCCCTTACCAGTTTTGTTGCCCTTCTCTGAACTCTTTCCAGCACCTCAATGTCTTTCTTGTAGTGAGGGACTCAAAACTGAACACAGGATTTGAGGTGGGGCCTCACCAGTGCCAAGTACAGTGGGACAATTATTCTCTAGTCCTGTTGACCACACTATTCCTGATACAAGTGAGGACACTTTGGCCTTTTTGGGCACCTGGGAACATGGCTGGCTTCTGTTCAGTTGATGTCAACCAATACACCCAGGTCCCTTTCCACCAGGCAGCTTTCCAGCCACTCTTCCCCGAGCCTGTAGCGCTACCTGGGGTTGTTGTGACCCAAGTGCAGGACCTGGAACTTGGCCCTGTTGAACCTCATACAACTGACCTCAGCCCAATGATCCAGCCAGTCTAGAAGCCTATGAAGAGCCTTGCTAACCTCAAGCAGATCAACACTCCCATTATGGGTTGTTCAACAAGGTTTATCCTACAAAACTTCAAAAGACTGCAACAAAGGTAACATCTACCTCCTGTTTGATCTCTTAAAAATATGACAAGTAAAACACATTTGCAAATAGCCTTTAAGTCTTGAAAAAAAAAATCCTGCAGCTACGCAGTGCAAACCATAAATAGTGGTAACCAATAAAATAGTAGTAAAATCTCATTAAATCTCAGGTATAATCCTCATTCAATTTTACAATCACTTTACATGTGAGGTGTCCTTGCCAATGGTTCTACAAGATGCAGTGATTGTTTTCAAGGTCCCTTTAAAGCAGTATTACACACAGTTCCATCCAGTGATGGTGTTCTAGAGGCAGGAGAATGCCTTGCAACAATTGAATCAAATATTTTAATCTTTGCATTTTTAACTGTTGTGATTTGACAATATCATCCAAGCATGTGCAAACACAGAACTCATAACAGATTGAATAAAACTAGCCAATTTCTACTACTGAGTGGTCAAGAAAAGCAATTGCTTCTAAAGAAGACCAGTAATTAATGCAGTTTTAACAGGATACAAGAAACTTCACTGGAAAAAAACATACTTTCATGGTCACAGCCGAAAAAACAATGCCATCAGCACTGAACAACATCAAACAACTTAATTCAAAAATTACACTAGATTTTGGCATAGTGGTTGGTTCTCATCTCACATACTTGTGTATTCAGCAAACTTTATCCAGATTTTTGAGGCAGGAGAGAAAATATAGCTGGAATAAGTAATTTATCATTTTGTTCAAGATTAGTTGGAGAATCTAATTATTCTTGCACGGTGGTAGAAAGTAACTACCTGCAAGACTCCATCCAGCCATGAAAACCAAAAGACCTTCTGAGAGCTGAGGGGCCTCTCAGTCACCCTTCCTTAACCCCTTTAGGAAGAATAAGCTCTTTTGTGCAACAGGGAAAACAAGAGAATCTACTGCCCAACTCACTGACCGTTTGAGGCTTGAGCAAGAAAAGACTCCTAAGGGAAAAAAAGCCCTCAAAGCAAACTCATGATTTAGGTCTTTATCTGGAAAACAGCAGTAAATATGACCTTTTCAGAGTGGGCTGAAACACAATCGCATGCATCTGTGTGTTGCCAAGAGAAACAGGGGAAAGTAGAGAAAGCCAGGAAGCGATGAAATGCGCCTGAGAGCAGGAGCAGGCAGTCCCGAGCAGGGCCAGAGGCCTGGCCAAGCACCAAGCTGCAGACAGGGGAGCGTCCCTGCACATCCCCTGCGAGCCAGGGCCTGAGGATGGAGCAGCAGCTGCACGGTGCTACCAAGACTGCTCAGGCAGCTCCCACTGCTCCAGCTGGCAAAGGTGAATGTGTCTCTGTCAAAACTCATCTTTCCAGGGCTGTTAATTAGTATATATTTTGTAAATTCTATTTAAACTGGCTGTCTCTGGAAACACAGTATTTTCCCCAAAGGACACAAGTGGCTCAACCTGTCCCTGTTCTCATGTGCTGCACCTCCACCTTAAGAAACCATCTTATCTCCCAAAACAAGCAGGGAACTGCTGTCAGCAGAGACTTTCACTGTTGGTAACACCCTGATGGTGATTTGTCAGGTCCAGAGGAGCACAATCGTGCATTCTCTGGTGAAGACCACAAAAAGCACCTATGCCCTCTTGGAGATGCCAATTTTACAAATCCACTACAAGAAAATAAACCAAATTTTCTTGTGGCTGTTGCTTACATTTTCTTGTTTGGATTAAATGTAAGCACACCGAATACAAGTGCCATCATATAACAAAAAAACCTACGTTAGTCAATATTCGACTTCAGACTGTCACATACACATCTGAAGCCCCTGGAAGGAGCAGGAGGGAAAGAAGAATGCTATTTCCCTAAGAGTAAAATGGATTTTTACAGGCTGTGGCTCTTTCAAGAGGTCACAACATTCAAATCACTGTCTAGGAAAGCAAGTAAAAGAAAGAAGCAATGTTAAAAACCAGAAACAGCATACAGCTCCCTGGCTGGAAGCCTCCTGAGAAATCGTTACCTCGTGTTTTCAGTTGTGTTGGTTTGTGACTGTTTCCCAAAGAAAAGAGAATAGAAAAAAAAAAAATGGGGCTTACAAGAACTAAGATTTTTTACATTTGTAGGCAGTGGGCACCCTGCTGTTACTGTCTGCAGGAGCTGTGTAAATCTAAAGAGAAACATTATACAGACTTTCTTTCTGTCATAATTATCAGCCAAAAAATATTTTGAAATTAACAAGGGTTTAGCAAACTAAAACAGGTGCATCAAGATGACCATGAAAAATTACTTGGTACCCAATGTCTTTCATGGGGCTTATTTCAGTGAATTACTTCACAAATTGATCCTGTGTTCCACAAGTTTACATAAATGTCAGCCTCTGAATAGCTCAGAGGAGTCACCTTCTACTCTGAGGGTGGCTGTGAGTTTTGTCCTTAGAGGAGTCACTCTTTAGCATAACAGTCTGCTAACACCACGCAATAGCAAATAGCAAAATTTTAGAACAAGCACATGGAGTGGCAAGCCATCTTTTTTTGCACACAGATAACTTCAGTTTACTTGCCTGAAAATATAAATATTTTTTAAATGATGTTTCTTCCTGTACCTTAATGAAGAGCACAATAACAAAACCCCATATAGACACATGGAAAAGGTGGCCTAAGCCTCTGCAGAGCAGTAAGAGAGCACATGCATCTTCCCAGGCCCATCACTGTTGATCGCCTATTCACCAGCACAGCCTTTCCACCAGTCCTGTTCACCTGAAGTGCTTGAAACAGAAGCAAATGGGGTAAAATAGTTTCAAGTTGCTTAGTCCCCCTATAGCTCTGCACTGTTGCTGGACATCCTGTATTTGCTGGATTTCCACCCTTACAGTCTCATAGCCCACATTCCTCACCAGCAAGGTAAAGGATCACAGGTGTACCCCATGTTCCATTTCCCCCACAACCGGAAGCTCAGGGAGTCCCATAGGGTTTAAGGAAGTCTCTGAAGGGACCTATAGCCACAGGATGGGACTGCTAGATCCTGCACAGGGTAACAAAGCACCCAACACCATAGGACAAAGGAGCTGACTTTGAGTCCCCTCTGCACTCCCCACCACCACAACATGCAACATTGCCTCCCATCCTGAATCCATCCATCCTAGAATGACACAGTGACAGGCTGGGAGGAATTACAAGAAGTCATCTTGTCGCTTTGCCTAGAGAGATCAGGAGAGGTCTTCTCATCTCTCTGGCTGGGAGGCATTGCAAAAGGTCATCTCATGTTTCTGCTTGCCCAGGGCAGGATGCTGATGACACTCCTGGCAGGTGCTTGTCCAACCAGTTCCTGAAAACCTCTACCACATCCCCAGGCTTTTTGTCCCACAGCAACTCCAACCCAGTGCAGCACTCCTACTACTTCTTATTCTGTCGTCTGCAGACTTAGAAATCAGATTATCTATTCTCCTTTTCTCTTGGCATTTGAATGAACATTTATGTTCCCCACCCCTTCAGAAAACCCTGAACAATCTCAGGACAGTTCACCTTCCCAAATATTTTTCCCTGTGGCTATTGCTCTCACAAACAAATAGCTAGGGATTTTGTTCCTGAAAAATTTCAGACTACTACTGTGTACCTAATTTTTATTTTTTATCTTAATGCAAGTGTCTTTACACAGCCTTGTCTTGTTGCTGTTGAGAGCTGATCTGGGGGCCACTGAAGCCTTCCCTGAGCTCCTCTGGCAGATCATGACAGTGTTTCCACCAGAAACCAGATTTCAGACAAAAACTGGTACTGCCTTCAGAGGAACTAGTGCTTTCTATGACACCCAAACTGCAATAGTCCCGAAGGACCACCAGTTCCCACTGCTGTGGGCATTAAGAATCAATGCAGACCAGCTCCTCCTCTCTTCCAGCAGCCACACACCCTTGGGATGAGGCTGAACCAATGGAAAAACAAAACGGTGCTCTCACTCCTTGGGCAAGGAGGAAACGCTTTCCCAGAAAGATCAGCACTTTACTGTTCAGAAGACATGAACGTACAGTTTTGCATACACAGTAGAAAAGCTCCATAGGCACAACTTACATTAAAAAGGCTAACTGAGGAGAGTCTGTGAAAATATTGAGTAGTCTTAGTAACAACAGCAAAGAAACTTAAAAAAAAAAAAAAAAAAAGAAAAAAAAAGCCATAAATAGCAAGAGTCAGAAGGGACTTTGGCTCGAAGAAGTTAAAACAAGTTAAAATGAAAGCCCCAGGGTCATACTGTCTTAATTCCTTAATTCTTCATGGGAAATACATTTATTATAATATTTTCCTGAAGACAATTCATTATTCCAGGCTTATTAAAAATCAATAGTCATCAGGCAGACTCCACTACTGTGCTGCCTCCTATACACTAATCAAATCCTTTAGATGCATTCAGAAAGAATAATTAGACATGCCAGTGTGCGGAAGCAACTTGTTATAGCTTTCTCCTGTGTCTTACAGTTCCAGGGTGCCATAGTCTCATTTCTAGCCACATATGTCAGTCAGACAAACCTCCAGAGCATAGTAGTATTTCCCCTGTAACAATCATAGTCTTATCTAGGGTAATTGGTTTAAAACAGTCAGCTTTTAAAAAAGCATTTTTTTAAAAAAAAAAAAAAAGGTTTAGCCTCAAAATTTTAAAAATCTGTGTCCTAAACAAACATGAAATCACCTCATACAAACTTCACTTTTCAGGGAACTTAGAGATTGAGTGTGTTGTTCTTGTGGAACTATTGCATAGGCAAGAACTATTGATTATACCACAGGCATCTGATACTCTTAACATAAAATTCTCTGTGTATTAAACTAAATCAGGTAGTTTCACTTTCTCTGGCAGAAGTAAACAGTTTTCCCTCTTGCTCATCTGTCTGCCTGCATTCAGCCACACAAACAGGACATTACAAAGCACAGTGCAGTTTTTTATCTTGATTTCTTACATATTTAACAAACATTGGCTGGTCTACATATAAGCTTCCACAGAGATGCATCAAGACCAAATTATCTAAACAGAAAATTAATACTTTATATTCCAGAGTAACCCCAAATTGCAGTAGTCATAGAATGACAACAAACTGAAGATTACAAGGATGAGCTAAGGTTTAATTTGCTCACCACATGTCTGGTAGTAAATTGCTAATAGTACTTGAAGGCTCCAACCTTTTAATGGCTGCACACAAATATCATTACATCCAGATTGGTTTTCTTCTTTTTCTTTAAATATGTCAGCTGTGTAATGGAATAAATTACCAACTATGGATACTTCGAATGCCCACAACTTTCAATCATTCCTCCCCCTAAAAATATTCATTTCCATTTTTTTTTATCCTAAAAAGTCTTAAATAGCTATGTATGTTCAACTGTAAGAAAATTATTTAATTTCTCACATTCTTTAAGTATCTCATACTGATTTTAACATTTGAAAGAGTGAGTTGAAGTGCTAAAAACACGCATCCGAAGAATTCCGAAAAATCTGGTGTTTATTATAATTTTGACTTGCCTCTCTTCTACCAGCAAGACACATCCCTGATTGATACCTAAACCTAGTGAAGTCTCAGGATGATTTTGTTCATTTTAAGTCACTGCTAATTTTGCAAAGACTATGTTAACTGTGTTGGCTAGTTCACTTCTCTCTTCTAACACAATCTTTGCCCCTCCACCTTTGCTAGCTTCAGTTTCAAAGGCAAGTCAATTTTAAAATTTAATTCTCAGTGAAGTGAAATGTGTAATGTGGAAGCTGTCACAGGTTTTCTTCTTTCCTAGTAGGAGTATAAAAAAATCTAGCCTTAAAGATGTGAACTCTGGCTGCTGCAGTATTCCAAGGAGAAAGTATTGCCTAAAGAAATATTGAAAAACAAGTCTTATTAAGTGTGTTGAGTCAGGAAAAAAAAAAAAAAAAAAAGCCACCAACACACTTCCTACAAGGAAAGACAAGACTACAGTCAAAGAAGTTGGCTTTTTGTCAGAACCAGGAAAAACTATTCCAAGGATGCATCCAGATCTCCCTTGCTGTGCAGGAGCATGTCTGGCTTTTTTGAGATCAGGATTTCACATCTCTAGGTATAAAGACTACTTTTATTTCTGCCATCTAAAAGAAGTCCCAAAATAACTATGTCTTACGAGTAGTCAAAAGAAAACAGCAACACTACCCAAAGTAAATACACAAGCCGCTTTGCTATCCCATTTGTTTTATCTAGCAGGTTCTCCCCACAAGACACCTCAGCCTCAGAAGGGTGTTTTTGCATTCCCCTATTCACAACTGTTTTCAAACTTTCCATGCCTGGCCCTCCAGTAGCAATTAAGGTAATTAAGAGTTAGATATAGGCAGAGAGTAATACAATCCATTTGATTGGAGAGCTTTAAACTAGGCTCGAAGGGGGATGGGGTTGTAGCTGGGCTTGTCCCAGTGGGGCTGCATTCTAAAACTGATGAGGACCGGGTGGCCTCCTATGCCCCTAGGGAGAAACTGGTGTGCTCTGCTCGCTCCCTGAAATGCCTGTATACCAATGCGCGCAGCATGGGGAATAAGCAGGAGGAGCTAGAATCTTACGTTCGGTCGGGAGATTATGATCTGGTGGCAATTACAGAAACATGGTGGGACAGTTCACATGACTGGAATGTGGTCATGGATGGCTATGCCCTTTTCAGGAAAGACAGGCCAGCCAGGCGTGGTGGTGGAGTTGCTCTCTATGTGAGAGAGCAACTACAATGTACTAAATTCTCCCCAGGAGTGGATGACGAGCGAGTTGAGAGTGTTTGGGTCAGGATCAAGGGGCAGGCTGGCAGGGCTGACACTGTTGTGGGCGTCTGTTACAGGCCACCAGATCAGGCTGAGGAAGTTGATGAGGCCTTCTATGGGCAGCTGAGAGTGGCCTCACAGTCACAGGCCATGGTTGTTGTGGGTGATTTTAACTTCCCTGATGTTTGCTGGAAGGACCATTCAGCCAGCCAGCCACAGTCCAGGAGGTTCCTCCAGTGCATTGATGAGAACTTCCTCATGCAGATGGTGGAGGAGCCGACTAGGAGAGGTGCACTGCTGGATCTCATCCTCACTAACAAGGAGGGTCTGGTCGAAGCAGTAAAGGTTGAGGGCTGCCTGGGTTGCAGTGACCACGAGATGGTGGAGTTCAGCATCTCGTGTGGCAGGAACAGAATAGCAAGTAGAATTGCAACCCTGGACTTCAGCAGGGCTAACTTTGGCCTTTTCAAGCAATTGCTGGGGGAAATCCCATGGGCAAGACTGCTTGAAGGAAAAGGGGCCCAAGATAGCTGGGTGGCATTCAGAGATTGCTTCTTCCATGCTCAGGATCAGAGCATCCCCACACGTAGGAAGTCAAGGAAGGGAGCCAGGAGGCCTAGGTGGTTGAATAGGGATCTGTTGGGTATGCTCAAGCAGAAGAGGAGAGTTTACAGGTCATGGAAGCAGGGGCTGGCCACTTGGGAGGAATATAAGACTGCTGTTAGAGGATGTAGGAAGGCAGCTAGGATAGCCAAGGCCTCCTTAGAATTACAGCTGGCGAGAGGGGTCAAGGACAGCAAAAAGAACTTTTTAAAATACATAGCAGATAAAACTAATACCAGAGGCAATGTAGGCCCACTGATGAATGGGGTGGGTGCCCTGGTGGCAGAAGATACAGAGAAGGCAGAGTTACTGAATGCCTTCTTTGTCTCTGTCTACTCTGCCGGAGGCTGTCCTGGGGAGCCCCGTACCCCTGAGACCCCGGATGAAGCCAGGTCAATGGAGGAGTTTGCTTTAGTCGATGAGGACTGGGTTAGGGAGCAATTAAATAGTCTGGACATTCATAAATCCATGGGTCCAGATGGGATGCATCCGCGGGTGCTGAGGGAGCTGGCTGAAGTCATTGCTGGACCGCTCTCCATCATCTTTGCCAAGTCTTGGGAAACGGGAGAGGTGCCCGAGGATTGGAGGAAAGCAAATGTCACTCCAGTCTTCAAAAAGGGCAAGAAGGAGGACCCGGGTAATTATAGACCGGTCAGCCTCACCTCTGTTCCTGGGAAAGTAATGGAACAGCTTGTCCTTGGTGCCATCTCAAGGCATATCAAGGATAAGAGGGTTATTAGGGGCAGTCAGCATGGCTTTACCAAGGGTAGGTCATGCTTGACCAACCTCATAGCCTTTTATGAGAATGTAACAAGGTGGATGGATGATGGCAGAGCGGTGGATGTGGTCTACCTTGACTTCAGTAAAGCCTTTGACACAGTCTCCCACAGCATCCTCACAGCTAAGTTGAGGAGGTGTGGTCTAGACAATAGAGTGGTGAGGTGGGTTGCAAACTGGCTTAGGGAGAGAAGCCAGAGAGTGGTAGTCAATGGTGCGGAGTCTAGTTGGAGGCCAGTATCTAGTGGAGTGCCTCAGGGGTCAGTGCTGGGGCCAATATTATTCAATATATTCATTAACGATTTGGACGAGGGAATTGAGTGTACTATCAGCAAGTTTGCTGATGACACCAAGCTGGGAGGAGTGGCTGACACGTCGGAGGGCTGTGCTGCCATCCAGCGGGACCTGGACAGGCTGGAGAGTTGGGCGGGGAATAATCTAATGAAATTTAACAAGGGCAAGTGTAGAGTCCTGCATCTGGGCAGGAACAACCCCAGGTTCCAGTATAGGTTGGGAGATTACATATTAGAGAGCAGTGTAGGGGAAAGGGACCTGGGGGTCCTGGTGGACAACAGGATGACCATGAGCCAGCACTGTGCCCTTGTGGCCAGGAAGGCCAATGGCATCCTGGGGTGTATTAGAAGGGGGGTGGTTAGTAGATCGAGAGAGGTCCTCCTTCCCCTCTACTCCACCCTGGTGAGACCACACCTGGAATATTGTGTCCAGTTCTGGGCCCCTCAGTTCAAGAAGGACAGGGAACTGCTGGAGAGGGTCCAGCGTAGGGCAACCAAGATGATTAAGGGAGTGGAGCATCTCCCTTATGAAGAAAGGCTGAGGGAGCTGGGTCTCTTTAGTTTGGAGAAGAGGAGACTAAGGGGGGACCTTATTAATGTTTATAAATATATAAAGGGTGAGTGCCATGGGGATGGAGCCAGGCTCTTCTCGGTGGCAAACAATGATAGGACAAGGGGTAATGGGATCAAGCTGGAACACAAGAGGTTCCACTTAAATTTGAGAAGAAACTTATTCTCAGTAAGGGTGACAGAGCACTGGAACAGGCTGCCCAGGGAAGTGGTGGAGTCGCCTTCTCTGGAGACATTCAAAACCCGCCTGGACATGTTCCTGTGCGACCTCACCTAGGTGTTCCTGCTCCAGCAGGGGGATTGGACTAGATGATCTTTTGAGGTCCCTTCCAATCCCAAACATACTGTGATACTGTGTGATACTGTGATTTCCCTCCCAAGAAACGCACATACAGCAGGAGGAGAGGGAAGGAGCTGCAGACAGAGATAATAGGAAAAGTGAAGACAGGACAAGACAGTCTTTTGATCAGCACATGCAGCTTTTCTGTCTGCAAGCTGGAGACCACCCAGACACAAAACCATACAGCACCGGCTTGTCACTCCCACATCAATCCTCAAACTTTTTCTTTCTTATTTTTTTTCTTTTTTTCAGTCTAGACTGTGCTTTAAAACATGTCCAGGCATTTCTCAAAGTCATCTGGTAATAGAAATGGTCTCCAAGGACCTGTGCTAGGAAAGATATATATTATTCCGCCTTCTAATTTGTCACAGTTTTGCTCATGTTCAAAGACATAACAGACACCCAACTTTCAGGCCTCCACTGCACTCGAGACTAAGTTAAGGTGATATACAGCTCTACTGCAGACCCACTGTCTCGTGCTTTGCCTGGAAAAATGCTTCAATGTCAGTAACAGGAAGAGTCTTGTTGTTTTATCTGCTCTGAAATGTGCCATTATTTTATCATTTAGCAAATTTGCTCCTTCAATATCAGTCTGCTCCATTTAAGCAGTTGAAGGGTCCTACTATAACCACGAAAGGATGCAGATTCTGATAGGAGCAATTAGTGGCAAAGCTTTAAAATCAATAGTACA
Organism: Streptopelia decaocto; assembly: GCF_964273445.1. Classification (NCBI taxonomy): domain Eukaryota; kingdom Metazoa; phylum Chordata; class Aves; order Columbiformes; family Columbidae; genus Streptopelia; species Streptopelia decaocto. The sequence continues at coordinate 54,910,556 of NC_138657.1, forward strand.
AAGAAGAGTAAGAACAAACAACCAAAAAGGTTCTGTCTGCAGCCTTCACATAACAAGGCACAAAGAGCAGCAGCCCTGGCCAAATGCCACCACAGGACTAGTTCACACTTCTGAGTATGAATTTGTCTGATGTATATTTGAAAATGCACATGGTCATGACAATTCACAAGTGGTAGCATTTTACAGAGTTTAAGAGCATGTTTGCTACCAAACTGTTGAATATATGCAAATCAGCCTCTGTTGATACAACAGTGTTTTTACTGCTTATGTTCAGCAAGATGCTTTAATCCATGGTAGATCAAATAGTCCTACAGAAGGGCATACATATTATTTAGCATTTCCTTCATGCTATTATGATGGCTGTCGGTACACACCACTGTTCATTTGCAGGCTGGAGCCTCCTTCGCTCTTCAAACTTAAGCAGTTGAGAACAGGGAACAAAATTCAACTCATGTCCATGCAAAGCCTTAAGCTGCAGCAGACATGACCAGCGGTGGGACCCTCCAGGACTCTCACAACACCAAATCAATCAGAAGCGAACGTGTCTCCATACAAAAAACAGCCAGCTGCAAGATCAGCATAACCAGGAATGGGAAAGTGAGGCAATAACAGCACAGAAATAGATCCCTTTCAAAAGAGCTTTGGCAATTATCCAGTGACTTACCAGCCCAGTGGAGAGAAGCACTCAACTGGACAGCAGCTGGCCAGTGTGAGGCCATGCTAACGACCCATAGCCCCCAGCATAGGGGATGCTGAGACTCATCCTTTCTGTGCCTTGGCAGAGAAAAAAATGACAAAAATTTTGGTGAAGAAAACAACACCAGAGTGAAATAAACTGCCATTTACGGAAGACCTGCCATGCATTTGCTGTGCTTTGGAGCAGAACATTCTCCTCTAGGTATGCCCCCACTAGCAGGGAGGGAACAGGTTGCTCAGCTCTTCTTTCATCACTTCTCAGGTGAAGCTGTGATGTTGGTAGGCTTTAAGCCTGTGAATCTGCAATGTTATTCTGCCTTCCAGCGAGCACTTACACATACTGCTGCATGAATTATCTTTTAACTTCATAGAATACAAAAGTACAGGAAATTTCTTCTCAGGGAAGAGTCCTTTGTCATGGAAAGAGGATCACTGCTACGTACACAAAGCCACTCTGTGCCACATGAGTCACAACCAGCAGCTTTGCCATGACTTCGTATTTAGAAACTACAGAGTCTCTTCCCAGAGCTGAACTGTCCTTCCACACATGGCACTTCACAAATGATCCTGGCTCAGCTACAATTTGCTAAGTGAGGAAAAATGTGCTACGAGTGAAAGGGATGTGTAGTTTTCTCCAACTGCGTAAAAAGCAGTGGAAGTAAACATCCTTTATAGGCATGTGACCTGAGTAGGCAAAAGTGGACCCTCTAATAATACATTAAAGAGAGGGGAAAGAAACCACAAGAGCTGGAAATTTTGAAGTAAGAGTGTGAAACTGAAAAGCTGACTTATTGCAGCTCTTCAACTGTCTCATCTGCAAAAAAGTGGAGGCAATCCTATCCCAGCAAAATTCCCCCTAAGTTTTCACATCTTGGCTTTCCTGTTGGATGTTTCCCCTGAAATCTCGGTTTAAATGTATCCTTCATTGCCAGTCTAAATATATGGGTTCATGAGGTTTCCATACAAAAAATTTCCCTGGGCTGGTGTACATTCAGAGTTCTGACACACATCTGTGAATACAAAAGAAGTTTACAAACATGAAAGTGAAAGAAAGCAGCACTCCACTTCCACCTTCACATTTCAGTTATGCATATGAAATGAACTTGCCAGAAGTAGCTGTGTTTCAGTGGCAATGGAAACGTCACAAGTTGTAAACTGTGGCCTTGGAGGTTTCTCACCTCTAGGAAACTGAGAAAAGCAATAGAGGAGACTTTTTTTGCATTTGGATATACACAGGGTAGCCATGTTCAAGGATCCCCTTTAGCACTAGATGTTGGAGCAGATGTTTCAGAAGCTGCCTAGAAAAATTTCCCCTAAGAACATGGAGCAGTTGCACTCATCATTGGCCTCCAATTTTTATCCATAGCAGAGGATTTATCCAACATATGACTTCCAACACCACAGCCAGGCCACACAACACATCACCCTACAACTTTAAAGCAGTTGACTCCTATTTTAATATATCCCTGAAGCTTAACACAAGCAATCTGTCAAAATCCTTGTGCAGGTTATTCAGCAGCTCCTATTGTTATGGGCAACCTACGTGGCAGATCATGCCTGGTCAGCCCTCCTGGAGCTGCATTACTGAGATGCTGGGGAAAGAGAAATTATGAATCAGAAAAATTAAAAAGAGCACTGTGGATTCAATGAAACCAAAACCAGAAACGTGGCTTATACAAGTGCTGCCTCGCAATTTGTATACCATTTGACAGAGGTAAACAATACTCCAGCTTTACTTACTTGAGAAGCTTTGTGTTAGTGTAGCATTCAGTATACTGTGATTTCATTTACAGACTTGCACGGGACATGAAGAAGGGATCATGCAGAGGAACTGGCTCTACAGCAGAAGAAATTCTTCACTAGACTACTCCAAAACCTGATTTTATATTAAGCTAAAAGAAATATGAAGCAGAGCTCCACATGAGAAAGCAACCTTTTTTTAACCTGACAGAGGGAAAAGGCAGTCACCTACTCAGTCACAGCCTTAGGACATGTCCATCTACTCCAACAAGTGCAGGCATATCTGGATGCCTCCGTACTGATTGCTGGAAAGACAAACATAAGTCAGTCACCAAAATGCAGCACAGCCCTGTAGGAAACAACCCCATGGAGGAGCTTACTGGCTCAGATGCAACGCTGTGCCAACATGGCAGACAGCTTTCAAACCAGAGCTGGCACAATCACAGAATCACAGAATGTCAGGGATTGGAAGGGACTTCAAAAGCTCATCTAGTCCAATCCCCCGCCAGAGCAAGAAAACCTAGAGCAGGTTACACTGGAACGCATCCAGGCAGGTTTTTAATGTCTTCAGAGAAGGAGACTCCACAACCTCCCTGGGCAGCCTGTTCCAGTGTTCTGTCACCCTCATTGTGAAGAAGTTTCTTCTCATATTTAAGTGGAACCTCTTGTGTTCCAGTTTGTACCTGTTGCCCCTTGTCTTATCATCGGTTGGCACTCAGAAGAGCCTGACTTCATCCTCATGACACTCACCCCTGACATATTTATAAACATTAGTGAGATCACCCCTCAGTCTCCTCTTCTCCAGACTAAAGAGACCCAGCTCCCTCAACCTTTCTTCATAAGGGAGATGCTCCACTCCCTTAATCAGCTTTGTTGCCCTGCGCTGGACTCTCTCCAGCAGTTCCCTGTCCTTCTTGAACTGAGGGTCCCAGAACTGGACACAATATTCCAGATGTGGTCTCACCAGGGCAGAGTAGAGGGGAAGGAGAACCTTCCTCGACCTACTGACCACCCCCCTTCTAGTACACCCCAGGATGCCATTGGCCTTCCTGGTGTGTCAGTGAGTAGCTGGGGGGTCTCTTTCTGCCTGGTGTAAGACTGGTTGAGATCCCATTCCTGTTCCAGCAAAGAGAGATTAACAAGGAAAGACTGCAGTGCTCTTCTACAGACAGCACAGGACTCTATAAGATGGTGCTATCTTCAGGAAGTGTGTCTATATCCTATCTCTTTTGGTGGTGGAGCTGACCAAGTGCAAGACATTAGTGTCCAGCGCTGCCAGGAGGCTGGTCCAGTTAAACTCGCAGTCCCAAAAGCTCTCATGCCAGTACCAGCAGCACACCTTTCAGTCGTAAGTCAGAATAATACTAGGAGAATACTAGAATAATACTAGAAGAATTTATCTTGAAACCTGAGTGCACCACAGTTTTTCTTTCCAATGTTTTGAAGTTCACACACATATACACAGAATTCTCACTATTCCTACAGCTAACACACAGGGGACACACTTCACCACCAGTGACCATCTTCCTCCCCACAACACTCTCATGAAAGCTAAAGAGACACTACAGGTTCACAAACATCAAATCCAACCATCGAGTCTTGTTGCTCTCTGACAGAAAGACCTTGTGTCTCTCAGTGCAAAGACTGCACAGCAGAAAGCAGCACTATGCAATATCCAGGAAAGTTTTGATAGAGCTCAGGTAGTAAAAGCCGGCTAAATCAATTGAAAAACATTATGCTAACATGTCTGACTGGATTCAGCCACCTAAATGGCTTTTTCAAAACTGGGCCCTCCTCTTTACATAACACCATATCACTCCAGGACAATTTAACCTCCATGAAAGGAGGAGTCACCCACAAATGGGTGACAGAAGGGTGGAAAATGCACAGATAGTCAGTAATGCTTCGAAGTGAGGACCACATGGAGGGGCCACACACACACATTCACACACAGACACTACCAAGATCAGCTGCCTGCATGTCTCCTCCAACGTACTTCAGGCAGAGAGGTGCCTACAGCAGCAGCCCTTAGAGGTACAGAGGGCTGGCTGCCCGCACGCAGTTAACAACATACAAAGCTTCATTCTTTTAGTAAATAGACAGGAATTTTAATCCTATGTGAAATCTGGATCTCAGGTCACACCTCCCCTCCCACTCTCTGGCTCAGAGCAGAGGGGCTCATGGCACCCCTATCCCTCTGCTCACCCTGCAGGCAAGAAGCCACCTCTCCCCTTGCTCCTGCATGTCAACACAAAGAAGCTGGAATATTTCATAAAAGGAAGAGTAAGCCCACACGTAGTGGAAAGCACTTCTGAACCATTTCAGCTGCAGTCTAGTGCCTTTCTGGAGTGAAAGAAATACAGCTGACAGCTACTCAAGCAAAATGGTCTGATAGTTGCCCAAGGTCATGCAGGCACACTTGGCTTCCCATAGATTCTCTTCATTATAAAAAAAAGAAGATTGCACTTTATTGATTATTTGCTTTTAATTGGTGATTTGCTTGAGGGTATTTTCTTTTTTTCACAATTTTTCAAGGCTGTGGGTCAAAACCAAGATGAGTAATCAAGCATGAATGAACTCAGACAGTATAAGATTAAAAAAACAAACAAAAAAAAAAAGACAAAACAAGAGCTTTGACCCACATACAGTAATGATCAACAGAGAGAGTCATGTCCCGTATTATTCTGTGTTCTTGCTGATCACAGCCACAATGATCAGCACTATACAGCCAAGGAGAGTCCAGACAAAGCACATCGCAAAGCATTGGGAAGGTGCATGCTTTACAAAAAAAAAGGAAGACCGGGAACCATGATATATTATTTCTTTAACCATTTATCTAGAAGAAAAGATATCTGCCTCCCACAGGAAAATTTTAGTATGCTGCTCAGAAGAGACATTTCATTTTCCACCTGGTCCAGGTTTCATGTGAAAACAGATGTTTTCCTGTATCAATATTTCCCAGCCCACGCTATATTGTCACTCGGCATGGAAACTCCCTTCTACAAAGAGTGAACAAATCTTCTTCTCTAATTCTCCAATACTCATTGAAAGGATTATGGAACCTGGAAATAAAGAACAGTAAATATCATCTTTTTCTAAAATATAGATATGACTACTGTAAAAACATTATCCAGAATGATTCTAACGGCAATCATCAGTGCAAGCAAAGAGGCAACACTGTCACATATTCTCAGCTATTATAAGTGCTTATTCATCTATTTAACAAAACTTAGTTGAATGGACTGTCATCCAGGCTAGTTACAAAGTCTGCTAGAGAGCAAAACCTACCACCTGCCCAGAAAATTTTTGACTCAGACATCGTTTCTATTATCCAGAAGAGTAAATATTAGGGCACACACCAACATCCACCCAAATGATTCAGAGATCTGTGGAGCTGAAATGATGCACAGCTACAACTGTGGATCACTGTATGCATCGCTGTAAGGCAGCCAAGGATGCTTTGCACAGAACCTCTGGTACAGTATATACATGGTACTGCAGTTATTTCAAGCTCTCATATGAATCATGCTGTCTCTTAACATGAGATTATTAACCCCAGTGTGCCTCACTATGCAAGAACCTGATTTTGAGGACAATATTACTATGGTTTGTACAATAAACAAGCAGAGTTCACATGAGATAAAAGATCACCTCTGGATTCGACAGGAGCTTTCTATGTTTGATTGATTTAACTTCCAAAAAAAAGACAGAAAATTCCTTTAAGGCACTGTGAGGTTGTTTATCCAAAGACGGCTACAGGGAAATTGTATGGTTCGTGTATTGCAACCAGTAGCAAAGCTTCAGTGGTTGTTTGAATGGGATTTGTCAACAAAATTCAAATATATTCTACAGGTAAAAACGCATTGCCACGATGAGATAACCTCCGAAGTGTTATGCCAAGATATTGAATCTGTTAATTTACTAGGATGCCGGGTTCTAAGGAATACAACTAATAATGATTCTTTCCCAGTAGTGGAAGGATTTGATGAGAGCTGACGTGGTATGACCCAAACGGTCAACAAAATCCCAGACAATGCTCTCTGAGTTCTCTTCTACTAAGTACATTTAATTCCACTAATATCTTTAAGTAGCTGCTTAAAACAACAAAACTGAGTCTTTGAACATACATAACACAAAACTAGGATCAGGAATTTCAAAATTCACTTAGGACAAAATAATAGTTGTACAGACTGTAACGAGTTGCTCTACTAATATGATTAATAATTTTGCCAGAGTTAAAAGTGACCAAAAGCTTTCTCTCTAAGCAGAGCTGTAATAAATGCTTGGAATGGGTGACTGCATTTAGTGCTGAGGGTCAAATGTGCCTGGGAAATTAAGCTCTCTGCTTATCAGCAGGATAAGCACGATTCTGCCTGCTCTGCCCTCAGTTGCTTGAAGGCAGCATGGCTTACAGGCACCGCACGAGACAGGCAACACAGAGGCCAGTCAATAGCAGCTGCGGGGGTGATTTTCCCTAATGGTGCTGCTGATGAACTAACTACACTGAAACAAGAATTGGGTTGGGGGGGAGCATTTTTTGCAGACAACCGAGCACAAAGGAAAGGGTGCTGTGTCAGCTGCTAATGGACTTTTCTTGATTTCTAACTAGTGTAAATGTTGTCAATATTAAAACCAAGACAAAGGCTTATACCCAGCCACAGAGCCTTTACCCATCCAGGTCCTTAGGGAGCAGACAAGACTGACCAACCACTTGCTGTCCTCTCAGATGAGCTGAGAAACTTCTTGTGGAGGAAAGCTTCACCCCACATTTTCTTCTTCCTCACAGCTACCCTCTCCCTTATGCAGGTGTCAGGTTTAATGTATTTCCTCTATATTGTCTCCAATCCAGATGGCAGTACAACATGGTTTTCCTCTCCACATCACCCCAAATTCACATGTTTTAGTAAAGGACTGGGACTTCAGTGCAGGCCAGTAATTTCCAAAATCAGCTCAGAGGAATAGTGTCTCCTTCAGTGAGGGTAAAAGCAGAAATATCAAGGGAAAAAAAAAATCGCAAACCAAAACAAACTGTCCTGAGGTGCTCTGGGAAGGTTCATCATTTACACATCCTTAAGGGATCTGCTTTGCAGCTGGTAAAGTTCATTATTTATTCTGAAATAGCATGCAGTCTGCCTCCAGCCCCGGAAACCATAAAAACTTACTCAAATAAAGTCATCTAGGAAGATGGTCCCAAAGGAAATACATCAAAATAGAAAAATGTTTAAAAGCTTGCATAAGAAAGTACAAAGGAAAAGTGGATTGGACCAGTAGCATTTTATGAACTGTTGCTATAAAAGTGTCTTGAAATGCCCTGAGGAGAAACTGGCATCAGAAGACCTTCAACAAATCTGGAGATTTCCAGTTCCAGTAAGAATTAAAATAAGCAGTAAATTTACTTATAGTGTTTCTTTGAAACCATCTTTTCTTCTTCCAGGTAAGCTATGTAAAGCATCTCCTCTGATCTTTGAGAATTTCCCCTAGCTCTCAACATCCCACCTATTTTACTGCAGAAGGTAGAGTTGTGTAGTTTTCTAGTAGAGTCCATCTCTTCTTTCAACCCAAGAAAAGGGTCTACTAGAAGAAGTCAAATGTAAAGATTTTGAAGCACCATACAGTTGCCCCCACTGAGTGAATTTCTAATTTCCCCCCAAACAAGCTAACAAGTATGATGAAATCATATTCCTCATTTTGCAGCACTGTACAGTTCAGGCAGCACTTTTTATCCCCTATTATTTCAGAGAGGCCAGCATCCAGAATTTAGAAGGACCTCAGACACGTCTACAACTCTGACGAGCGGGAAACAAACTCCAGGTTCAGTTCTGCACTCTTTCATGTGCCACGGCAACCTCCATGAAGCCTGAAATTTGCAAATGTGTCATCATCTGAATGTGTAATTAGATCTATATGTAATATAATTATTAACATAAATATTTTCTTCTATGACTAGCTCTGGTCAAGTGAACCTGGTTTCTTCCAGCATTATAGGATGAAGGGGAAAGGCACTCCCAAGAGAAAGCTTTCTAAACTGTCTGTTAAAAAATCCTAAATACCTGACTGAGATATTTTGCCCAAGCCTGCAGCTGTTGATAGGAGCATTAAAACTGGGCAGCAAGCCCCAGGAAAATGGATTGCATCGAGCTTGACGTACAAACCAAAAACACAGGAAAAAACACCAAATTCTGCCTGCACTGCAACATCCCCCTGCTGTAAACCTCAGGGCCTGGTGAGGTGTCTGTGGCCATGGCCCGCCCTGGCACATAAAGGCAGCACCTCACTGAGCTGCCACCTTGCCTTGGGCAGTGCTACAAGATTGTGGTTTCTAAACACAGAGCCTACCCTTTGTGTTTCAGGTGTGTCCATGACACTGACTCCCCTGTCACTTACCACTTCATCCACAGGTGGATACAGACATGGACAGTCATCTGTCAGATGGGAAGGATCCCAGTCACCAGCAGTGACCAACCCAGCCCAGTCTGCAGAGCAAGCTGTCCTTGGGCTGTCCTGGAAGAGGTTGTGGATGTCCCCCGTGAAAGGCAGAGACCAGAAGCAGTCCTGGAGAGGTGAGAAAGAGAGAAAAATGAATCGTTAGTGAAGACAGAGTAAATGACCAGTTCTATATTGTTCCATTCTCCTCATTGCACTAGCTATTTCTATGTGGGATATTACAGTGCAAAGAAAGTCAGAAAAACCCACCTTGTTCCATGTCTTTTCTAGAAAACTCCTGTTGCCTTGGCTGGTGGTAGTTTGCCTTTACCTGTGATCATCTATTGCTTAGCAAATAATTTTATCTGCATTAATCTTATTTTCCCTTCTGAAAGGAGATTCTTGTAAGTTTTTCATACAGCAGTAACTCAAGCTGATCTTATCACTTACTGAAAAAAATCTATTAAGTAAAATCTGAAACTTGTACTTCTCAAGCATGACAAGCCTTGGATGGTCAGGAATATATCACCATTCACCAGAACATAAACATTCATGCTGCTGCCACTGTCATCTCATGGTCCTGAGCATGAAGAACTACAATTATCTTGACTTTGGACCTGAGGAGCTAAAACACCAAAGTTCCAGTGGGACCATCTTTCTCAAATAATAGACTAATAAACATCATCAGGCCGTGCTGGGGTGTTAGTTATCTGAAGTAACAAGCGAACGAACCTACTCACTGTTCAAACATCTTCTTAATTAACATTCCTTTGTGAAATTTACCACAGCTATAAACCAGAATAGTAATTAGTAGTGTGGCATAGACAGTTAGGACTTGGGTCATAATTAAAAAAAAATACTGCTTGTTAATAAATAAATTGTCAGCTAGCCAGGTCCTTGATGCAATAACAGCTTAATTTGACTGTTTGTTTCTTGTTTCAAACAAAATCTGAACATAATGTAACATGGGCAAGAATACAAATAAAAATGTTACTGCTGGGTTTTCCCCTTTCCCTGAAATTGAAGAAAAATAATTAAAACTTATATAGATAGTAACTTTTCTGCCTATCTCCACCTCCTCTTCAAGGCAAGTGTGGTTCTGGGGTTTTTGTACAACGGTACTGGGCTGTGTTTGCTTCAGTTGCATCCAACAGAAACTCCTTCACAAAGACTCATCTGAAAAAGAAAGGCACGTGGAAATGTCATGTATTTCAAAAGAAGTGAAATCTTACAAAAATGTAAACTTACTTGCCTTGCTGAAGGTGGAAGCAAGCACACATGGGAATGACAATGTTCCTCTTCTGCAGTGACCTCAGAGTAAGGTTTTCTTAGCCAGGAACCCTTCCCCAGTTTCCTTGTCCAGCTTTATGCATCTGTCCATGCTTTCTACCCAGCTCCTCCTTATGGGATGCAGGGTTGGCTGTGAGTCGCATCCCAGGCTCCTCTGCCCAGACCCTCTGCATAGTTCTGGCATTAGAACTGTGGAGTAAGGGCAGATATTTCATACTGCCTGGTTCTACACAATCCAAATATTAACCCATCTTTAAATCCAGTGGCATTGCCAGTGCCTTTGTGACTGTGGCAAGCCCTAAAAAGGGAGCTGGTAAGCACAAAAGGCTTCAGACAATCCATGTTTTTTCATTCAAACATCTCACACTGGTGACATGGGACAACTCGAGAAGAAAGATTACGTTTAGGATAAAAGTCTGGAAGCACATATGCAAATGGACACAAAAACTAATACACCCTTGGTCTGAACTGGAGATCCTGAACAATTAATGAAAGCAATGTTTAAAAAAGAGCAACCCACTTAGTCACATTCGGTCACATCCACAGTGACACCCACAGTACCACCAGGGTGAACATGACAGCTGGGCTTTCCAGTCAGTTTGTCAAGGAGATATGTCTTAGTTGGCTTGTTTAGTTTCAGCATTACCTCACTAAATAATTTGAGGAATCTAGCCTTTCTCTTTTATTATTATTCACGGCGTTAGTTTTCTTCCAAGATGTAACATGGCATGGTGTTGAATATACAGTGACAATCCATGAGTCACCGCACTGAAATACAAGTGACCACAGCTCAAGAGTTAGGGAAAGGCATTTTTGCCTGACTTCAGACTCAGCTTTGCCTCAGTAATATACCAGGACCAGTCCAGATTTCACTGGGTCGTGACAAGAACATGACCCATTAGCCATCCAGGCACCGTACGTGAGGAAATGTGTATGTGGAGACCAGTGGCTCTCTGCATCAGTCGAAGGTGAGGCTACCCAGGCCTCACAGTAACCACTCCTGAGCATGCCTCTGTTTACCAGACATAGTTGTTAAACTCTAACCTGAGACTGCAAGCTGGATGCTCTTTTTTTCATTTGGTCACTTCAGCCTTCTGCAAGCCTACCCTTGCTGCAGGAGCACATGCATCACGGAGACTAGTGATGACAAACATATGGGTAGGCTGTGAGAGCTGAGGGTGAACGTTTTGTGAGTTTTTTATGTAAAACACATTTCCCCTGAGATATCAACTAAGTACTTACATCACCTGAGAAAGATAAAAGACACAGGTCTTCATCAGCTCCAATTTGAAGAAAACTGAAAGGCATTCAGTAGGATTTGCTGTTCACTAAGGACACTCAGTCATAGGCTAACAATTCCTGTGAGCCACTAATACTGCTAATTAAGAACAGGAGTCCATGAAGCAGTACACATAAAATTGCAGTAATCAGTCACAGAATTTAAAGAGGAGGAGGTGACATCACAAAAGGAAAAAAAAGGGCAATAATAACTGAAGACCTAAAACGGAAGAGCGTAAGAGTCACCTCAGGTCATTTTAGAGAGGCCGCAGTCAAACAGAAATTAATGTCATGCAAGAAACTGATAAATATTAGCAATAAAATTAAGAGTAATTGTTCACATTGTCTCCAAAAAGTAATGTTAATCCACTGGCAAAAGTGATAGTCATTAGCTTTCTTCTAACTGACCTGTTTTTCTTATGAAAATAATCATGTGAAGCCTAGTTTATTAATTTAAGATGCTTCTACTTTTAAAAAAGGAAACAATATCCAAAGCTGGACTGCTAGGATAAAAAAAAAAAAAAAAAAGTATTTCACTGCATCAGGCAATGAAGGGGAAAAAAAAATGGAAAAAGTTTTAAAAAGTCTATACAACTACACAGACATTTTAATATAGGCTTGGCAACGTTTACACATGTCAGCTGTGGTAAGATCTTTACCTGCCAGCCACAAAGTTGACTGCTGACTTCTTAGTGTTGCTTTACAGTTGCTTTTTGTCCCTATTCCCCAACATTAAGAAAACAATAAGGCTAAGAATACAAGCATAGTGAGAAAATTTTATTCATTTTCAGTAAACATTACAGATAATTTTTTGGATCTGACATCACTTACCTTCAAAACAGCTTAACCACCCATTCCTGATAATAACATTTCCATTACAGTATGGGGCTCCATGAACAGGAAGTCATAACCATATGAATGAGGGATTTCTGGTGCTTCCTTGCAATTATCTAAATGAAAATCTCATCTCCTTTTAGCTTTAACCTGTCAGTAGCATATGTATTTTAAATGTTGAGTTTATTCCAGGTCATGGCCCTCTCTTTCTAAAACTCTTAGCTCAAAAGTTTCTAGTGGAACATAAAAGCAGAGCGCAGGGTTATTCTAAGTGGGAATCTTCACTGAGATTCCACACGCTGCTTAACAGGAAGAAAATGCTCATGAAGCTTCTTCCCCAGCAACTCTCTTCCCTGTAAATGAAAGACTAGATTTGATTGAGCAAATACAATAATACTGACAGAATACAATTTTCCCAGGAGCAGAAGGTAATAACTTTATTTAGCTATATTATTCTGCATATGTATATGCATAATTGCCTGAAGTGGTTCAAAAATCAGTCTCACACAAAAAACCAGGCAACAGATGGCATCAGATGGAGATGGCAGAGGAAAGAACATTAAAGAAAAAAACAACTTCAGCAAATATTTTTAAAAAGCCGTTTTTATGTTCACATATATATATATATATGTTTAGTTATCTAATTAGTAGCATCATGTGTTCTCATTTAGGCAAAATTACCTTGGGTTCTCAGCTTCAGTTTCTTGCCCTAAATTTTACTGGCAGTTATTCCATACTGATAAAAAGAGCTCCTTCCACTGTAGTGTTTTATAGACCCTGCAAAAAATCTGCTTTGTTTATTACATCCTATTTCCATACTCCTGTGTCCTGAAGAGAATCTGGATTACGTTCTCTATCAGCTCCCTCGTGGCTGTGACCGTTGCTCCATCCCTGGCTCCTGCTCCATGCCATAGGATGTACAGCACTGTGTGCAGCTCAGAGTAGAGATGATCACTCAGAGGTGTCTTCTTCCATTTATACTAGACACAGAGAAAACACAGCAGGAAGGGATGGTAGTTCCTTTCTCAGGAACACCTATTTTACACAGTTTTATGCCAACTGCTTTCCTACTTGAGTAAGTTCTGCCATAGTTTGCCACACAAATACCTTAAGCATGTTGCTTTTACTCTGAAATGATTGTTGTTTTTACCAGTTCACTTAGTTTGAAAATGTAGCAAAGAAGGATGTTCATCTGGGCCCAGAAATGCTTCTACAGGCATGGTGTTTGACACCTACAACTTCAGATTTTGTATATATTTTTTCTTCCTTTCTACATGTTAGAAATTTGTTATTGGGCAACTGTATCAAAGTAATAATTCTAAAAATTGGGAAAAAAAAAACCTGCTGTGTAAGAAAGCAGGAACAGATGGCTTAGAATATCTGGACCATTGCTTTTCATTATTTAGCTATGACATTTAGTTTACAAAATGCAAAAACAGAGGACTGATGGGCAAAGTGAAGTTTGAACTTGAAGGCACAGAAAAGGATTACAGCCAAATTTTTAAAGCAGGGGGTCAGTCTTTTCTTACTAGAAACACATGTCCAACAAAGGTCAATTAAGTTTATCATTTATGAGGGCTTTTATACTTCTTGGGGTGCCATGTTCCCTCTTATTAGTTGGTTGTTTGTTGTTTTTTTTTTCCAAGTAATGTTTGCTTGCATGAGAAAGTCATCATCCTTTCATATCCTGGCAAATTGCAATCAGTCATTGGTTATTTGTACCTCCAGTCCTCTCTCAAAAAACAGCAATGGCAGATACCCAGGGCATGACAATGTCAAATTGTGTGATGCCGTTGTCCCCTTGGTATCCCTGGCCATCACTAACACATCAATCCTGTCCTCTGCTCACTTCCAAAAAGAGGGGAAATTGTCTATTAGACTCAAAACCTTAACTATCAAGACACAAAAGTTCTGGGCAATATGTAAAAGCTGGCAGTTGACAATTTTTTTTCTCAAGGACACCTCACTTTTCTAGCACAAACATTAAACACAGGACCAAGTCAGTGACATGAACTCTCCAGGCTGATGATCTCTGCTCCAGGGTGAAGGCACATCTCTTTGATCTCTCCTTTTTCAGGTTCAGCACAGCACAGTGCACGTTTAATCAGCTCTCCATGGCACACTTTACCTTTGATGAGGCAATTATTGTAGACATGACCAGAAGATACTCAAGATCCTGTTCTCCTCACTGCTGTATAAAACCGTATGCAGAACAAATGTATTATAGTGCACTTCAGAAATTAAGATAACCCATGCATTGCTGTTGAAGGCCAAAACTCTGTGCAGGCTAGGGCAATGTTTATTCCCCAACTGGAAATACAGTTGCAGCACCTGTAGCTGTCTGTACTCAAGCCATCATCAGTAAAGTTAGCAGCAGACACACCTACCTAAATTTCAGTGCTTTGTAAACTTCCAGGTTCCCTGGAGGATGTCTATAGCTTACAGTACAATTTTGTACCTATTAATATCCAGATTAGTTAAATTAAAGCCAGCTCATGTACAACTGCACATGCTGCAATCACACTTTCAATCACAGCACAGAAAATATCAGAAACAGCTAAAGAACAGACTTAGCAACAAACTCCAAAATTTTTATGCGCACAGTGGCCTGCACAGGCAAGCACAACTGGCTTCAGCATCAACCTGAAAGACAGCTGACACCTGGACACATACCACATGAGGACACGAGCACTGTCCTGTAGCAGAGCATCTCCCAGAGTCCCCCTGTGCTGCACCCCACAAGGAAGGCGCTTGCACCCACCAGCACAGATGCAGCCTCCAATGTTCCTTGTTTCCGAAAGGACAGCTTCTTCTCAGTGATGGAGCTACCCACCAGTCCCCAGTGTGCTACAAGGAAAATGCAGCCCACGTTTCCCACACGTGGCTGAAGAGGGTCCTGGCACAGGAATGGGGCTTTTTTGCACAGGAGAAGCGTGTGAGTTACTGCTTGGTTGAGAAACGTTTGTTACAGCATTGCTTTGTTTGGGCAAATTATGAAATCTCTCTTGCATCTCAATTTCCCCAACTGTAAAATTCCTATATCTACCTGCAAGAAGCACAGTGATAAATCTAAGCAGTACTTCAGAGATTAAAATCTCTAATTGGGTGCTTATTAAATATGAAGAACAGGTAAAAGTGCACTCATAACAACTATCATCACTTTATCATCACATCTATTCATTATTTTTGTGTGCCTTCTGTGGATTTAAATGTTTCTTTTTACTTTTAAAAGTGAATACATACAAATACACTTTGGGTTCAAGTGTTGCATGAAGACACTTCAAAAGGTTAAGGAGCAGGGAGTTACTTGAATTAATCAGCAACAAAAGATTAGTCTTCTCATGTCACTATGGCAACTAAATCCATGTAAGAAATTGTCCATTTCTTCTGCCCATTTATTGCTGAGCCCCAAGTGGGGTTTATGCAACCAATCTGAGGTGTGTACTCTAAGCACAGCCAGTGAAATTAGCTATGTTAAGTTAAAAAAAAAAAAAAAAAAGAAAAGAAACATGAAACCACATGTGCACACCCCTTGCTATCCCAAAAAGAAAGATATGAGAAACGTTAACCCAGATTAACTTGGCAACCTGGTTAAATGAGTGGCTTTGTAAACACGGTGGCATAGCTGGGGGACCTGAGTTGTCGCAATGATTTGGCACCAACAACACAAAAAAGCTGAGCTACATCCTTTTTTTAAATCACTGAATCCTCCGAACAGTCTGTGCTGCATGCACAGGTCCATATGTTGACACTACTCTCTGCCCCCAACCAGTCCTGGCTTAGCTACGTGCAGAGTTGCCTGTCATGAAGCCCAAGAGCAAGATGTTGCATGAGCTGAGCAGTCAAACACTCCTACTTGTGGGGAAGAAAGCAAAACCACACCAGAGCAGTTAGGTACATCATGTTGCACATTAGCTGTAAATTTGCACGCAGACACACTAGCAAACAGTCATTGGCTTCAGGAATTTTGACATTTTCTCCTGCTGCTGCTAGCCAGGAGGGAACACAACACTGGTGCCACTGGTGGGCACAGCTGCTGCCTGGGGCTGCTGGTCTCCAGGTGTCTCAATCCAAGAACAGCAGAAAACAGTTGAAAAAGAGATTTGTTTTTGTAATCCCCATTTTGGACATGCAAAGGGTACCCAGCGGGTTTGTACACAACTCCCCGAGAGCATCCTGCAGCTCCATAGCTGGGGAAGTGGGCCATTGCCTCACATCTGCAGTCAAACACACGGGCATAGCATGGTCCTAATTGCACTGCAAGCATGTCATTGAGAGCAGACAACCTGGGCCACCCCTGCATCACACATACAGAAATGTAAGTATGTTAGAGAGGTGAATAAATGCTGAAATCCAGATGAAGCTCTCAGTGAAGAAGCAGAGGGCGTCCAGCTCCCATCCAGCAAAGCCCTGCCAAAACTAAGCCAAGTCTATGCACTCTATCCTCATCTCAGAAGCTACTTAAAATGCACTTAATATGCAGGTCTTGTCATAGGAGTATAAACTATAGTAGTTCATACTATCATAAACTTACACTACTTTACAAACTGTTGGACCAATGTGCCTGAGAAAGATCACTGATCCAGCATTATCGAGCTGAGAGAGGGGGAATTTTTCAGGTCACAATTCTATAACACATCAGTCTTCAGTAATAACACTTCCAGAAACAACCTTCCAGAGCTGTCGCTGGCCTGTGTAAAATTTCACTTCATGAAATGAGACTGTGAAGACACACCACTGAGACATCACAAGAACTGGTTAGAGTTTGCACAAAGTTATAAAAACTCTACAAGGGAAAGCAGTGAACAGATACTGCAAACATTACGCCCACTTGCTTTATTTTCATACACAAATTTTGAAAGATATGTCAAAAGAAACAGAAGACCAGGAAAATAAGTGAGATGCATTTTCTACAGGTGTTAAATTTCAAGCTGAAACATGGACTAAATGCTCAAGAGAGGTCGCATAAAGTCAACGTGGCTTACTGTCAGATCTCAAAATTTCTCCCAACTCTCACTTGAAAAACTTGTGTTGGCCCACTGACCCTGTCAAGATCAGCAATTTAAAAGCAAAACTTATATGTAGTGTTAATCAGGATGTTTCTCTTTACTAAAAAGCCACCAGCACTTTGCATTCATGCTTATATGTCGTGCAACTTATTTTTTATCTGGACTATTTAAGAACTGTATTTCCATTTCATTTGAACATGTATATTAATTCCAAGTACTAAACTATGTTATGTTGAATGCTGATTAAATGCATGCAATGCATTTAATAGAATGAGAACAAAGTTTGTATTAAAATATCCATAACACAAATAATTGAACTTCATGACAAGAGAAGCACTGATACATTCTCCTCAGTTGTTAGAAGTTGAGTAGATAGCACAATAATGCTGCCATCTGTTAATACTTATTAGCAAGTGATAAATTGTTTACATAAATGAACTGCTTCAGATGACATCAGACTCCCTTATTCTATTTTGTCTTATCAGAAGAAGGAAGGAAAAAAAAATTCCCTTTAACACAAGTTTTTCCAGTTTCCTACACTAGAAAAAAAAAAAAAAAAAAAGCAAAAATAAATCTAGCTAATAGAAAGTAATATTTGAAAAACAACCTGCCCTAGGATTTATGTTTCACAGAGGTACACAGCAAACGATGTTTCATGAACACTGCATCTGCTTAGGGAACCTGTTCTCAGCATTTCAAAATTTGGATAAAGGGCTTGAAACACAGCAGTAGATAATCTTTCTTCTAGGAGAAAAAAAAAAAAAAAAAAAGCTGTCAAAGCGTAGCACTTATACAATGGGCACTGCAGTCAAGCACTTCAACTTTAACAAACATCAACAGTATGCCTTGCAGTTCTGGGGTTTGTTACTGTGTTTATTCACAGCATTCCTCTTTTCCTCAGATTTAGGTGTGTTTATTAAAAGCAAAGTCCAGGGTTTTTGCTGTCCCCTATCCTGGGCATAGGATTTTAGTGTAAAGTGAATATAATAAGCCTGACCCAAGCAAGACAAATTGTCCTGAAAAACAGGAGAAGCACAAGTCCTCTGTAAAATACTACCTTCTACCAGATTGCAAGGCCTCTTCTCTGAAGCATGTAAACCTTAAAGTTGTTTTAAAATAAAAATGGCTATAGTGTCAAGGACAGGCTTTTCCTCTTATTCATATTTTGAAATAGCTTTATTGTTTCATTTCAAAACTCTCCCTTTGCCAATCCCTGACCAAAAAGCCGGACTGAGGCAGATATCCAGTGCATTGTATTTTGGCACAAAGAGTTAAAACTCATTTAGTCATGACAGTTGCCAGTAAATTGTTACAACAATCCCTGAAAAATAGATGTGCTGCCATCCATGTGATAACACAGTGAGCTTTGGTGTTCACAGAAAAGAAAAAAAAATCCCCGACAACAAAACAGATTTTAATAAAAGTTATAAATATTTTACGGCCTATGTAAAATTTATCTGAAGACTTTTTAAAACACGTTTTATTTAGTAAGGAAACCAATAAACCATGTCTCTGCTTCTCCTGTATTTTAGTCACACTTGTAGACCCAAAACAATAGCAGAAAAGCCAAGTGTAAGACTCCTAATGAGTTGGACATGTGTTTTTCACTTGATCTGAATTTAGAGAAGAATGCACCATTTTCTCTTTTTATGTTAGAGTACATTTTGTCCATATCATTGCAGTGCCAACACAAACACATTCTTAAGTACCTCTTAAAAGGAAATCAGATGCAGCTTTAATTTCCATGCATCTTTCAAAAGCACACATAAAACCAGAAAACACCATAGCAGCAAGAACACAGGCCACACTAACCAAGAAAGAGCTCCTAGTCCCAGATGTTTATAAACACGATAGTACTTGAGCACTGGGAAACAAATAATCTTACACTCCAATACAGATACCAGCTGAATATCACAAAATGGCCATTGCTGGAAATATCAGCACCATTTTTCATAGGACAGGGGTAAATCAATGACTTACACTTAGTGTTTCTCCTCTTGCAATCTTTTATTTTCTAAGTCAACACAACAAAAACTGTCCCCATGTCTCACCTTCGCACTTTTCCAAGCAATCAGGCTTTCAAGCTAGTAAATAAAACATTTTCAGGGTCAGAAGTTCAGCAGGTGCAGGGTTATCTGCCTCTTCTCCTTAGCTAATCACCATGCACAATTTGAGGCGATAAACTGTGCTACAGGTAAGGAGAAAAGTGGGTGAATGTGGGAGGTTGGGTGCCCTTGCTGGCTCCTATCAAAGGGGCTTTCAATGCATGGTGCATCTAGTGGTGAAGGTTCATGTTGCCTCTTAGAACACAGTATTTTGGATGTGCTTACTCTCTCTAGCACTGCAGAGATGTTTACTTATCCATCTTATTCACTTATTACAAGCAAATATCTCTGTCGCTTTTCTGTGCCCTCTCCAAAACTCTTTCATGTGACACTGGAAGCATCTGGCTGTAGTTCAGAGGAACAGATTAAATCATCCTGCTGAGGCCAAAAAGTCTACCATGACTGCAGCTGACACTGGGCAGCATGGGCAGGGAGGGCAGGGAGGCTACTTACAGGCAGAAGGCCCAAAGGGATGGTTTCCCAAAAAAGCCACTGGTGGGACCAACACAGTTTGGAAATTCATATTGTTCTTCAGTGGATGGAGTTCATCAAGGTCATGTTATTATTTCTTTCAACTGCAGCATTCTGGGGATACTTGACCTAGTGGAACCATCTTCTTCTAGTACAAAACCTAAGGAAGAAAACAATCAAATCTCCAGTTGCATATAGTTGCTTGGGCAAGTGCAAGACCCAGCCTCAGCTGCTGTTCTTCCCCTCTGTTCTTGAGAATAACAGGCATAATAATAATAACAGGGTGCAGTTGGGGTAGATCAAAACAGATAACGTGGTTGAGTCAACACCCAAAAGCAGGAGAGGTGTCCTGAGTCTGAAGTATTGTTTTGAACTTACTATCACCTTGGTAGTATGACAGCCTCTGGTGACAGGGTCAGCTTTACAGTCCTTTGGGGTTCTCCATGTTATTCTCTCATTATCTTCTTAAAATCTTGGTTAAAAGTTGTTATGGTTGTGCCTCAACATATAAAGTAGAGAATGATATGTGACACAATAAACTACTGTGCTGCGCTGGACTCTCAGCAAGAAAAGGCTGCTGCTGCCACTGCCTCCATGCAGGAGAAGTACAGGCTTCCTCATAGAAGTGAACACAGTCTGCTGCTCTGAGGTTTGCTCTCACCACTGAGCCTGTAGCATCCATGAGACAAACACCATTTCACCATAAAGTGCAGCACAAGTATCTGCAAGGACTTACCTAGAAGCAAGATGCTCTCTGGGGGCAAAACTGATGCAGCCATGCCTGTAGACTTCACAGACTCTGCCTTTGACACCAAGTTCAATAAGTATCCAATTAATATTCCCACCTTGGCACAAGTATTTGATCTAAATTGACATCTTGATTTTAGCAACTCTTCCACCTTCCAACAGACTGGCTTAGTAAATTAAAATATATATTTCTATATATATTGCATGTTAAAACACAATTCTAAAAGGAATTTCTTGGTAACTATTGTGTAATTAAATTTCCTAGCACATCAAACTACATTTACATCCCCAAGAACAATATTCCTCCTCGTAGAAAAACAGTAACTACGCACTTAAGACTTGCTTTCTTCCCATCATGCAATATCCTGACCAGAGATACGTAAAATCCATTCCTGCAAAAGTAGGATCTATGACCTGGTTTAAAGACATCTCATTCAAATTACCTTCTACAGGCAAGTTTCAAGATGTCTCTGATAACAAGATACAACATGTGAAGTTCACTGAAGAGCTTCTCAGAGAGTGATTCTGGGATTACAGAATATTCAGGGTCTCTTCAGAAATTCCTCCAGCTCTGTGCAGATTCAATAGGGTCTTGTTTTCCCATAGTTACATTTGCTTTGTAATGAATTCTGAGATTTGACTTCAACAACTGAAACAAAACTGCTTGTGTTAATGGAGGGGAAAAGCACTTTAAACATCTTTATAGTCTGAATGTCCAGGGAAGTCAGGGGAGAAATGCCAGTGTAAGCTTGTTCCCTGTGAAACTCTGTTGACTAGCAATATGAATA
Source organism: Streptopelia decaocto (assembly GCF_964273445.1). Taxonomy (NCBI): domain Eukaryota; kingdom Metazoa; phylum Chordata; class Aves; order Columbiformes; family Columbidae; genus Streptopelia; species Streptopelia decaocto. The sequence goes on from NC_138657.1 coordinate 54,931,937, forward strand.
AGCCAAATTTGACTAATATCTGTATATTAGTCAAATGTCAAAAAAAAAAAACCCTTTTAGTTATGTGTGTATTTTGAAGACTGAATCTGTTAAAGCTGTAAGGATGCTTTAGTCCTCACAAGTTGTAAAGTACTGTAAATTAGTAATTTACAGTGTATCAGAGTTCATGTTTGCTATAAAGCAAAAAAAAAGATGGAGTCAATTAAACCATTTTGTTCTAATGTTAGTATCCATTATCATGTAGTACACATTAACCACTCACTGCATAAAAGTGTAGCTGTAAGCTTAAAATGAGAGATTAAAATAGCTCTCAAATTTATTTAAGAATAGCAGGCAGATCTCTAATCATCAAGTTTTGATCTACTTAAAGTGTAGTACACTCTTTCTTACAGAAGTAGAGTTCTTTTAAATCAGAGCTCCTTTTAAAGCAATGAAAGAACTCAAATTTAATCAGACTTCCTCTTCTGCAATGGTGGTGGGAAACAGTCCATTAGAGTCCTGCTTTATGGGAACATGAAATAGTCTGGGATAGGGCTCCACCATATGAAACCCCATTTGGACTGAAATGAAACTCTTCAAACAAGCAGAAAACATTCCACTCCTATGAAAAGCAAGTTCCTATCCCATCCATGCCAGACAGTACTGGAATTCTCTGCATTTCACATCCAGAAAAAGCACTTTTCTACAGGCAGATCTGGTGCAGCACATATGAAACAAACTTACTTCTGCAGTCTACAGGAAAACACTTTGACAAGCACTTGAAAATCTGAATGGCAGGTAACTGTTATGACGTCAACTGTGATGAGCTATTGGCATAATTAGTTTCACTGTTCATAATCCACTTATGCAAAACATAGTGTCCTAGACATCACAGTTGCTCCAGGGAGAGTTTATGCGGGCAATGAAGCACCAAGTGTACATTTCTGTTTCCAGACAAAGACTAAACACAGGGCTCTTTTTTAGGGCAAGGTTCACTGAGACCATAATAAAAAAAATAACTTCAGGTGTGCCCTTCCGGGATCCACCCACAGCATTGCCTAGGATCCTGATGCTTCATTTGGGGTGGGAATACAGTGCACGGTGACTGCCCAAGTGAGGTATCCTGCAGCATCACTGCCCGAAGTCACCAGTGTAGCTAATGCCCCATCTGCCTGTCATAGTAATTTGTATTTGATGTCTACTTAGCTAACTGCTCCACTAACTTTGCATATTTGTATGGGCTCTACTGGTTATAGAGGCCTACACATTTTACTCAGGACAGCTGAGAAGGCCCTGCTCACACAGGACCAAAAATGTATATAGGCATCCTAGTGAGATTAAACCTCAAAGATGTTTCCCAGTCTTATTTCTTCCAACTGCTGAATACTGCAAGATCATAGAATTGAATCATAGAATCATAGAATGGTTTGGGTTGGAATGGACTCTCCAACTTCCAAGTCAGCTACTTCAAACTCTCTGCCATGAGCAGGGACATCCGCAACTAGATGGGGTTGCTCAGAGCCCTGTCCAGCCTGGCCTTGAAAGTCTCCAGCGATGGGGCTCTCTGGACAATATGTTCCAGTATTTCACCACTCTCATCATAAAAAAATATATTCCTTATACCTAGTCTGAATCTAAGCTCTTTTAGTTTAAAACAATTACCCCTTGTCCTGTTGCAACAGGCCATGCTAAAAAAGTCTGTTCCCATCTTTCCTATAGGCCCCTTTAAGTACTAGTATACTTAAGTAATAAGGTGTCCCCTGAGCCTTCTCTTCTGTGGGCTGAATAACTCTAGTTCTTTCAGCCTTTCCTCATAGAAGTGTTCTATTCCTCTAATCATTTTCATGGCTTCCTCTGGCCCCTCTCCGACAGGTCCATGTCTTTCCTGTACTGAGGGCTCCAGAGCTGCACGCAGGACTCCAGGTGGGGTCTCACCAGAGCAAAGCAGAGGAGCAGAATCACCTCCCTCGATCTGCCAGCCACACTCCTTGTCATGCAGCCCAGGATACAGTTGGCTTTCTGGGCGGTAAGCACACATTGCTGAATCTTGTCCAGCTTTCCATCTACCGGTACCCTTATGTCCTTCTCTGCAGGGCTGCTCTCAATCCTTTCATCTTCCAGCCAGTCTTGATACCGGAGATTGCCCCAACCCAGATGCAGGACCTTGCATGTGGCCTTGTTGAATCTCATGATGTTCACATAGGCCCTCTTCTTGAACTTGTCCGGGTCCCTCTGAATGCCTTCCCACCCCTCAGGTTGTGTCAGCCACACCACTGAGCTTGGTGTCATGTGCAAACTCACTGAGAACGCATTCAGTCCCACTATCTATGTCACTGATGAAGGTGTTAAACAGTACTAATCTTGATACAGATGCCTGAGGGGCACAACTCATCATCTACCTCCATCCACACATTGACTCATTGACCACCACTCTCTGGATGTGGCCATCCAATCAATTCCTTATCCAACAAACAGTCCACCCATCGAATCCATATCTCTCAAACTCAAAGAGAAGGTTGTTGTGGGGGACTGTGTCAAAGGTCTTACAGAGGTCTCCAGATAGATGGCATCCCTAGCTCTTCTCTTGTCTATTATCGTGCTAACATTGCTAACATCAAAGAAGACCACTAGGCTGTTGAGGCAAGACTTGGCCTTGGTGAAGCCATGCTGACTGTCTCAAATCATCTCCCTGTCCTCCGTGTGCCTTAGCATAGGTTGTAGGAGGATCTGTTCCATGATCTTCCCAGGCACAGAGGTGAGTTTGACATGTCAGTTGTTTCCAGAGTCCTCCTTTCTACCCTTTTTTAAAAACTGGTGCAATGTTTCCCTTTTTCCAATCACCAGGGACTTAACCTGACTGACATGACTTCTCAAATACCATGAAGAGTGGTTTGGCACCTACACCAGCCAATTCCCTCAGGACTCTGTGCTGCATCGCAGCAGGTCCCACAGACTTATGCATATTCAGGTTCTTCAGGTGGTCTTGAACCAGATCTTCTCTTAAAGTGTGAGGGACTTTGCTCCCCACATCCATGTCTTGTGGTTCATCCACTTGAGAGGTGTGGGAAGGGAACTTCCAGGGAAGACTGAAGCAACCTCAGCCTTCTCCTGATCCATGGTTACCAGTTTGCCAGCCGTCTTCATTGGGAAGATACACTTTCTCTGACCTTCCTCCTCTGGCTGACATACCTGTAGAAGTCCTATTTGTTATTCTTTGCATCCCTTGCCAAGTTCGGCTCCAGCTACACCCTGGCCTTCCTGACGCCATTCCTACACAACCAGGCAACATCCCAGTACTCCTCCCAGGATATCTGTCCCTGCTCCCACTGCCTGTGCATTTCTTTTAGTCTGGTCTGACCAGCAGATCTTGACTCAGCCAAACCAAACTCTTGTCTCCCTTTCCTGTTTTCTTACATCTGGAGATCAAGAGCTCTTGTTCTCGATGGAGTGCATCCTTAAAGAACTTCCAGCTCTGTTCTGCTCCCTTGTTCCTGAGACTAATTTCCCAGCAATCCTGTTGACTCACTCTTTGAATAGCTGGAATGTGGCTTTCCTAAAATTCAGCATCCTGACTTTGCTTGTCCTGCATCCCTCAGGACTGCAAACTCCACCAGTGGATGGTCACTGCAGCCCAGGCTGCCTCCAGTCTTGACCTCACCAATTAGTTCACTTGTGTTGGTCACCAACAGGTCCAGTATCACATCCCCTCTGGTAGGGCTATTACCTAGCTTAAGAAGTTATCTTCTGTGCACTCCTGGATTGCCTACGCCTCATTGTGCTACTTTTCCAGAAGATGTTGGGGTGATTCAAGTCCCCCAGCAGGACAAGAGCCTGTGAGCATGATGTGTCCCATAGCTGGAGTAAGAGGCCTTCATCAACAGGCTCCCCCTGATCAGGTATCTTGTAGTAAACACAAAACACAAGGTTTCCTTCCTAGGAAGTCTCTGATTCTTACCCATAAGCTTTCAACCTGCCTGTGGCTTTTCTTCAGAGACAGCTTTTCCCAATCTGTCCATTTCTTGATGTAAAGGGTAACCCCTTCATCCCTCCTTCCTCGCTTGTCCCTTCTGAACGGCCTGTAGCCATTGATAGCTGCACGCCTGTCAGGAGATTCATCCCACCAAGTTTCAGTAATGGCAACTAGGTTGCAGCTTTCTAGTAGCACAGTGGCTTCCATCTCCTATTTCCTTGAAGACTATAATGGGGAGGTGATTCAGCTCTCCAGTGATGGTCTCTACCTGCCAAGGAGAAGTCCATTGGGACCTAGTGAGGTCCACAATGGGCTGTGAAGGGTGGCCCAGTACTTCTTATCTCTCTAGTTATTCTCTGAGATCTTGCAGCTCTTTGGTGAGGGCCATGGCCCACATTCATCTTTTCAAGCTTACTACTCCCTTTCAGGTCAGTGGTGGCAGGCAAGGAAATGCTGACTCTGGTGTGTAAAAAGACCCCTCTCCCTTTTACTTTCAGCCATGAGGAGTACAGAGGGCAGCCTGTCTTCATTTGAAGGCAGTATGAAAAATCCTTTTGGACACCAGCCTGAGGATTCTTGCTCAGGGCTGTCTTGACAGCAGATCTGGGGTGAGAAGTTTCCCCTGAGTCACCTTAGAAGAGAGGGCAAATGGGATCAGCAACATGGTGTGACTAAGATATTGCAGTGTATTTTGCCCTAGAGGGACGAGATACACAGTAAGTGTGCTATGTTAGGCTCTCCTGATTCTGTACAAGGCTTACTGTACAGCATCCTGAGAACTGAAGTACCTTAATCTTGCAAAAGTCTTCTGTTTTGAAATATGGCACATGGACAAAAGTTCACAGGGTGCATAAGGCACATAGGTGATCTTAAAGGTTCCTTGCAGCTCTCCTATTGATGGCATCCCTCTCTGGCTCTTCAGATGCTATGGGTTGTTTAAGCCTCAAGGCACCAAAGAAAAGAAGAAAGAGAGGGCAAAGTTTCTGAGCTTTGCTTGGATTGGTATTGCCATAGCAAACAGTAGGCAAGAAGTAACTCAATTCAGTATTTTGTTAGATTCCTGGAAAACAGAAACCACTTAACTACTTTAAGGGCTGTTCTTCCACTTTTTGCAGAGGCTTAGCCTTAATATCTATTGCTCTAATGGCTAGTGCTGCCTCATGAGCAAGCCTATGAGCTCCAAGAGAAGAGAACAACACCACATTATCTTCTAAAACCATCAAGAAAAGCAAGAGTCTCTTATACTTGCTTGAATAGAGGCAAACACTTCTCTTTATTCAACATAGATCCAGTTTTACAGTCCAATTGAGAATGCCTTCCTGTAGAACACTACATGCTATTCAGGACAACAGAGTTCCTTATAAGGAAAAAACAAAAAGCTTTTTCATGGAATTTTTTCTTTGATTGAAAACTCCCTGCTGGAGGGCATAGAGGTTTTGGGGCTGGATAATATGCCAAAAGCAAAAGAAAATGTTAAACATGTGAGAGAAAAGGATAGACGAGTTTCCAATTTGTGTCACAAAATTCTCAACATGATGTCTGTCCATTTAACCTCCAAACTATTTGTAGGGATTTGATTTTTCACATTCCCCGTGCTTTTCTGCAGCTCTTTTCCAGTTGGCACTGTTTTAACTTGCAAACTTAAATACTGAGCTCCTCCCTACATGCACAATCACAACTCCCAAATAAATAGAGTGCAGTTCTTCAAGACTGAAGTAAGACAAGGTGGAACGAACTGAGCTAACACAAATAACAGCACAAACTGCTACACTTTCTCCAGTTTGGAGTCTTGTTGCACCTCTCAATAACCCAGCTAAATTTTACACCATGGCAGAAATATGACCCACCAAAGCCAGTCAGAGGTTTTCTGCTCTGTGAATTGAATTGACGCATGGATATTCAGAAAGAGGTAGATCTGTACAAATTACAGTGAGTCTTGGAGGGACAAGGCAAGGAAGATCTTCCACTCTTTCTAGGATGAAGTAGCTGTTGTCTGTTTGGTAGAACTGCACTGTCCCCGTGTGGATACAGATGTAAGTAGCTTTGTGTCAGACACTGAAGTAACTTACTTCTCTCATTATCTATAAGATCATGGCTGTCAGCACTAAGAACCTTCACATCACTATAGTTGAATGGGTGCAAGATATTGGGACAGAAAACATATATAACACACTGTGTTCTACAACTATGAAAATACAACCTGTGTGTGAGCACGCCTTTACTTGCTGGGATTAACAAGCTGCGAAGAGAAAGTGATTATTACAATTGCACAATAATTCCTAGATGTGTCACTGAAAATGAACACCAAAGCTCCTTTGAAGACTGCTTTGAGGCTGTCTGAGCGGCTTTGTACACTTACTACCTTGTACACTCAGCTCTACCTAAGCTAGCTGCATGAGTGCAAGAATGGTAGTGAAACCTCTAAAGAAAATACACACACATCTTGCTGATGGCATTAGGAGGAATGATTCATCCTACATGTCCTTGCCTTCCCTTCTGGTGAGGATGCTGTCTTCCCCTCTTTGTAACTGTTCATTGTTTCCTCTCCTTTGTTCAAAAACTGGCATACTTTGGTTAAATGATTTGTGATACATATAAACAGAATGGAATTTTGGCATAAGGTGCTTGTCTCAGGAGCCCAAAGATGCACATTTTTATGCCAAGAATGTCCAAAATTTGATTACTCTTTGTTCTGTTGCATCTAGGAGAGTATCCATCTCTGCTCTACACAAAACCCATGGAGCAGTCCTGCTCAGCAGAGGCAATGAAAAGCCAGACAGCTGTGTTCTGTTTGAACACAATCTGCCATGAGGTGTTATTTTCATTTCTGTATCTGGAATATTAAAGAGGAAGGAGACAGAAGTGTGTGTTGTTACTTCAAATACTCCATGCTATGTTGTCTCAAGATTTCCTTGTTTCTGGCATGCTGACGTTTCACAACCTACAGTGAACAGGAAATGACCAAGAATTATTCTGTTTACTTTAGATGTGGAACATGCGTTGCTCATAAGTGCATGGCAGCATCACACAGACGTGTGGTAGTTACAAAGTTTGACTGCACTCTATGAAAATTGTCCTCGACCTTTTTAATCCTGGCTATATGCTAACAACTGCATGTAACTAGTCTGCCTTTGCTCTCTCAGCAAAGCATTTAACCAGGATTCTATGAAAATTGTCCTCGACAAAACAACTGGAGGCAAGATGAGGAGAGTGCAGAGAATTTTCCAAAGTTTTCAAGGCAGGATTGGTACCTGTGATGAAATACAGCTCAAAAGTGATTCATTTTGAAATGCAGAATGGAAGTGGAGGGATAAAGAACAAGGCACTCTAAATACTGAACAAATTTACACAGAATGCATACTGGATTTGAATACTGACTCCTGCATTGCAAAGTCTCTCAGCTAGCTGGATAGCTGTTACTCAGAAAACTGATAGTAGCTGGTATTATAAGGCTCTGTTTCCTCTGCTTTTCTAAGTGAAGCACAGCTGAAGATAAAATGACATGCAATGTTGTCTTTGTATTCCGGAGGATGTGGCTGCTTTGTATCTTTCCTCGTTGTGCAGAAGAAACCCACATCTAAGAAGTTATTCTCAAGGTTATAATTGCATCCAGATCACCACAAGCTGGAGTCTGATCTTTCCTGTCTTCATAATATATAGTACTTTAGTCATTCCCTAGGATTAAACTTCTGACATTCACAGTCAAGAGTCCAGGCATCTGTAAACTGAGCTCAAGAGTCAATCTGCAGAAGTATGAAATCCATGGACACCAGCAAGCACCAAAGTGCCAAATGTAGGTTCTAAGCTATATTTCATCGCTGCTTGGGATTTTCATCCATAAACCTAGAGCTGGACCCAGTTCACCCTGGTTTCCTACCCATGATGACAGATCTGCTAGATGATGAACCTTAGGGATAAAAACATTTTGTTTGAGTTTGCTATTTCAAAGCAAGTGAACAAGGATTTGAATGTAGGCTGTGTGTATCCAGTTTGAGTGCAACACCTATCAAAAGACCAACATATATTCACCCGTGTTCTTGGCTGTAACAATCTCAGATACACAGGTGCTGCCTAGGAACTCAGGGTCTTGGTGCCAAGGGCATGGGAACAGTGAGTTTGGGAATCCTGTATCAGAGCCTTCATCTTCTGGCATTGTGAGCAGATACTCCAAGGAGGGTCATATCTTTCTAAGTCAGCACACTGGTAGAAAATGTAACACCTATAAAATTAAGGAGAAGCTAATAATATTCCTTCTGAAAAAGTAATTGTTGACTAAATTTTAGATGTCTACATTCAGCTCCCAAATCCTCTGGCTCAGACACAAAAGACAATGTACAGAGTACAGATGTTGAATAGAGGCACTGTACATCTATTGAAACAGGGTTAAGAAAATCTCACTGAAACCTAGCACCACTGTTTTGCAACAGGACATCCTGGTTCAGGTGCTGCACTGGCCATGCTACATCATTGCAACACTGCTAAAATTCCATGCTTCTTTTACAACAGAACGTTACATTCTTTTAAAAACTATTTAAGAGACATCTGATACAGCATGGTTTGCTTTCCTTACTCCCATTATGTTACCTCCAATTGAATGACAGCAAAATTCCAACCAAAAAGAAGACTCAATGCTGCTGATTTGGGTGATTATTTAGGATCCCTGAGGCAGTAGTTTAATTCACCACCTTTTGCTAGTGACTTTTGGTGTGATCTCAGGTGACTTTCTTAAACTTTCTTTTCCTACAGATCCTATCTTAAAAACTTGAATGTTGCCATTTACTTTCATGTATTGATAGCTACTCACTCTCCACCCATCCCTGAGTACATGTACACAGGCAGATGAGCACTCAGATGTTACTGTGGTGCAGGATATTGGGGAGCTTAGATAGATCCAGCGTAAACAGACAGAAAGAGAAGATCCCACCTGTCCTTCACATAATGCATATCCCTGCAAAGGTATGGAAAGCACTGGCAGAAAAAGTGTTAATTTGCTTTAAATTCTTTAATTGTTTTAAATATATGCACCCTGAGGATAATTTTTTTGCTGATGGAACTATTTTTAATTGGTGTGATGATGGCATACTGGATTATTAATCAAGTTGCTTATGTATGCAATAGGAAGAAAGACTTCATGAGAGGCTACAACATAAGACTGCTGGAACACACAGCTGTATAATTACTGGGGTCTTTCTGAAGAGCAAACTAATAAGAATTCACTAAAACAATGTGTTTAACCTAGATTTGCAGGGGGAAAATAGCCACATTTTTTGCAATATGGAAAAAAAAAATGCTTCTGTGTAGAACTGCTGGCATTCCCTTGGAAATTGGACCTCATAGTTAAAAGGTTTCAAGAGAAAAAAGTGTGGGAGTAATTAAAGAAAAATCTTTTTTAAATACTTCCAAAGAACATTTATTCCAAAAATTGAATGGGCAGACATCCAAAATCAATTGCCTAGATGTGCCTAGTCGAGCAAACAAGAGAGAATGAAAGATGCTTGGCAAGGTTGCATGGCCAAATCTGGAGTGGTGCAGTCTCTGCAGCAACAGCAGCATCAGGCAGCTCCAGGTTCCTCCAGCAGCCAGTGCTTCCAGGGGTGGCTGCACTGCTTGAGGATGCCAAAGACCCTCCCTCCGTTGCTGGATGAACTAAACGACAGCAGAGAGCCCTCAGCTCCAGGATGGACTCGGTGAGTCTCCTTTCCTGCTGGGACCCAACTGAAATGCAGACATTGGAGCAGATGATCAGCTCCCTGTATTTGAACAACTGCCTCAGCCTTTCTCCCTGCTTTTTTCTTTCATCACTTCCTGTTTTCCTCATGTCACATGTGTAAAAAATAGTTAATGTTAAGAAGAAACTTGTAACGCTGCTGGAGGATTTGTGTCTGTCCTTCTACCCTTTTCCAGGCCACACTGGAAACTTTGTCATGGAAACAAATTGCTTCTGTGGCAGTTTTCTTCTCTTCACAACTGGCTTTGACTTCAAGTTTTCAGTTAAAGAAGGAAAAAAATATTGGAAGGGACTATTTTTATTATACAAGCATACAGGCTGAAGCACAGCAAGGAGATTAAATGAGCAGACAGGACAAAGAATGGGAAAGTTGAATCAAAATAATGAAACCATGTAAGAAAGAGTCATTTGAGAATTCTGAGGCCTGTTTGTAAAAAGAAGGATAAGAAGAAAGACACTATCAAGAACACCATGAGCCATTAATTTCTACCTGAGAAATGTGTTGTGTTGAAAAGTCACCTCCTTTAAATTCAGCCTTCATGTTGTCTCTGCAGCATCCAATATTAATTAATATGAAAAATTATGTGACAGAAGAACACAGGGGGAAAAAGGAGGGCAAATTTTAAATACCACTTTTAAATCCCTCTCAGAAGCTGTTTAATGGTCTTCACTTGCATCAATATCAGTTGCATTGCAGGAGAAATCACTGTGTTTGCTTCATCTCTAAGTCCTAATTGCTGTACAAGGATTTTAAGAGGTGTTCCTTTTGAAGTGTGCATTTTGGAAAAGAACAACTCCTGTACATAGCCCCAGTAAAACAGCCAATCTCTCAAGCAGCTAGTCACATAAATTCTGTATAATTTCTTGGCAACATCTAGGAACCCCAGTAATAAAGAAGCAAGAAACTGTGCTACTGCTAGAAAAGTACAGATCCAGAAAACAGTCTCTTTTCCTTACAACTTAAATATGTATTGTAGACATTGCTCAGTAAGTTTCTTTCTATTTTTCCAAGTACCTGGAAGAAAAGGTCAAATTGAGGATGCTGGAGCCTCTGCCATTTGTCGGTGCATTTTCTCCAGAGCACAAGCGTTTGGTTGCCCAGAGCATCCAATGAGCCTGATCTTTGCTTCTCAGCCAAGCAATACAGTGCTATTTTCGAGCTCTTCTGTATTACTTTCACACAGGATAAGACAACTCATCTGGAATGCAGCGCAGCAGTTCCTGTGCCCTCAGACACACCAGTCCCATGAAGGCTGGAGTCTGCTGCCTGCATGGTGGGACAGTGAGAAGAGCAATGCCAGTCTGCAGGACAGGGTCTTCTCCTACAAAGATCTTTTCCTCTCTAATGACAGTTTATGTTCTCTGCTCCTTTCTTCTTCTCCAGAACCACTACAGAGCAGTATATTTGCCATGTGCTGCTGAATTCATTCAAGCAATCAGCTTTCCTGTCTCTGCACTTCTGTTTTGGTTGCTGCTAGAAGTAGAAAGGCCAAAATGCCATGAGAAAAATGACTCTCACAACATTTCAAGCATTGCTAAAACTAAGATAGATATATTTACATTTTAGAAAATGCTTGACCAGTTAAGAGATCTAGTCCAATTTTGGAAGCCTAAGTTATGTGAATCAGTTAGGGATATTTTTGTCCATTCTTTTAATATTAGAATCATAGAATGTCCTGAGTTGGAAGGGACCCACTAGGATCATTGAGCCCAACTCTTATCCTTGCACATGACAACCCCACAGTTCACACCATGTGTCTGAGGGCATTGTCCAGTCTTCTCTTGAACACTGTCAGGCTTGGGGCCATGATATCTCCCTGGGGAGCCTGTTCCACCACTCCACCATCCTCTGGGTGAAGAACCTTTTCCTAATATATGATCTAAACTTCCCCTGGCACATCTTCCTGACATTCCCTTGAATTCTGTTGCTGGTCACTAAAGAGAAGAAGAGTCTGGGATCTGCCCCTCCTCTTCCTCTTGTGAGGAAGCTGCAGACTGCAATGACGTCTCCCCTCAGTCTCCTCTTCTTCAGGCTGAATAAACCAAGAGACTTTAACCACTCCTCATAAGGCTTCATCTCCAAACCCCTCACCAAATTTGTAGCCTTCTTCTGCACACTCTCCAGTAGCTTTATATCCTTTTTATCCAGTGTCACCCAGAACGTGCTTCAGGTGAGGCCGCACCAGTGCAGAGTGGAGTGGGACAATCACCTCCCGCTCCCAGCTGGCAATGCTGTGCTTGATGCACCCAGGATGCAGTTGCCCTCTTGGCTACCAGGGCACACTGTGGGCTCATGTTCAACTTGCCATTGACCAGAACCCCCCGATCCTTCTCCGCAGAGCTGCTTTCCCCCAGTCTGTATGTACAGCCAAGGTTGCCATGTTCCAGGTGCAAAATCCAGGACATGGAGTGCAACTCCTTTTTGTTACATGCCATGTTTATCTAGTCAATAAAAGTAAAACGTGGAGCATGACTGGGTTTTCTACTGGTTTCAATTTGACCTTAAAGCAAGACAGCTACCGAAAGACAATGAGAAGCCAAATACATGGGGATCTGTTCATATTACTTAATGTCTCTGCGCATGTTTAAGCTTAAAGGTCCAAATACAATACAAAAGTTAGATACCTAAGCTTACAAAAACTTTTACAAAAAAACATTAATACTTACAAATACAATATAAAAGCTAGGTGAAGTAAGTGAGGGAGACCGTCACAGGGAGGGGAGAAAATAAGCATTCTGGTCACAGTGCTGCTCTGATACATGGTAAATCTGATCCTTTTCCTATGAAATTTGTTCAGTGTGCTATCAAAAAGCAATATGGTATTAATTATTTACCCCATGACCTCCTGCCATGTCCCTTTTAACAGAAAGCTTACAGCAAAGGAGTAATTTAATTTTCTAAAGCTGGTTTTTTTTTTTTTTTTGTTACACTCCTTAAAATGAAGCATTTTGGTTTAGGAACATTGGTGAAGAGTCTGGATCTGCTTATTTGACTGAAATTAGACATTTCAAGCTTCCACAAATACAACTATTTTGAGATTTGGCAGTGACTTTAACTGAATAGGAAGGGGTCTCCTAACCACAAAAAATGTACAAGTAGTTACTTTAATCTTCTATGAAGTCAGAAGCAGTTGGTGTGCTGTAAGAAAAGCCACTGCTGTCAAATGAACAATGGCTCAGTTTCTTCATTTTTGGAGTTACCAGCATGATTCAAACATAATGTGACTGCGTCTAAGAGCCCAGTATGTAATAACTGAAAATCTTTCTGAAATATCACATTTACTCAGTTCTAAAGACTGCCAAGTTTCTGTGACAGAAAAATCCTTGAAAGTGAGTGGGTGGAGCAGAGATGCAGACAGATCAGGCACGCCAGTGTGCATCTTGTCACCTGTTCCATTGAGGTGACACACATGGGCTTCCCAGGAACACAGCCACCCCAGCACCAACAACCTTCACTTGATGCCCAGTCTGGGCAGGGAGGAGCAGCTGGGGCTAGATGCAGAGACTTCCTGGGAGGAAATGGGGACCAGATGAGGGTGCATAAAAAACCCTTTGAATTATAAAGTTAATTGCAGTGATGGTGACTACACAGATAGGCCACCCACTCCTCGTGTGCACTTTAGCAACAGGTGGAAGCCAAGCAGCGGAAAGGAGAAGCTGGAATAGGGTCTCCTACTCCATCCCTGGTGACTACTTTCCAGGTCTGCCCTGAAGGCAGAAAAGGGGCAAGATGGTGGGCAAGTCTGGACCCTGACTGCAGGAGCTGGGATGCCTCCAAAGTGTCTCTGAGGAGAGGCTGAGGAAGCATGAAGATACCTAATGTCTAGACTTAGATAAAAATTGCAGTTTACATTTTATTTTACCTGTTTTCAGCCATGTAAATAAAGTCTGGCTTCAGAACTCACTGAAAAATAATTTTTGCTCTGTTTTATTCTCAAGCACTATCTTGGCATTACAGGGACATCAGGACAAATCCAACAGTAGGGTCTCTCCATAAGGAACAGGTGGGGGACACAGCAAGGGGAAGCACAGACCACTCGGAGGGAGCTGCACACAGGACACACGTTGTGGGAGGCTTTAGGTCAGAGAAGGTTACCTGCCAGCCTGCCATGGACCACCAGGCTGCAGTCCATGTACCGCAAGAGGCTGAATTACTCCCTGCAAAGACTAATTGGCCGACAAAGACTCTATGGCCTTCAGAGAGCCCTGGCACCACAGCTGCCTTCATCTCCTCTCATCAAAGAGAAGTATAAGCCCAGTGGACTTAGATCTGAACATGTATTAGGGAAAAATGAGCCCATGCATTTCACCCACACACATTTCTCCAGACATGCTGCCTACAGTACTGGGTTTTGAAGAGGGGAAAACTGACAGTCAGGAAGGCAAACCTAGGTTAAAAGTAACTTAAGGTGTCTTTCCTTTCCAGTAAACATACAGAAAGCCCTAAAAGAAGCAGGGCATGTTAGAACACCAGAGGTAACTTGCTGCTCTGTGGCCCTTTCTGAAGTACACATGATCATCTGCTTACTCCATGTAGATATACCACCTCTATCAGGAGGCCCCAGCCTAAAGCAAATAAAGTTATTTCTATTCCATGTCTGAACTGGAGACTTTGACAGGGCCAGATCAGTATTTCCAGGATAAGCTGGCCAGAAATATTGATTATTCAATGTGAAACAGGCTTTATTTTATGGTAAGATGAAATATATAGCATATTTTTTTTCCAAAGAAACAGTCGCAAGAGGTGAGTTCAGATCTGCAGATGCTCACTGATACTTTACATGATCTAGCAACAGAAATTTAAGCTGAACCTGTAGTAGCAAGGTGCAAAGCTGATAGTCCTGTTTTATCTGCCAGGGTGGCTCACAGAGACGTGGAAGTCAGTTGGTCTTCACCTTCCAGGAAACTAAAGCGTCTGATGTGTGCTGGACTCTGGAAGGGTACCATAACTCTATAAGCAGGTCTGAGCAGGCCACTGACCTTGGGAAGAGGTGGACCAGTAATTCCCCCAGCTCAGGAAGGAAGCACTCAAGTTTTTTCTTGACTACATGGCAACAGTTACACTAATTACTGTAACCTAGTAAAAATAAGCCAATAGATGTGTCATTCCATATTTTGGTAAAAGTAGGAAATATGATTCCAGAAGTTATTTCTCCTGATATCCATGTAATGGTATCTCAGGTGTTACCTGTTCACTTGTCCCAAAGGCACATGGAAGCACATGTGTCGGTGCAGGCATCAGTCAGCCTGTCCATAGTGCTGGGCACAGAGCGTCATTGCCAAACAGGAGCAAGCCCAGTGGAGGGCCAGCAGATGCTCAGGGCACATGCCATGCAAGGAAAGGCTCTCCAGTCTGGAGAAGGCAAGGCTTCAGGGGGACCAGCCACCTAAAGAAGGGTGTAGAGGTATGGAATCAGACTCTTCTCATATGTGCCCAGTGGAAGGAAAAGAGGCAACAGACACAAGCTGGAACTTGGGAAGGGCCGACTTGATACAAGGGAAAAATGTGCACTGATTATGCAATTTGGCTGATGGTCAAATGCTGAAATAGATACTCTAAATCTCCATCCATGGAGATATTCAAAACCTAACCAGACACACTATGAACAACCTGCTTCAACTGGAACTGCTTTGAGCAGGATTTTGGATTAGAAAGCCCCAGAGGTCCCTTCCCATCTGCATGACTATGATCTGATCCTACAATTCTGAATATAATGGCCATTTCCACTAAAGTAATAAAATCACTCATTTTCTTAAAGCAAATCATTCAACTACCATTCACTTCACTGGTATTTAAACTGATTTCCATCATCCTCTGTTTCGTCTAGCCTTTAAGGTCTTTAGAATAAGAGTAATGATGCATTATTTCCAATTAAACTGCACTTTCTAAGAATTTTAAATCGATCTCCCCTATGATACTGTGTAATGTTGTTCATCCAAGTACTTTCTTCATCTTTCCTCACTTATTTGCAGATTCTTTGATTTTCAAGTCTTTCAGACAGAAACTTCCACTCTCAAATGCAGCATAAGCTTAAAATCACACACATGTACATGCACAACTAAAGAAACAGAAAAGCAGCTTCCACAAGTAGGAAGGGTCATAAGTGTTGATCTCAGGTTTCATTGTTGCATACAATGAACTGGGAATAAAGTGCTCTGGGTGTTTTGTTTTGTTTTTTCTTTTGTAATTGCACTATATTGTATTTGAGAGCTGCTTTCAGTTTATAGTTGCAGAGCTTCATGGGACACTGGTGTGTTCAGTGGAGTAAAACTTCTCCACTCTGCTACAACTCTACTAAGAATAGAGCATGTCTGAGAACTCAACACCCATAACCATATTATTACTTCAAGTTCAAAAATGGTGTTTCAGTTGCTGTGCACTTTCTTTCCTCTTTACATGTTCTCCACTTTCCCTTTCTCAGTCTTCCTGAAGAGCGGTATTTCTAACCACACAGGTAGGTAAGCAAAATTTGTTCATTGCTGATTTGGGGCCTATAGGGCTTATTTGCTTTTATCCAGCCACTTTGGAACAATAAAATTTTCCCATTTCTTTATCTTTGCATCTGTTCCCTTGGTCAGGCAAAAAAACCTGGAAAACTCCACTCTGCCAATGTAAAAGAAGAAACCTTTTTGTTCTCTTGTCTCCACTGTTTCCACCTCTCCCCAAATCCCCTCTCTTTCAGCAACAATTTATAGCCACGTACCACTGACTGTATTTGCCTGCTATGCAAAGTGGTTTTCACTAATCTGCTACTTAGTGGGTAATTGTTAAAACAATTTGTCCATATTAATCAGTAGTATAACATCATTGATTTCTGTTGGAGTCAAACCAGGAATTAATGTGGGCTATTAATTTTGCAGAAAGCTTTTTATATGCAACTAGGTGCATTGTGAAGTTGCCAGGAGCGTTAATGATTGCTGCAGTTCCTAGCTCAGATATCAGTTGTTTTGGCGAGCTCTGCAGTGTCTTTTCATAAGATTTACTCCCCCTAGATTAAAGCTTTTGGAAGCTATTTTTTTCCAGTGAGCTTATTTGCTTTACCTGCTGATTGTATTTAACATTCATTTTAAGTATGTCAGTCCATGGTGTACAATACTTCTAATGATATGTGCTATCACTGCTGAACCAATGTTTGGGAAAGGATGCTTCAAGCTTGTCTATTTGCACCTGGAGCAACCAGATTTCCATGCAACATTTTTTCTCACAAATGTTGGTGGTCTTCTTATGTGAGTGAAAATTTGGACATTTCTTTTTGAATAAAATATAATGTGAATGACAGACTGACACTCAGTGTTCCCAAGGTCTTCTCATTTTATACAAAAATAAATTTTGTGTTATGCCTATTAGTCTTTGTTATTTTAAGGGGCTGGAATATTTTTAACAATAAGTCTTGAAGACCATTGCTGTAGAAATCAGGAAAGAAGACTTGGGAGGAGAGGAGGTTAGCAGACAGGTAAGAGATATTTCAAGTTTCTGTCATCTGGCAAGAGCCATGGGGGGATTACAGACTATTGATAGTAGGTGGATATTTTAATGAATATAACTATTAGTTTTAATCTATTACATTGCATCTATATTAGTATTGAGTTTTAATGAAAATACATTGTCTAGATGCAGGATCAGACCTGCTGTAACTATTGTTTAATAACTGTATGGCATATTGATAGGTCATGTTGTGTTCATAACCCAAAAGGCTGCAAAGCCAGATTGTTTGAAAATCCTAACAACTCTATGGCTAAGAAGAGACCAGGAAGCAGTAGTGTAATGATATTGATGGGGGATATGTGCAACTACTACAAGATTTAACAAAAATTCCTTGAATTCTGCATGCGTTTATCACAACAACCCAAGGAATTATGGACAAATAATATGGACAAATTGTTTTAACAATTACCCACTAAGTAGCAGATTAGTGAAAACCACTTTGCATAGCAGGCAATAATAAAGGCACAAGGAATTGAGAAATTTGTAGCTGAAAATTACAATTTGTCCTTCTGGAACACAATTTGAGTTTAAAAAAAGGACTTCTGAATGACCAGTCTGCTACCCATTGGATAAGGTCATTTTTTATCACAGTGTGCTCTAGCTTTGCACAAAGAAAGCAAGGGACAGTGGTGTTAAGAACTATAATTCTATAAATAACCCAAAAATAAGTTTTCTCAGCAAGAGTGTATGATCTGACCATGAAGACTATCCTTTGCTATATATATAGCTAAAGAATGTGGGTTTTTTAAATATCAGAGGAAGAATAAAAATAAGCTAAGTACGTTCAACCATATTTTTGTAATTCAGGTTTGAAGTTCAGCACTAACTGAATCCTTGGACAATGGGAGACATGATCCCATCCTGAAGAGAAAATCCCTGCTGAGGAACAGGCCTTCAGGGAGTCAGCTGGAGGCAACAGTGATCAAGTTATCTGTTGAGAGCAGCAGACTGCGTGGTCAGCGAAAGGGTGCAAGTGAGCCTTGGCCTTGCTCTCCACCTCAGCTGCACCAAACAAGATGAGGACAGCACAGCTCAAAGGGGAGACTGAAGCCTTTCCCCCACAAGATCAGTGGGAGGATTCAGATATATTGCATCTCGGGGATATACAGATGTACAAATGAAAGAGTAATCCAAGCCCATAAACATCACAGGTGAGGGCTTACCTTGTTAAGCTAACCAAGCAAGGTAACCATGGAGGTCCTGCCCTGCCTGCCAATATAACCCTTTTCCTGAAGAGCTGCCCAAGGGAAAGCCCATCAACAACCTCAGTAGAGCCATGGGAAGAAGCATATGGCCAGGGTACCCTCAGATCATGGGACATGATAGCAGGGCTATCAGCAAGAAAAAGTTTCAACAAATCCAGTTCACATGAAAGTTAGAAAGTAGAAAAATAGGATTAGAAAGGACATTATTTTAAGCTAAATGAAAAAGAAAAATCATGGGAAGAGTAGAAATATTTTCAATCAGATCTCTGAAGAATGAGGTGTATATTAGAGTTATGGTTTTATTAAAGCCAGATTTCTAAGCAGCATCCAAAGGGTTCTGTTGCATGTGTTTGAAATAAAAATCAGGCACAAACCAGGAATACACACATGAAACCTGGCCAGACCTCCAGAGAGGTCAGCAAGTTCCCACGTGTGCCTTTAAGAGAAGGATCATCATGCTTGCTTTATAGACATCAATTAACCTCGCAGAAAGAGTGACACTGAGGAAGCACAGTTATCCTACTGTAAAACTAGCATGAGATCAAACTGGGGGGGGGAAAATTATTTTTTAATGCAACCTCTCACTTCTTATACAGTTAAGAATACCAGACCCTTGACCAGAACGGCCCTACATGCTGGAGCCATGCTGGAGTGTAAAGGGGGTCAGAAAAGAATTGCAAAGATATTTCCTTCAGTGACATTTAATGGCTGAGGCTTTGGGGAAAGGGAAGCATTGGGCATAATTTCATGTCACCATTGTGGGTTAATGGTTGAGGTCTGTTCACAGCACCAGCTTGGAGTTCGGCAGTGGGAAAGAGGTGGGAGAAGGGTGTGGAGAGATGTGAAGGAGAGGAAAGGGACTGAAACGCTCGCCAGCACCAGGGCTAGACACACAGGAGCCACAAGTTAGGCAATCATTTAGATCAACCAATTATTTCAGTGCTTATGTTTATGGCATTAACTTCTATTCCTACTACCCACCTTTCTCCTTTCCTTTAAGATTTCAAGTGCATTGAAAGCTAATGAGCATGCTCTTTGGTGAGCCAGGATGCTGTAGAGGCTCATTAGGATCAGGTCAAACTGTTGGCAGGCACACAGGGCACTGTGCCATCACATCTGAGCCAGCAGAGACCCTGCCACGGCCCTCCCTGGGTACCTCCCCCTTCACCTTCCTCGTCCCCTGACTTTTTTTTCTGCTTCCATCAGACCCTGAAATCACAGCATGTGATATTTTCCTGGGCATCACCCAGCCTATGAAGTTTGACTGGAGGAGTCCGATACCATGCACATAGCAGAGCTGAGCATCGGGACCTGAATGCCTAGCCACAGTTGGCAACCCAACCTGACCACATGGCAGAGCAAGCAGCACCTCCCACCCTGGGTGCACCAGCAGAGCGAGATTTCTCCCCATTCACATTTCTCCGCTTTCTGTCAGAAGCAGGAGCAGGGACTGCAGCATGTAGTGGTCCTGACAGAAGGACTAACGCCCTTTTTCCCACTCCAAAAAAACAGCAGACAGACCAAATGCTGCACACAGCAGCCCTGCCGATGGTGACATTCACGGGTTCTGTCTAAGCCCCTTTGGGCGCCACCTGATTCCCATTTCAGCATGTTTATTTTTCACTTTTCACTCTTTTTTTTTCCTCTGTAAACTAATCAACACATTGCAAAAGGCTGGTATGAATTTTGAAGTGTGCTTGCCACTGCAGAACAAATTTGTCTCTCTACTCCAAACCCAAAACCATGTTCCTTATTTCACACAGCAAGAGGAAGAGTCATTCTATCACCTTTGAAATCCTTAGGCCAAGTCAATCCACCAAAAATTATCACAGGAGCATCAAACAATGCTATTTTTTTCCTGGTAGTGGGAGAATCCAGTAGCAGCCCATCAAAATGCCGCTGCATGAGAGATGACCACAAGTTAGGTGAAGGGTTCCACAGCAACCATTACCAAACCCTGCAGGGCTGCAAGGAACAGAGTCAGTTGAGTAAAACCCCTCCATGACGCACCTGGAGACAGGTGAGGGTTAGGCAGGCCACAGAAATGTTAACAAAGGGACTTATGTAGCCTCAGCAGCAGCATATGGTTGTCTTCCTTTTCAGCAATTTGATCAGATGAAAAGCCTTTCTGTTCCCAGGGAGGTTCCTGAATTCATTTGCAGGTCAAAGAGCAGAATTGGTGGCAGAGGTGGAGTGGGAACTGGCTGTCTTCACAGCGCTGTGTCCCATGGTGGGCTGCGGGGATATGGAGGCGAGAGCACACAGCTGTTGGTCCCAGGACGGCTTGGGGATATGGGAGCTCCAGAGAGGCTGGAGGAGGGGCAGCTGCAGGCAGGGCCGTCAGCAGAGCTTAATTTTACAAACTGAAGCAACAACAGTAATGGTATAGGCGTGACAAGCCTCGTCACAGCTGGTTTGGGATTCAGCCGGCTTTATGTTGTTTTGATTAGCCTGATGTTTGGCTGGTGGGATGCCTGTACGGGCACACATGTGGGCGGGAGGATAAACACAGCTGAGCAAATCTGGTCCCTCATCTTCCTTCTGCATAGGCAAATGGGTTTATCCTTAGCTCAGATGAGAGCCGTAGCCATTCTCCCTCCCACATCCAAAAAGATGCAGCTGTATTTAATGGCAATGTATCACAGGAGCATTTGTGGCAGTTTTGCTGATGTTTATTGCTATAGACAAAGCACAAATGCTTTCAGTGCTGTGTCAAGCTGGTGAAACTCAGACAGCTGTGAAGAAGAAAAAAAATGGCACTGAATCACTTGGGGAGAGAAGATGGCAAAAGGTGGAACATCCTGGTAGAGAAAATATGGCAGTTTAAATACGATTCTTCCCTCTCAGGTCAAGATACCCCTCCAGAAAACCAATTTTCAACCAGCTCTTTACTGCAGAAGCTAGACAGGCTTCATTCAAAGCCCATATTTTTGGTTCCTATGGTGTGTTACTGGCAATTGGTTGTAAACACAAACAGTATAAGAAGGTAGACCCAACTTTAGGGGACTGGGGAAGAGAGAAGGATGGAAAATATTAAGCCATTAGAAGAGGGAAAGCAAATGTATTAATAGGTTGAGATAGAAAAAGAAATCATCAGTCTCACAAGATAAATTATTTTGGGGTTGTCCAGTCTCTTCAGACACACTCTGTATCTGATGTCCCTGCCCCTGTTTTGAATGGATAGACTTTCTCCAAATCCATAACATTTTTTAAAAGACAATGTATCGTCTCTGAAATTTACCCAGAAACATAATAGAAAATTGTCTTAAACTGACAGCAATATAAGCTCTGTCTTCCATCTTCCCCTATAGCTTCTGAGAATTTGAATTTTTTTCATTATGAGTAGTAAAATAAGCTATGATAGCTGAAAGCCTTTCCAGGGGTTAATAAATGGGCAGAGATGGCTGAAAATACACAACCAAAACTTTGTGCCTCACATTGGATCCAAGGTTGTAAACTCAAGCCTACAGTTTGCTAAGCCACTGCAACAGTACCTCAGTGCCCTGTGAACTCTGAATTACTAGTTAATTCCTCTTTAGCACCCAACACATCAGAGGTGCTGAGGGGTGGTAAACCCCAAACTACCACTACCCTCTTTGCCAGAGGTTTTTCCTTCTCTCCCATTTCTGTCATCTGAGCTGTGTTTGTGTAAATGCTCCTTCATTCACTTTGTATCTGCCAAGGGACTTCAAATCACATCAGCAACCTAGATAGATTTGGTGGACACATTACAACTTCACCAGGAGAAAGGCAGTAAGCCTTTCACTGGCATAGCAGTTTTAGGAATGATCATCAATCTATATGCATCTATTAACACTTTAGAGTTCAAAATAGAAGACTACCTAATCTACAGTTCTGCTGTCTGTCCCCCTGCCAGCGATACCGTCATTAATCAGAATGCAACAAGGGTAATATATTTAAGCAATAGCAAAGCAGGAGGTGGAAAGCTGAGATCCTTTGTACCCATCTGTGAGTAGGACAGGAACCATGGGATTTCAAAAAGTAAGCACAAACCAAGGGATACAGATGTTCAAAAGGAAGAACAATATGGTTTGCCCAACACGGTTCACCTCAAGCTTGCCTGAATAAGAAAAAATCACCCATTCTCATGCAAGTGGGAGGTGGGTGGAGCTTATTGATGTGAATTTACTTAAGCAAAGGGTGCAACATATTCAGTATAGTTTATCTTGCTTTTTGACTCTGTTATGCTGCATAAGGGATGTGTTACCTACTACTATGCATACAATGGACTTTTTTCACATATTTATTATTGGACATTTGGTAGAATTAACTAATTAAATAAATTATTCCCTGTATATTGTTCAGACATTTGGAAATGAGGAAAAAAAAAACAGTTTTGATTTATTTTTTTAGTAAAATATACCAACACTCTTTGGAGAAGAAATAATTAGTCATTCAGCCAGCACAGAAAATAGGTACTGATCCATCAACAATATAGTTTATACATCTTATCTTGAAAAGAATAGTCCTTAAAATGAGCCAAAATTTATAAAAGTCACAGAACAATGAATAACTGTTTTATGGGTAAAAAGGATGTTAGAATTGTGTGAATTAATTATAACATGCCTGAGTTTTAATCCTCATTGGAGAGCCTTCTGTTTCTTCCATCAGGAACTTTTTCTACACGGGGAAGGGTGGAGGCCATCCCCTGACTAGCATCAGTGCTCCTTTAGCACTTCATTCTGAGGCAGGGGAAGCATCAGGATCAGTGTGGCTCCTTGTGGGCTGCAGGTCTGACCAGCACAACTAGCAACCCAGAACGTCTCCTAACCTTTTCCCCCATCATAGAATCATAGAACGGTTTTGGTGGGAAGGCACCTGTAAACGCCATCTAGTCCACGAGCAGGGACATCTGCAACTCGATTGGGTTGCTCAGAGCCCCATCCAGCCTGGCTTTGGATGTCTCCAGGGATTGGGCATCTACCATCTCTCTGGACAACATGTTCCAGTATTTCACCACTCTCATCATAAAAAATCTATTCTTTATATCCAGTCTAAGTCTAACTTCTTTCAGTTTAAAACCATTACCCCTTGTCCTATCACAACTGGCCCTGCTAAAAAGTCTGTTCCCATCTTTCCTACAGGCCCCTTTAAGTACTGAAAGGCTACAATAAGGTTTCCCCAGAGCTTTCTCCTCTGCAGGCTGAACAACCACAAGTCTCTCAGCCTGGCCTCACAGCAGAGCTGTTCCATTCCTCATGGCCTCCTCTGGCTCCTCTCTAACAGGTCCATGTCTTTTCTGCACTGAGGGCTCCAGGTGCATACAGGACTCTAGGTGGGGTCTCACCAGAGCAGATCAGAGGGGCAGAATCACCTCCCTCGATCTGCCAGCCACACTCCTTGTCATGCAGCCCAGGATACAGTTGGATTTCTGGGCAGTAGAGCACACATTGCCAAGTCTTGTCCAGCTTTCCACCCACCAGTACCCCCAAGTCCTTCTCTGCAGGGCTGCTCTCAATCCTTTCATCTTCCAGCCTGTCTTGATACTGGAGATTGCCCCAACCCAGATGCAGGACCTTGCATGTGGCCTTGTTGAATTTCATGATGTTCACATAGACCCTCTTCTTGAACTTGTCCAGGTCTCTCTAAATGCCTTCCCACCCCTCAGGTGTCATCTGCAAGCTTACTGAAGGTTCACTTGATCCCACTGTCTATGTCATTCACGAAGGTATTAAACAGTACTAGTCTTGATACAGATGCCTGAGGGGCACAACTCATCATCGATCTCCATTCAGACATTGACTCATTGACCACTACTTTCTGGATGTGGCCATCCAGCCAATTCCTTATCCAACAAACAGTCCACCAATTGAATTCATATCTCTCAAACTCAAAGAGAAGATTGTTGTAAGGTGTCATGTAAAAAGCCTTACAGAAGTCTTCATATAGACAGCATCCCTAGCTATTCCATTGTCCACTACTGTATTAACAGTCACTCCATTGTAGAAGACCACTAGGCTGTTGAGGCAAGACTTGGCCTTGGTGAAGCTGTCTCAAATCATCTCCCTGTGCTCCATGTGCCTTAGCATAGGTTGTAGGAGGATCTGTTCCACGATCTTCCCAGGCACAGAGGTGAGACTGACAGGTCAGTAGTTCCATTTCAAAACCAGATTTCTATTGCCATCAGGACAACTGCAATATTGACACAATCTAAAGTTTGAAATTGCTGCTTTTCATCCAGGAGGCTGGTCCAGAAATTATCACAACAGTGGAACTTCCCTGCCAAATCCACAAAGACTAGCTTGCTGTCCATGGGTTGGATTATATATACATATATATATACACACATACATACATTATTTGACCACGACTTCAGGAAGGTTCCAACAGCAATCCTCTCATCTGTTCCTCTGCCTAGTTGTAATGAAGGGAAGGGACCTCAGTTACAGCATTATGATGATCAGCAGTGAGTGTAACCATTTTTTAATTATTATTATAACCCAGCAGCATCATCAACAGTGTAGTCTTCCTGGATACAAGATAGTTGCCCACCCCATCCAAAACCTATTTCATCAGAGAACATGGGAGATAAAAGAAACTTGTTGTTTATATATGCAACAGATTCACATAATCCATCATCCATCAAAGCTAAAAAACAATTAGCCACATTGTCAGGATCAACTAGGATATAAAGTACAAAACACAGAGGCAATAAAGGAAATGCAGAAACTTGCTGACATGGAAAGGCAAACCAAAGGATTAACTGAAGAAAATTAGCATTCCAGAAGGAAAAGTGAAATGTGAATTATCTGTTGATTTATTCCAGTTTGCCCATGTACTGGCCCATATAAAACTCTGCCTCAAGAATTCAATATCTGGTGAATCTTTATTAAGTATAAAGCTGGTGTAAGGAAGACTGAATTGGATCTCCTCTTTATTCCGTTCCTGATTATAGGGTGGGTCTCTGTGCTTTCTTTTCACTGTATCTTGGAGCACTTATCTGGGGGCTTGCAAGCCAAACCCAAAGGCTGATCATCTAAGGTTAGGAGGTGGAGCAACTAAGTCCTCGTAAGATGATCCAAGCCAGTGGGTATCTATGTTGTAATAAAAAAAAATCATACCAGATGTGATTTTATAGCAGGATTGACAGTGCATGCACAAAGCAGAAAAATCCTGTAGGCTACAGTCATTTTTTTCCACACCAGAGTGCTGATCAGCCAGGAAAGGGACTGGAGAGCATGTTAAGAGAGAACATGGTCCCTCTGAAGAGCAGCACCTCCCGCACCCCCAGTCTAGCACCCAATCACAGCAGCACACCCAGGTCTGGAAGGCCTCTCCATGGATGAAGTCAGCCAACCTACACACACTGTGACAGCAAAATCT
Organism: Streptopelia decaocto; assembly: GCF_964273445.1. NCBI lineage: Eukaryota > Metazoa > Chordata > Aves > Columbiformes > Columbidae > Streptopelia > Streptopelia decaocto. The sequence continues at coordinate 54,957,649 of NC_138657.1, forward strand.
AATTATCCCTGAGCAGCTGAAGACCCTGCACTAATTGTGCTTTAAATAAAGGGACTATCTGTGGGGAAGCAGAAAGAAATTTGGAAACTGCAGGTATCCCTGGAGCAGTGGAGAAGCACAATCACCACAAAATGGCCCACTGATAGTTAATAACAGTTGGCCAGAGCTTTTTTCCTACTCTCCTGAAGAGAGATGGGTCAGATATTTTCAGCTGGGTCATCTCTGATATAGCAACTTCATTTCTCAAATGATAATAATCACTTGTACCCTGCCACTATAAATAAAGTTTTAAAGGATCTCTGACTTGAATTTTCTTCATGACATTTCATTTTCAGAGGTACTTCCAAAACCACTAATGAAAGACCAAAACAATATAAATAATGAAACTGTGTATTCCATGTCTGAATTAATAGTATGATATTTTTTCATTTGTATTTACAGATAAACTATTTTCTAGATTTTAGTTATTTGAAAAAAAAAAAAAAAAGTAAATCCTCTCGTCACTTAAAAAAAAAAAAAAAAAGGTATTATTATTTCATGTTTGACATAAAAATACTTGCTTCTGGACCAAACAGAAAAGCTTTAATTCCATCAAGCTACTCTCACAGGCTATGCCATAAGAGAATGTCCTGTCTGTATTACAGCTTTTCACTGCCTTTCCTTCTAAAAGGAAAATCTTGTCTTCATACAAAAATAAATCTGGCTGAAAACAACTGCATAGACCTCCACAAAAAGTGATTAAATAATGAAGGCTGGGAGCAGCCACCAAGCATAAGAAAGCTCAAACGGAGCATGAATTTTGATTGTTATGGTTTCTACTACCACCTCACCAAGGATTTGGAGAGATTTGGGTTCTGAGGTCAAGACAGAGTGTGACCACACAATAGAGATGATAGTTTGCAAAAGCCAAGGTGCAAAATTTCCTTCAACTGGAGAAACTCCCAGAGGACTCGTGGGAAGAACTCCCCAGTCAACCTGGGAAATCTTCGCAATCTATATTTCCATGAATACTTGAAGAATTGGCTTGACAGGCTCAGAAGGTCTAATCCTAGAGGCCAAATTTGACTCTCATTTGCACAAGAAAAGAAATCTGGATTATTCTAGTGATGCCAACCAACAGTTCTCAGGGTGATGTCTGTGATGGGGCACAGACTGTTTCCCCTGTAACTCAAGCAAGCGCACCTCAGAGCTGTAGCAAGTGACTGCTGATGGCATTAAAGCTCATTTGATTCATTACTGCCAAAACTCATTTGATTCATTACTGAACCATCAATATGGTTTCAGGCACTAGTTCTCAAATAAGCTAGTTACATGTCACCAATTCTTTTAATTCCATTTTTGCAAGCAGGATGAAAATCTAACCCTGCTTCCTTATTCTTTTAAGTGACCATATAAACCATGAATGTATGTGTTTTCTGCCAGAGACAAGCCCTCTGAAACCTGCTAGGTAAGTATAAACCCAATATCTTTTCATATAAGACAATATAAATCAATTTGCCAAAGCCTTCACAGAGGAAGAGACACAAGATTCAGATATATCAAAATAATGTCAGTATCAATATGAGAAAGCTGTTATGCAGTGTCACTGCCCCTTTACCATTGAGTTACCGCTGGCTCCTGTAGGAGACAGGTTGGCCACCTTCTCCCAGATGACAGCACTGCTCCCATCTCCTGCCCAGGCAGAAGACATCTCCTCCAACAACCTAAACTACTTCCTGGGATGAGGGCTGTTTGTGGATGCACAACACTGTCAGACGCAGTTAGCAGTTACCCAATTTTATTATTGTCATAAATGATTATTCATTTTCATTCACCTTAGATTTGGGAGTTTCAAGAAAGTGCTCAGAGAAAACCATTTAACGGAGTCATTCAAGTCAATCAGCAATTACTGGTAACATTAAGGGCAATTTATTCTTTGAGATTATCTAGGTTAATTTTGCAGCCCTAAGAAGTTCAGAGGTAATTTGGACTAATCTGAAATACTGGATGCTTCTGCAAAACAATCAGTAAAACAAAGCTCAGTTTTCACTACACAGGAAAAGATCATGCAGTTCAAGTGTTACATGGCTCATCCCATATCAGAACTGTATTTCAAAATATCAAAAGTCCACAAAACTCTTTTGAGTTCAGAAGATTGGGGGAGAGATCTCAGATTTGAACATGAGAGTGTTAATCCACCCTTAGGCAATATATCAAGTTTGGCCAAAGAGATCAAAGTAATACTCTCCTTTTTTTTTTTTAATGCGATTCCAAGTTGGCAATTTGTATGCCAGGTTTCAACATGACAGTATTTTGAACAGCTGAGATAACATGCAGTACCATGCAAACTGACTTGCTTAGTAGAAACTAAAGGAAAAATTATAGTGCAAAAGCAGATAGGTCCAGAACAGTTATCTTATATACAAGGTAGGTAGAAGGATATGACTAAGACATCCTTGCTTTGGTACATGAAGATGTAGGATGTGCCTCTTATGGTCTCTCAAAATGAAATCTGGCAATTATGAGAGAAATTAAGGAATTAACAGAGTTGCTCTGAAATAAGCAGAAACAAGTGAACTACCAGAAAGCTGTGGTGGCTACAGTATTATAACATCTTTTGCCTAAACTTGCACCATAAAGTTAAAGCTGGCAGATCAGGGACACTTTTTCATTCCTGGAGAATTTAACTTTTCAAACTGTAAGAAACTGTTAAGAAAGGGGAAAGTAAAAACATTATTGAAATAATATGAAAACTTTCTCCCTATTTGATCAATTGAGGTGCCTGGAATACAAAATGGTCCCTGGAGTTTAGGACACTATAGGTGGATGTTAGGATTAAATTAATTGTTCTTATCTACATCTGAGCACATTCTCTGGGTGTTATTTTCTTAAACCTTACAGATAATGACCAGTGCTGTCCCAGCACACTTCAGCTAAGAAGTTCTACTTTATAACATCTTATTTCATCAAGATGTTGGCACTGAGTAGATGGTGTAAAAAGAAAAAAAAAGAAAAAAAAAAGCATAGTCCACTGAAGTTTAGCATTTTAAAAAAGAATAACATAAGGCATTTCAGTCTTATTATAGTAAGACAATGTTATTTTTGCATTGTGAGGTAGCTTTTCAGTGGTTTCATGGGAATTCTGAAGTGTTTTGTTGTGTAAGGCTCCAGACTGAGAGCAATTATTTTTAAAGCCAAGTCTCCTGACACACAGAAACTAACCAGAGTGCATCAATACAACAGCCAGGGATGTTATACTTACATATGTGACCCAGCAAAGAAAAGGAGACTAGCAAGCGGGTCCTGTTTGACAGCTCAGACAAGCTGCCAGTCCCTGGTAGAAGCATTGTGTGCATCACGTCTCCTGCCACACTCCCGACCCTGTGGCTGGTGTGCCGTCTGGAGACAGAACCATGCTTCAGCAGCCACCCAGCCCAGACCTCCTCCTAAACCTGACCCCTTCCAAACTGGACTTTAGCTCCGTGACATCAAGGCCCAGTGCCACTGTTGTGCACAGACTCTGTACACCCTTTAGGACCCCAACGTCAAAATTAAATGGTAAGTAGACTTTGCAGGGCTCCTGACTACACAGAGGTGGCAGGGTAGTTATCATTTCTAAGAACTTCACAAGTCATCTGAATATCTAACAGACCAATATTCTTTATATTTTACTGAAGTTCTGCAGAGTGGAAGGAAACTTGCTGCTGCTTCACTGGCTGTGTAGTTTTTGGCATCCCACTGAAATGGACTGGTGTAGGTTGGAGGGCATCTCTGGAGGTTGTCATCTCCATGCCCTGCTGAAACCAAGGACCAATTTCAGAGTCAGATCAAGTTTCTCAGGGACACTTCCAGTCAAGTTTGGAAAGTCTTGTAATATTTCAATTCCAGGTCACTGTATGTGTAGATGTAGTGAAAAAGGACCGTCCTTGGAGGTGTTTAAAAGGTGTTTATTTGAGGTTCTTAGGGACACGGTTTAGTGCTAGAGTTAGGTTAGGTTATGGTTGGACTCAATGATCCTGAGGGTCTCTTGCAATTGAAATGATTCTATGATTCTATTAATGGAAAACACAGGACTTACTGAGGCTATTAGGTTGGTGCTGTTAGCTTCTGACAGTGTGCATAGCAGGAAGCCCAAAATAGCCAGCTACAAAAACCACTTTCTTGGTGTTTCCTGTTGGGAGTCCTCTGCCCTTTTCAAGCCACCATGGCTGCCACCTCCCCTTTCCTTCTAAACACCCGCACCACACTACCAGGGGCTGTAGACAGCCAGGACCACAAAGACATGTGTCATCCTGCAAATGGAGAATGGTACAGTTAAGAGACACCTCAACACTAGTAGCTTCTCTGTTTTCCTTTGTAAACGCAGTGCAGTGAAAAGTGAAAGATGCTCAGCCAGCAGAAACTGATCCCACAGAGCTTTGCTGACTGATACCCACTGGAATCTACTGAAAAGAAATAATACCCTTTAACTTTGCAACATGGAGGCTGAAATAAAAACTGAGGGTGAAATTAGCCAGTGGAAGTGATTCTGTGAAATGCAGCTTCCAGTAAAGGTCTCTTTGCTATTTTAATGAAACCAACCTACACAAGAACTACACAACTGAGAGGTTAATACAAAACCTGGCAACTGACATCTGTGAAGGCTCTTGCCTGCTCCTTCTGAGTGCAGAGACAGGCTGGAAAACCTCAGTACCCAGTACATGACCAACTTCTTATTTACCCAAGCACTGACTAAAGGTGAGATTGTGAGACAGGTGGCTGGGCTAAAGGGACCTTCACTTCAACCCACTTCATGCAATCAGGGAAAGGGGTGCACAAAAGCTTTTTGGGGGTGAGATGGTGGCATTTTTAACAGTGATTACCTTTCAGGCTCCATACTGCAGAAGAACTGCACTCCTGTCTGCAGTGGCAGACCCGTGACTGCAGACAAGGCAGCAAGCCACCATACAACATACCTACTCCAGGTTAAGCTTGTTTATTGCAGCTTCATTTCTGCTCTTGGCATGTTCATCTGATTCAGTGGCTGCAAATATACAGATGGGGATTTGAGCTCAGGCCACCAGGAAAGCTTACCCACCCATGATATACTACCTCTTTCCCAAATGATCGGTGGCTCTGCCCTCAATGGGCACATGCCTTGCCATGCAATTTCACTTCCAGACACATGAAGGGAGCGTAACAAGTGGAGAATGATGGGACTGCAAACTGCAGACATAGTCCATCATGTGGCCCACCTCGTGTCACCAACGGAAGCAACAACCAGCCATCCATCTGGGATGAGGCAGGGTGCAGGGAAGACCACAACATTCTACCTTTGAGGCAATAATGTGAAGGAGCATAGGGTTGGATCCTGCTGCATTAGACTTCCTAAGTAATCAGCAACAGCAAAAAGGAAACAGCAAAAAGGTGAACAGCAAAAGGAAAATTTGAAGTGTTTCATTCTTTTGCAAGTGTTTTCAGACTCAAAGATTTTACCAGACTGACTTGAATTAAACAGAGTGGCCCTTGTACCCCTCATCAAATCCAGATGCCATAACAAAGTTCTGTATTTATGTGCAATGGTGTAGCATACCATGTTCACAGCCAGGATCTATAACACCTCACAAGGGGGCACAACTTATATGAGTGCACAGCTAGCTATCATGAATAAACTGTGGCTAGAATATCTCATCATCATGCATTTTCCACTGTAGCAAAGAGAAGAGGCAGCTGTGTGACATCTTTCAGTACTTGGCTGAGAACAGCACGGACAGAAAGGGGAAAAAATCAACCGTTGAAAATCTTCCTCTTTAGGTTTCAAGCCACACTTAGTAAGATCATGTATTGCATATGTTCTGCTCCAAAAAGAAACTGAATTCATTTCATCTCCAAGTCCTCAAGTTTAACCATTAAATCACTCAGAGCTGGGAAATAGAAATACTGGTTTCTATTCTTTCTATACTTTCATTACATGGGTTTGGCACAATCTACCACCTAAAATTAGCAAAGGCAAATTTTTCTCATTACTGAAGCATAGCTAGTGCATCTTAATTTTCGTCGTAATAATGAAACAATTAGTCGGTTACTGGTGTGTGAGGGAGTTAAAACACATGAGGGTCCCGAATGACACTTAGCAAAGTCTCACACTGTTCATTGCTGCAACAATTTACAGTCTACTTAATGGTCTATATAATAATCAAATTAGGTTGGTATTGGTTGTCATTATGTTCTACCCTCAGGAAATGCGTTAAATAAACACTTAGAGCTAAAGGAAGGACTTGCTGCTAAACTCTATTAGGTCATGAGTGATAATAACATGACAAGTTATAAATCAGGGTTGGTTCAACAGCCATAGTCTTGAGTTTTGCTGTATAGAGTGCCTAATAAAAATGCATTTCCATAACAGACAGGAAGACAACTAACTGAGTTAAGAAATGCAATCACTACAGCTGTCTCTCAGCAACCAGCAAGCTCCTGAGGAAAAACCATTGTGATATGAATTAATATCTTAGTATCCTGTGAATGAATAAAGTTCCCAGCAGCAGTTTATGAAGGGAGGTGGTTACTCCCATGAAAGCCTGGGGCACTGCAGATGCAGCAGCAGTAAGCGCAGCTGAATGAGAGCAAAGGAACCTACAACCTCCTTTAGGAAACAGTGGGGAAAAACAAAAACAAACAAACAAACAAAACAAACCACACAAATTGTGTTTTTAAGAGATCTGGATAAGTTTCCAGAAAATTGCAGGCAGGCCTAAATAGCCCATAAAGAATTCATAAGTTCAGGTGTGCTCTGAAAAACAATTACATATCAATAAAACCTTCTTGCTCAACTGACTTTTTGCAGGTACTAACAATAAGTCCTGATGACATTGTCAAAAAATCATTGCTAACAATTGTTATTTGCAATAATGTTAGGAAATCAAAAGTCTGGCAGACCCAGTTGAAAATAGTGAGGTCAGTAAAAACCTAATTCTGTAGCTTAAGTATATATTTCAAGTTACTTTATCGTTCAAGTGTATAGTTCAAGTTACAACAGGACAGGGGGTAATAGTTTGAAACTAAAGGAGGGGAGATTCAGACTAGACATGAGAAAGAAATTTTTTACAATGATGGTGATGAAACACTGGCACAGGTTGCCCAGAGAGGTGGTAGATGCCCCATCCCTGGAGACATTCAAGGCCAGGCTGGACGGGGCTCTGAGCAACCTGATCTAGTTGAAGGTGTCCCTGCTCATGGCACGGGGGTTGGAATAGGTGACCTTCAAAGGTCCCTCTGACCCACACTATTCTATGATTAAGTGTTCTTGAGTGGTTTCATTGACTTCCAGGTATTGACAAGAGTTGTTAAAACAGCTCTGCTATTAAAATATTTGTTTTACAGATGGCAAAGAAAGTTGAGGAGCTGAACAATTTGCTGTCAGTGATAGAGAAATCTCAGTGGTAGGGCCCAGTTGAATACTCCGGAATGTCTCACCACCATCCCATGTGCTTATTCATCCCATACTATTCTGGTTTTCTTTCCTAGTTTAGCAATTCCCAAGAAACAGCAGTTTTGAAATTCCTTTCAAGCCTATGACTTGATACTCAAGTAGCAAAAAAATGCAAAATTGTTTAACCACCACCAAACAGAGTCACCATGAGCAAAATCCATCACGGATGCAAAATTGTCCTTTCTGATCAGGAGATACTAAAGGCTGCTGAAACCTAACCAGAAAATCAACCCATAGGAATAAACAAGCAGTCAGAATTGGTACAACACAGAGGAAGAGAGAAGAAGCCAACTTTTTTTTTTTTTAAACCATAAATAATTAAAATATCAGCCAGCATTCACTTCTCCTTGCAGTGTGAAAGCAACAGCAGAAGCCACCATACTAGCTGAGCAGACAGACCTTCAGCACTGCAAAAAGAAAATCTGGATTTACTTTTCAAAGGCTGCTGATCTCTCACCAGACCAGATTCTTACTATGATGCAGTTGCTAAAAGTACAAACAAATGAGGCCTTGCTAGATGTGGCACGGGATTAGGACAAGAGTCACTCCAAACCCTCTAGTGCACTGCCATCAAGATAAGTAAAACCAGGCTTTTTGCTCAGCTACCTTCGACACTAAAAACATTAAATGACAAGTAAGCAGAGTAGATCGTTTGGAATATCAGTGGAGTTGAAATTAAACTTCACTCAATTGCAGTCTGATCATTTATAAATTAGAGTTTTTTCCCAAAATAGAAGTGAGAATAAAAAGCTAACTGAAGCAGAGCAGCATTCTCAAACTCATTGATACTGGCTGAGTTGGGAAATGACCCTTATCTCCCCAAGGAGTGTTCCCCTAACTCTTCACAGCAAAGTGCTACAAGATCTCCTTTATGCTGTTTTAGTTTAGAAGGATCTTGTGAAGCTTAATATGTGGAGAACAATTCGGAGATACAGAGGATACTGCTTGCTCCTCTTTTCACGTCACCGTATGCATAGTGCAATGATTCTAGCTCTCCTCGGGTGCATCACGGATTCAGCCAGGCTCAAGCTCATCACTGCACAAACACAAATATGTGTTCCCAGGGCTAGCCCAGTCCTGGAAGCAGAAGAGGTACCTCAGTGGAAATGCAGGCAGTACTCTTCACACAACCTCTCGTGGTGCCCTGCAAGCCCAATTCACACAGCCTGAACCATGTTTCCATCACCAGGGTCTTTCAAAACCACCTTGCATGCAGCATGGCTTATTGCATATGGAACACCTCTGATACACATCAGTGTCCCTATTTTTTTGTTCCCACTACCCAGCCTCTCTAGATATTGAATAACTGAGAGTACTTAGATACCAGATCACTCTGAATTCAAAAAAAATAGCAGTTTTCCTTTTTTTCTTCCTTTCTTTTTAAATTTTTTCATCAGTTCATAACAGGATCATCATGATAGACGTTAAGCTAAAGCCAGCTTGAAAGCAACTTAGGATTAATTTTAGCAAGATTTCACCCAGCTTCTGGGGTTTTCAATTTTAAATCTCTGTGAAACTGCATGGGAACACAGCCTGTGTACTCCAGGGCCTGAAATGAGGTTTTCTATGGAAGATGTTTATAGAATTTTCTGTCACTTATTATAAAGCTCCCAGAATCTTTCCAGGGTTTTAAGATAGCTAGAAAAGTAAAATACAAAACTGTATTTCTGTTAGTTGGCTTTCTATTCAGGCATCAGGGGCCACAGCAGTTTTGGGGAGGAATACCTCATGGGGACATATACCTTTTTGTTCTACCTGTCTGTAAAGAATCAGTGGCAGGGTGTTTGTGCAGAGCAGAGATGTGTGGAAAAGCCAGGCAAGACTCTGCTGTAGCCACAGCACTCTGGGTGCGCTGCCTTGCAGAGGTCCCAGTGCCTGGGGAGAAACAGGTTACAGGTTCTGGCTTGGGACCTCCAGCACTACTTGTGCCCAAAACTGAGTCAGAGAGAGTCAGCGGAAGCACCACAATCCCCCTTGAAGCCAGAGCAGTAACCACAGAATGCATTTGCTGTGACAGCACATTATTTTTGCCTTCTCCATTTTCCCCAAAGGTGGTAATGTATGTCGTTGTACCATGTTAATGATAACAGAAGAAAATGCTGGCATAGCAGCGGTACCTTATATAGCGACAACTTTGCCTCTGTGACACCATTGAAGCAGAAAAGCGGGTCTTGATCACCAGCAATGTTCTATGGCCTGTGCCGACACAACAAAGACAGCTCCAAGTTTTTGTAAGCTGTAGCTACAAGTCTCAATTTGACACTGATAATCCCACTTTGCTTGCTTGAGGGCAGCAGTGAAGAATGAGACATCTCCCTAAAACAGTGTGGTGTTACAGCAGCTATTTGTGCATCTGCATTTATCTAACAATGAATAGTAAAGATCTCATTCTTTAACATTTATATATTGGAAGTGTTTCTTAATTTGGTATCAGAGAGCAATATATGATTCTTAGGGCATTTTTAGCCTTACTAATCTAAAGAAAAGTAGACAGGGCTTTGATTCAGTTTTAGTCCTAAATCTGCAAAAAACCCTTGCCCAGAACAATCACTAGAAGCAAGTCTCACTGCTACAAGAATTTATTAATCACAATAATGATGTTCCTTTGAAGCCAGAGTCAAGAACTTGTAAATCCCAGTGCAGCAATCACCCTGCTGCAAAAGGCTTCAGACTGATGGTGCTCTACTAATACACCCACCCAGGGGTGCAAATATCTGCCCCAGAGGCTGCTTTGGGTGCCTGGCACAGCATGGTGAGGGGTAAGTAAACACTGATAGGACTGAGCACGATCCTTTTGTCTTTCTCTTTTTCCAATGTCTTTCTATATTTAAAAAAAAAAAAAAAAAATCACTAATAGGCATACAGGACAGGCATTTACATTCAAGAAAAATAAAAAACTGCTGAGTTTATTCTACACTTTCAAAGCAGTGCACATAACATTTTCTAGACATGAAAGCTTAATAACGCCTTAATTCAAGCCAGCTGACTGCTGGAAATGTAGTTATTTATAGAGAATTAACAACACATGATAATTTGCTTCTTCAAAGTCCTTCACTTTGAACACGGAGATGAACTGGATGTTTTCTGGTCATACAGAAAATGAAAAGCTTTAAAGGATTTTTAAAACCAGGATGATTTAAAGCAAGACAAATGGTACCCATTTTAAGTTTGCTGAGTTCAATCCTACGCTCCCACATAAAAAAAAGTTCCCTTTCCCTTGATCTGAAACAGAATTGTGGCTGATGACAGAAAATACAAATATGAAAAATATGACTATGCTACTGACTCCAGGGGAAGGAGTCTCTGAAAGTTTATCAGATTTCCTGTGGCAGCTCTTTGATGAGGAAAAAAAAACCAAAAGTGATTAAAAAAAAAAACTGTCATCAAGTGAATGGTAGTGCTATGATGTATTATAATAAAACTCAAATTTAAAAGGGTTTGATAATAGGAAGAACTGAAAACAGAAATACAAGAAACAAATAGGCAGATTTCTATGATGTGGGAGTTAAAACCAGTAATAAGCATAAATGAGTCTCAGCTGTGATATCTGAACCTTCTTTCCCAAAGTTTGGGAGTGTTACATCTTTGGGGTGGTCTGTATTTACCATCTTGTGTTAAAGCTTATTCTAGTATTACATTTCCTTTCTATTTTGTTTGACAGATGAATAGGGTGACTCTTTGTCAACAGAAGATAAAAAGACGAAACTGTGCAGGTATTTTCTGGATAGCTAAGGATACAAAATGGGTTTATTCCCTTCTTACCATGGAGAATCTTCCCTCACTCAGCAACCACCTTTTGTGCTGTTGAATACATATGGATTAGATACTCTAAGAAACATAATAAAAGCGTAAAAGCCCAGGTGTTTGTGTTTTTAATTTTAAGTAATTGTAAGCTAGCTCATTTCTACATATTTTCGTTTTATGTTATACACCCTCTCCTTATGAAGAGACAGCTACAACCTACAGGGTACAGAATCACTCTCTGAAAGTGGAGTTACCTGGATTCACCTCAGCAGAGGGGCTGGTCTTTAAACATATTCCACGTCACAGGTACCTGGGTCTACAGTGAAGAATTGCGTTAGTCTCATAACGTGACTGCAAGCATGAGGTTTTACCTACACAATCACAGGTACATGAGCCCTGCTGTAGACATCATAGTATCACCAGGATCTGACTGCTCTCCACTGCCACAGAGCTGCACCACCACAGCTGCATCAAAGCTAAATGGGTTGTAACTTCCTTACACTTGACACCTTTCGTGCAAGCTTTAGAGTTCAAATCTGCACTACAGATGTGTGCTGGCAATTAGGGGGGAAAAGTGGCATGTCTTACTGGTAGGACTACACTGCTGTGCAGACAACGCAAAGCCATCAGAGAGCTGGGGAGATGTGAATCCCACCTTTCAGTAGTTTGTATTATGCTAGAAAAAAGGTCTTTTCTCAAGAGCGTGCCCATTGCAGCCAGCAAACTGCATGTGTCAAGATAATGATTTTAACTACAGTTACAGTCATTAGACAAAAAAAGGAAATAATAAGTGCAATATATGCTTTCCTTACAAGTAGTACATGTGGGGTTTTCTTATGAGCAGTATATGTGCATTTACACAGCTTTGGCATTTATACATACCCATTATGTGTACAATATTTTCATATCTCAGACATTAATTATATGAAAGCCAGTCTTATTTGATCATAAAATACACTGTTCTTTTTCCCACTGTGACACAGTGACAAAGTTCCTAATAACTTCAAAGGAAGCAAGAATAGATCAAGAAACTAGGTGGCCTTTTTACCCTGCTCCCAGCTTTAGCTCCTTAGATCACAGTATCACAGTATCACACAGTATCACAGTATGTTTGGGATTGGAAGGGACCTCAAAAGATCATCTAGTCCAATCCCCCTGCTGGAGCAGGAACACCTAGGTGAGGTCGCACAGGAACATGTCCAGGCGGGTTTTGAACGTCTCCAGAGAAGGAGACTCCACAACCCCCCTGGGCAGCCTGTTCCAGTGCTCTGTCACCCTCACTGAGAAGAAGTTTCTTCTCAAATTTAAGTGGAACCTCTTGTGTTCCAGCTTGATCCCATTACCCCTTGTCTTATCATTGTTTGCCACTGAGAAGAGTCTGGCTCCATCCTCATGGCACTCACCCTTTATATATTTATAAACATTAATAAGGTCCCCCCTTAGTCTCCTCTTCTCCAAACTAAAGAGACCCAGCTCCCTCAGCCTTTCTTCATAAGGGAGGTGCTCCACTCCCTTAATCATCTTCGTTGCCCTACGCTGGACCCTCTCCAGCAGTTCCCTGTCCTTCTTGAACTGAGGGGCCCAGAACTGGACACAATATTCCAGATGTGGTCTCACCAGGGCAGAGTAGAGGGGAAGGAGGACCTCTCTCGATCTACTAACCACCCCCCTTCTAATACACCCCAGGATGCCATTGGCCTTCCTGGCCACAAGGGCACAGTGCTGGCTCATGGTCATTCTGTTGTCCACCAGGACCCCCAGGTCCCTTTCCCCTACACTGCTCTCTAATATGTAATCTCCCAACCTATACTGGAACCTGGGGTTGTTCCTGCCCAGATGCAGGACTCTACACTTGTCCTTGTTAAATTTCATCAGGTTATTCCCTGCCCAGCTCTCCAGCCTGTCCAGGTCCCGCTGGATGGCAGCACAGCCCTCCGGCGTGTCAGCCACTCCTCCTAGCTTGGTGTCATCAGCAAACTTGCTGATAGTACACTCAATTCCCTCGTCCAAGTCGTTAATGAATATATTGAATAATATTGGCCCCAGCACTGACCCTTGGGGCACTCCACTAGATACTGGCCTCCAACTAGACTCCGCACCATTGACTACCACTCTCTGGCTTCTCTCCCTAAGCCAGTTTGCAACCCACCTCACTACTCTATTGTCTAGACCACACCTCCTCAACTTAGCTGTGAGGATGCTGTGGGAGACTGTGTCAAAGGCTTTACTGAAGTCAAGGTAGACAACATCCACCGCTCTGCCACCATCCATCCACCTTGTTACATTCTCATAAAAGGCTATGAGGTTGGTCAAGCATGACCTACCCTTGGTAAAGCCATGCTGACTGCCCCTAATAACCCTCTTATCCTTGATATGCCTTGAGATGGCACCAAGGACAAGCTGTTCCATTACTTTCCCAGGGACAGAGGTGAGGCTGACCGGTCTATAATTACCCGGGTCCTCCTTCTTGCCCTTTTTGAAGACTGGAGTGACATTTGCTTTCCTCCAATCCTCGGGCACCTCTCCCGTTTCCCAAGACTTGGCAAAGATGATGGAGAGCGGTCCAGCAATGACTTCAGCCAGCTCCCTCAGCACCCGCGGATGCATCCCATCTGGACCCATGGATTTATGAATGTCCAGACTATTTAATTGCTCCCTAACCCAGTCCTCATCGACTAAAGCAAACTCCTTCATTGACCTGGCTTCATCCGGGGTCTCAGGGGTACAGGGCTCCCCAGGACAGCCTCCGGCAGAGTAGACAGAGACAAAGAAGGCATTCAGTAATTCTGCCTTCTCTGTATCTTCTGCCACCAGGGCACCCACCCCATTCATCAGTGGGCCTACATTGCCTCTGGTGTTAGTTTTATCTGCTATGTATTTGAAAAAGTTCTTTTTGCTGTCCTTGACCCCTCTCGCCAGCTGTAATTCTAAGGAGGCCTTGGCTATCCTAGCTGCCTTCCTATATCCTCTAACAGCAGCCTTATATTCCTCCCAAGTGGCCAGCCCCTGCTTCCATGACCTGTAAACTCTCCTCTTCTGCTTGAGCATACCCAACAGCTCCCTATTCAACCACGCAGGCCTCCTGGCTCCCTTCCTTGACTTCCTACGTGTGGGGATGCTCTGATCCTGAGCGTGGAAGAAGCAATCTCTGAATGCCACCCAGCTATCTTGGGCCCCTTTTCCTTCAAGCAGTCTTGCCCATGGGATTTCCCCCAGCAATTGCTTGAAAAGGCCAAAGTTAGCCCTGCTGAAGTCCAGGGTTGCAATTCTACTTGCTATTCTGTTCCTGCCACATGAGATGCTGAACTCCACCATCTCGTGGTCACTGCAACCCAGGCAGCCCTCAACCTTTACTGCTTCGACCAGACCCTCCTTGTTAGTGAGGATGAGATCCAGCAGTGCACCTCTCCTAGTCGGCTCCTCCACCATCTGCATGAGGAAGTTATCATCAATGCACTGGAGGAACCTCCTGGACTGTGGCTGGCTGGCTGAATGGTCCTTCCAGCAAACATCAGGGAAGTTAAAATCACCCACAACAACCATGGCCTGTGACTGTGAGGCCACTCTCAGCTGCCCATAGAAGGCCTCATCAACTTCCTCAGCCTGATCTGGCGGCCTGTAGCAGACGCCCACAACAGTGTCAGCCCTGCCAGCCTGCCCCTTGATCCTGATCCATACACTCTCAACTCGCTCGTCATCCGCTCCTGGGCAGAATTTAGTACATTGTAGTTGCTGTCTCACATAGAGAGCAACTCCACCACCACGCCTGGCTGGCCTGTCTTTCCTGAAAAGGGCATAGCCATCCATGACCACATTCCAGTCATGTGAACTGTCCCACCATGTTTCTGTAATTGCCACCAGATCATAATCTCCCGACCGAACATAGGATTCTAGCTCCTCCTGCTTATTCCCCATGCTGCGCGCATTGGTATACAGGCATTTCAGGGAGCGAGCAGAGCACACCAGTTTCTCCCTAGGGGCATAGGAGGCCACCCGGTCCTCATCAGTTTTAGATTGCAGCCCCACTGGGACAAGCCCAGCTACAACCCCATCCCCCTTCGAGCCTAGTTTAAAGCTCTCCAAATGAGCCCAGCTAATTCCTGCCCCAGCATCCTTTTGCCCCTACGAGATAAACCTTTCCCACGTGACAGTGTCCGGACTGGTGTCTTATAAAACCAACCATTATCAAAAAATCCAAAGCCCTGCCTGTAGCACCAGTCTTGGAGCCAACCATTTAGAGAGTGAATTTTCCTATTCCATCCCACATCATCACTTGAAGATGGAAGGAGTGAAGAGAAGATCACTTGAGCCCCTGAGTCTTTCACCATCCTTCCCAAGACCTTGAAATCATTCTTCATCCCCCTCAGACTACGGGAAGCAGCTTCCTCCCCATCTGTCTGGAAGACCAGCAGCGGGTAGTAGTCCGTCGGGTGCACCAGTTTGGGGAGCTCTCTAGCGATGTCCTTGATCCGGGCTCCAGGGAGACTACAAACTTCCCTAAGATGAGGGTCAACTCTGCATATTGGGCCCTCTGTTCCTTTCAGAAGGGAGTTTCCTATTACAATCACCCTTCTTTCTTTCTTATCAGAGGCAGTCTTAAGTTGTGAGGTCGACTGCCTCTTCCTACGTGATCTTGTAGGCTTGTTGGCTTGTAGGCTTGGCACCACCTCCTCACCTACCTCTTCTTCAAGATCCAGGGCCTCAAACCTATTACGGAGGGGCACCTGGGGAGGCAAAGCAGGCAGGGAGGGGGGCTGCCCTCGACGCCGAACTGGAATACGCTTCCAACCCTTGTCGTCCTTTCGGTCCCCTACCTCTGCCCGAGAGCAACAAGGGTGGGGCCGTCTCAGGACTTCTGCCTCTGTCCGAGAGGGCAGGAGGTCCATCTCCTTTTGGGAGGTACCTCCCTGTGACCTTTCCGACTGGCACGTCAGGGTGTTACTCCACCACGTCAGGGTGTTACTCCACCATCTAATATTTATGTATGAAGATCAACGTCATTAAATAATAATACCTTTAGCTTCTGATTAACCATGAGTTTGAGTAAGTGAAAAGAAAATAAAACATGAGAAACTCATATCATCTGCTCAAAGGGGTGGGAAGCAGAATAGCACCCTACCCCAGCACAGGCTGCCATCAAGTCTAGCTGGTGGTCAGGATCTGGTGCTGGCAGCTGGCCGAAACCATGCAAACTTAAGGGACATGGCTGTGAGCACACATCACCTCCCAAAGCGCCCCACACACGGGGCCTCGGATCTGGAGAGACTGAATAAAATATACCGTTTCTGCAAACCAAATAATTAAGTCTTAATAGATGAACAGGGTTTCCCATGTAGTCTAGGAGTCTGTTATTTCCTGAGGGTTTTTTTTTCTTTTAGGATGATAATTTTGGCTTAGATTATATAGGAATAAAAAAAAACAAACATCAAAAACACACTAAGAATTTCTGTCAAGCTGTCCAGAGAAAACACATTTTTATTAGCGTTGTGCATATTTGTTTTCACAGAGGTGGGACTAATGGCTGGGAGGCAAGAGGGAGCTCAATAAAATTAAATCAGAGCCAAAGCAGTCAACCACGTGTGTTTTCATTTCAGCTCCACTGAAGACAACAACTCTGGTCTTGAGGGAAGCTTAAGAACCTTACGTTCCTTAAGATACAATATGGGTACAACCTGAGCTCATGGTGCTACCAGGTATTTATTGTGCCTGCTAACGAAGGTGTTGAGTGAGTTGCAGACAGGTTTTGAGCCAGGCTTTAGCAGTGAGCCTAAAGGCCCTGCCTGGGGTGCACACACAAGGCATAGTCTTGCAGAGGGAGACATATGCTTGGCTCTTCAGAGGGACAGGCATGAGCTACAGGACAACACCAAGAGGGATCACTAGTTGCCTAACCTGTTTGGGACCAGCCCATGCAGCAACCCCATAAAACAAGCCCTCTGTACTTTCCCCTGACAAGGCTGATGTAGGCCAGATATGGGGGGAAAGGGAACAAGTTGCACAGACCTGTTGTCTCTAGTTCTTTGTGTGGAAGCAAGAAAAGACAGGACACCACCATCACCCTGGAGTCCTAAGGAGCAGTAATATACTATAGAAAATATACTGTAACAGGAACAGGTTGCTAATGAGTTATGTCCTCCACAGAGAGACAAACGGAAGTTACAGCTTCCAGTGTCATCATCTCCTCCTCTGAGATCTCTAAGGATGAACACTACCTCCTACATGGACTAGATGGACCTATGCATGTATTTATCTAGTCTGCTTCCACTCCAGTTCACAATAAGTGTGTTGGTAGCACCTTTCACTCCTCCACAATTACATTCAGAACCCTGGCACATAAACTTGCATTTAAGCAGTAACTAACACCTCCTAGGATTAGTCCAAATACAGGCTCATTTTTTGCTTTTGCTTTTTCTATTTCTCTCTCTTTTTCTTTTTTTTTTTTTTTTTTCAGAAATGGCAGTTTGAGAGCTGCCTCAAGTATCACTTTTCTTACATCTTAACACCAGAGACAAGCTTAGTATAATCCCACATATCAAATTGCACCAGGAACAAACACAGTCCATTAAATGCTACTACCCTTATTCTTCCTTTTGAAGAAGGAAAAGCTGCCTTTAGGCTAAAAAGTTTTTATAGCAAAATTCAGTCCCAGACTTCAAAGAGCTGAATGGAGCTGCTGTAAAATGGGATTATAATGAAACAGCTTTAGAACTCTGAGCACTGGGCAGCAGAGCAAGGACTGCTTAAGTGAAGTCAGAGCCTAAAGTTTCATGTGACGTTACTGCTAGCTTCAAAGCCACATGCCAAATTGCTGTGCTCAAAACCCCTATTAAACAAAGCACAGTTTTGAAAATGTGACATTCTGTATAACCACACTTAAGAAAACAGTATTTTAACAATTGTTTTCCTTAAACACTGTGTGGTCTGTTGAGACACACATCCCCAGAAAGCCACATATATGACACTGACCAACCTTCGTTCTTGGACTTGCTGACTCAGGGCCGCTGGCACAAAATAATAATGCACAGGCCAGTTCCTAACCTACTGCTTATTCCTCACATCTTCCAGTGCATGCAAAGTGCCATATTTTCTCACATACCATTTTAGACACCGCCCACCCATATGATGCCTGCAGTCCCCCTCCTGAGTTTACTACTCTTACAGTAGGGACAAGGAGAGAGATGCTACCGGACAGACTCAAAGTACCCCTGCCCCAGGTTATCATTGTGTAATCGTTTGAACCAGGCTCTGAGTGCTGGCTGGAGCACAGAGTGCATGTCCTGCATCACAGACCATGCAGCAAGGTCTCTCAGTGGGGCATGGAAGACAGCTGATGACAATATACTCCTAGGGCACTTTAGTGGCAGACACCTGCACGCAGCCCACAGGGCATTTTGTGGAAACAGGTTGTATAGCTTCCAAATCCTGTGCAAAAATCTTTTCCAATCCCATTTGATGCTTGGCTTCCACCCAGCACTCTTACCTCCTTGTACAGCCATATGTTCACCATAGTAAACCCTCCCATGTTGGCTGGGAGCAGAATGTCACAGCATAAAAGTTAATGGGACCTTATCTCCTCCTGCAGTTGCCTTGGGCAACAAGGGGGAAAAAAAGCAGCTAGCAATGTGTTTCTGCCTCTAATACCTATAGGTGCAGCCAGAGAGGATAAACAGCCCGAATTTTCCAGTAAAATAAACAGGATTGACATTTAAGTATAATCATTAGAGTTAGGGATGACTAACTAAAAGAAAGGTGTTGGCCTTTTAGATTGCCAGTCGTACATTTAATCAAATGACAACATTTTGTGCTCTAAGTCTCCCGGGCAGCAAGGAAATATAACACTCCTTCCCAGGTAAAATGCTGCAAACTGTGAGCATGTGCAAGGGGCCTTCGAAAAATGAAGTGAAATTAACAGCTCTTGGTTGAAACTCTTACTTCAATACATTTTAAATGTAATTGTTGCCTCAAATACTAAGTGGTTGACATATTTTATCAGAAAGCTAGTTCTCTGTTCAGTTCAGGATGATAAGGGGAGAGGTAAGAGTTCTCTCCTGGCTCCTAGAGACCTGGGACGCAAGATCACTCCTGTCTCAGCACAACACAGCCCTTGCACAACAAACAGGGCAGCCAAGCTCCTGCTATGAAGGGAAGTTATTTTAAACAAAGTTTGCTTCACATACTGATAGTTCCAGACAAAAGCTGAATCAAGCAGAACAGCCTCAAAATCGACAGCTCGTCTCTTTATGGTTTTGGTCAATCAAAATCAAAGCGCTCTGCCCATTTCTGGTTTGAAGGGTAAAATCATCCTTTATAAAGACCAGTACCTAGAGAGGCCAGAAGGCCCTCTGCAACCCTCTTCGGAAAAGCCTCCTAATGACTCCAGTGGCAGCTGGATCAGTGAAGTTTTTAACCACACAAAGGTCAGATCACTCACCCTGGCTGAAAATCCTGGGGATGGGGGCTCATGGGATGTCAGGTCTTATTCTTGTAGTCAGCAATTTGCCTTACATCTGACTCCAAAATACTACTTTCAATATTTTATGTAGACAAGTAACAAAAATTCTGATGGAGTGGAAAGCAAATACAAGATTTTAATGAACTAAATACAACATGTGGTACAGAGCAATGGAAATTATTTAAACTGAATCACTGAACACATGGTGCACCATCTTCCGAATGATGAGCATCTCTGAATGAATCAGTTGTTTTGTAAATAATAATACAGTCTCTTTAGTACAAGATCAGAGCTGTGATCAACTCAGCACCTCTCCATTTTCTCTGTTATCTCCTGAGTTTGTACTACTGCAGGGTGGAAATGATGCAATTAGTTCCCAAGAACACATTATATTAGGAAAAATCATGACAAGACCTAACTGCAGGTTGACAAGGCTGTTTACAAGCTTGACATCCAAAGCATGCCACCTACTGGCTCTTCTCTGTCTTAATGGAAATTCATTTATAAATACTTATTTTCACATAGCAAGCTGTAGCACACACAACCGTGTCCTAGACCTTGGTTCCAAAATCTCAACTGCTTCATGGTCATGGCCAGACTGTAGGTTTTATCACCTCTGCAGGCCGGTGCCTTCACTCTGCTTGTGCCACACAGGCACTGGAACTGGTTGCCCAGAAGCTGTGGGTGCCCCATCCCTGGAAGTGTTCAAGACCAGGTTGGAATGGATTTTGAGCACCCTGATCTAGTGAAAGAAAGCTGTCCCCACCCATGGCATGGGGGCTGAAACATGACCTTTAACCGTTCTATGATTTTATGATTCTATTATTTTGGGAATTAGGAAGAACTATGTCAGCTGGAGAAGGGAAAAAGTCAGTGTGGATTCATATTATCTTATGGTTTCTCAGATATCTTTTGAAGCTCTACTCATCCAGTCTGTGAAGTGAGCTCCCCTACATGGCACGTGGAAAAGGAAAGATAGTCCCATCTTCAAGGAACTGTCCAGCCGTCAGATGATTTAGAATTTATTCCTTATATTTCTACAGACTTTCTTTATGGCCTTGCACAAGTCAACTGATTTTTCCTGTGTAATTTCTCATGAATATTTTAAAGTGATCTGGGTAATTTTTTCACACAGCTATTTCAAGAACATCAATATGCACACAATGAGAATCCCATCATGTCGCTGGGTGCCTACATCATTAACCTTTATTTACTACCTATGAATCTGCAGGTTTTCCACAGTGTTAAGCATCTGCAACACCCCCTGACCACAGCTCACTATTTCCAAAATAGGACTTAAAATTAGAAATTTCTGACATCATTCTTAAAGTTCAAAAGCATTGTGCAAAGCTAATTAATGCTTTAGAAGTAATTTCAAAACTTGTGTCTCGTAGAAATTCAGGACAACAAAGAGCTGGTTTTCACCAAATTATACTAAGAATCAAAGGCAAATCAGAATCAGCATAGCAGGGAAGGAAGAGCTAAAATGCTGCTCCCAAGACCTGATCTCGTTATGCTGCATAGGACTGAACTGCAGCAAATACTGGTGTGAGCACTGGGTCAAACTAGAAATTCACCTTGTTTAGTAACCCATTTTGAGCAATCTTACTGGCAGATGCTTAAAAAGTGGGGCAATTACAGTCATGTCCTTTCTGCTCTGGGCTAGCCTGGGATCTCTAAACATGGGGAGATCTCTTTCAGGGCTCCTAACTGTCTGAAGCACTTTTGCAAACCTGATTCTTGAATAAATGAACTGACTCCAAAAATCTTAGAAGCTCTGGGGAGCCTTTGCAGAATGCATTTTCTATTATAAGTACCATTAATGAGGGTACCCAAATGAAAAGCACAGGCATAGCAGCATAGTAAGAGCTGACACAGCTGGAGACCATGCTTGTAGGGTGACGAGGGTTACTGAAAAGGCACCAGCTCATTTAAAAAAAAAAAAAAAAAAAAAGTTAAGCTGGCAGTTTTCCAAGCTTTGGCAACTTTTTATGTCTGGAAAACATTCTTTTTGTTGTTCCAAAATCTCTTTATTTTAAAAAATGATACATTTTTTTTCAGCTTTATCAATTATAAATGTGAGACAGAAAAAAACTGCATGTAATTAACTCTTATTGCAAACACAAAAGCCTTTTCCATTTAAAGAAAAAATTCAGATGTAACAATTGAATTTAATAAGGAAATAACAGCATTAAGAAAATCACCCTTTTTCAAAAATCTCATGGAAAACCTGGTACTTAAATTACAACAGTGTAATAAAAATAAGATAACAAAGACTGAGAGGCATGCTATCAGACTTCTCCAGCACTGTTAAGTTTTCTCATATGAAAGCATATTTTAATACCAATTACTATTTTTGGCTTGAATGTGCAAAGCTTAAAAACATTTTATGATGTCACAGATCATGCCATGGGTCCAGAGAGTGGCCACAAAAATGATCAGAAGAATGGAACATCTTTCCTATGGGAACAGGTTGAAAGAGTTGGGGTTGTTCAGCCGGCAGAAGAGAAGGCTCTAGAAAGACCTTATTGTGGCCTTTCAGTACCTAAAAGGGGCCTGTAACAAAGATGTGAACAGACTTTTCAGCAGGGCCTGTTACAATGGGCAAGGGCTAATGGTTTTAACTACAGGAAGGGAGATTCAGACTAGACACGAGGAAGAAATTATTTACAATGTGGGTGGTGAAACACTGGCACAGGTTGCCCAGAGAGGTGGTAGATGCCCCATCCCTAGAGACATTCAAGGCCAGGCTGGACGGGGCTCTGAGCAACCTGATCTAGTTGAAGATGTCCTTGCTCATCGCATGGAGGTTGGACTAGATGAGCTTTGAAGGTCTCTTCTACCCCAAACTATTATATGATGCTATGACTTCTGTATAGAGTGTTGACTAACCTGTAACTGTAAGACCAGTAAGTTCATTTCTAAGGACAGCATGTCCTGATACACTGAGTTTCATGCTGAGGTCTCTTCTACTGATTAGAGCATTATGCAGTAATATATTTTTCATATCTGCATTCAGTGGCCAAAATTTTGTCCCTATTTACACTTTGGGTTAAGTAAATCTTCCAAGTTGTAAGCATACAGCTATGTAATTTCCAGAATCAATTTGTATGCTACAGATCTTCTAAGTGCTGTATCTTCCATTTATTTAAAACACACTGTCTTTCTGACCAGCAGAATATGTATTTTGTAGATTTCAAAACAGCATTTTTCAAAATATGTTGAGGGAAAAACACACAGAAGATTTTTTCACTAACATTCATTCACAGAAGTGTGATAGCAATGTGTTTATTCACAATGTATTACTGTGATTTAATAGTATTTCACAATTAAAAAGAAACCCAGCAAGAATTTACTTAATCTTTTCAGTTTGAAAATGTTCTGTTTTAATGAAGAGTTTTTTGGTATTTTAAAGATATAGTTTTGAACAGCTTTAGCTCTCTTCTCAAAGTTCATGTGAATCGACTGCTATTTTGCAGGAAATGATCTGCTGGGCCCTAGTTTGTTGTCCTTTTTTCTACTTAGAAATAAAGCCAGTTATTTCCAAGAACTATCCGGATTTGCTTCAGTGCTTACTATAATAGCTATCTCTAACCATGTTTAATGGTAGTTTTACCATAAAGCATTAGTAAGGGTAAGTTTATACTCCATAGTTATCAAGTGCAAATGGCACTGAGGCACTGGAGGTCCCCCAGATGCCAGCTCAGGGGAGGCTGTGTATTCTGTTCCTGGGGCAAACTGTGTGTTGGAGGGCAAGCCACCAGACATAATTTTTATTGACACAGTCCAAGCCTCAGATCTTCTTTTAGCTGATTGTGAGAAAGCCAGTCTGCTCCCTGGAAGGGACTTAAGGGATGAACATCAGAGGATAAAGCCAGTGATATTATCCTCACCAGCGGACACATAATAGCCTGGGCACAGCCAGGTTTTCCCCATTACTTCTGCATATTTGCTTCACACACAGTCTACACATGGAGACTTTAATCAAAACTTCCATGTAGATATAGCCTGAGAGGGAGCAACTGTTGAAAAATATTTGTACCTATGAAATAGGAGCTTTTGTTCAAAGCAGACTACTTTCATTTTTTGCAGATTAAATTATCTCAAAATCTATCACAAACCTTCTTGACCATTTGCTTCCCACAGATGACAGAATATTATAGGACTTAAGTGAGAATGTATAGCTTTGGAAAGATGTATGCAGTATTACCCTTAGAAATATGAGAGACATCTAGCCCATTTGCTTCCTAGAATATTTAGGATAGATTATGAATAATACCTTTTGGTAGTCAGTTGAAATACATCAGCCATCATTCTGCTTTCTTAAAAGAGAAAACATAAGAAATGTGTGTGGTTCAAAATTTTGTATGAAATCAATTTATCTGAAGACTACATATCTTGCTGAGCAAAAGCATAAAGAGGAAAATTTGGTACAGTCCCAATTATTGTCTATCAAAGAGAGATGTCTTTTGCTCTTTGGTGTAGTCTAAGTACTGAAGAGATGGATAGTCATAGCTGTGGAGCACTTTCTACATTATCATATCTATAGATATGTAAATACAAAAAATTGCAATTCAGTTACTGCTTTCCATGTATTATTAAAGACAC
Organism: Streptopelia decaocto; assembly: GCF_964273445.1. NCBI lineage: Eukaryota > Metazoa > Chordata > Aves > Columbiformes > Columbidae > Streptopelia > Streptopelia decaocto. The sequence continues at coordinate 54,981,900 of NC_138657.1, forward strand.
AATAGGATGCAATAGAATGGATGGTACTCATCTCCTCTATAGAAATGAAATATAACAGGTATTCTGCCTGCTTAAATCAGTGTTTGTTTTTCAAAGGTACATAAAAAGAGTAGAATCACTTGCCCTTCAAGTTGAATTACGTGGTAATCTGTCTGCATGGGTGAAAACTGTGGAGGAAACTCTGTGTTGGGTAACATTCATTTTGTCTACAGTCACCTAAAATGTAGATGTCCAGCCTAACAGGGTTAGCCAGGTTTCCTCCACAGTTAGTGAAAAGAGATATGGACCTCCAAATACTGGTTTAGTCTATGTATCTTAAGAGGAAATAATTAACTTAGAGAATTGGCTTTGTGTACTGGCAATGAAGTGAAGCTAAGATGATCTGCATAAGCTAAAATCCTCACTTTCAGTTGATTCCTGCTTGTTGTGCCATCATCTCTGTGATTTCCTTGCCTCTTGGTTCTTCCAGAATCACCAGGCATGCACATCCTTTTGGAGTACTTAAAGCGTACCAGGCATCAGTTTAGGCTATGTCAGCACATTCAGGTATGCTGTGCACAGGACACACAGGCTGTATAAAAATGTCTCAGCTCTGTTATCTGCACAGAATGGCTTTCAGAGCTTTATACCTTGTGCCACTCCTGTAGCAATGGAGAGACTTCCATTGGCTTCATCTGTTGAAAAACTATTCTGGATGAGAAGGAAAACGTGAGAGTTATCCTGTGCCCTAACAAAGGGGAACATCTGGCCTATAAACGTATGCATTGCATTTTTATAACTACATTATCAAATTTACTTTAAAGTATAAGGATTATAAGGATACATTGAAAGCTTCTTCACCTGCCCATCACAATCCTTCTAAGTGTATTACCTCACGTTCCAGGGACTGGAGAAGTACATATGATTTAGGGAAGGTTGGAAGTTTGAAAAACATCAAAGTGACAGAATCCTTCTCTTTTGAAGAGAAACACTATTGATTCCGTAAGGGTGGGGGTCAGGGTGGGTGGAGAGGGGTGGAACACAAAGCATTAACATGACCAGTCAGCAGTTTAAAAGCTAAGTTCTGCTTTAGAAAGTTCAAAATGAAGAAGTGATTATTCAGACATCATCTTTAAATGAGATCTTAATCTATCCTAAAACAGATGGTCCACAGTTAATGTTTCTTGTATCTAAAATATTTCGTTCAGTATCACAAAACAACTTTCAACAGCTGCTGAAAACAAATACTAATTATAGCAGGAAGATATAACCATTCACTGTGCCCCAAAATCATAAATAAGTCAACATGCACATTCAGAGATGACAGCAAGAGTCACAATAAATGGTACCCTGTTTTGTGTGTGTGTGTGTTTTTAAACTGAACAGATTTCACCATCTGTGCTTAATCATTCTGGGATCATTGCCATTATTTTATTCAAGATTTGCTGTCCGGTTTTAATAAATTAATGAGGTGTTAGGAAAATCCTTATGTGAATGGAAAGAATGCATCACCACTGTTTACAGAGCAATCCCAATATTCTATCAGCTGCCATTCTTCTTCTCAGAAGACACCATAGATAACTACTAGCACACTGTGTGCATAATTACTTTACTAACCCTCCTCCAGAAAACCATACATGCTTGTGAGACTAAATCCTTATGCTCCTCATTTCAGCTTTCCCAGATTCCACTCTGACTGGAGTCCTCCATACTGGATGTCTGTTTTAGACAGTCTTTCTTGATTTTTTGGGCAAAACCAGTTAAATTTGTTTGAGAATGAAATCAGGAAGGGAAAAGAAGGAATCACTGGAAGTCTGTGAATCCTTCTTAAAACACACCCAGGATCAGAGTCAATGATGAGACAGGGACAAGGAACTGAGGATTAACCTTAGTCGTTTCAAATGTTTTTGCCATTTCCATAAAAACCTGTCCAGATTAGGGCAGCTTAACACACCAGGGGCTTGCCGCGTATGCTTCGGCTGCCCAGAGATCCAGCTGGTGTCCAGGACCAGGTGACAGGTGAGCCTCTCTGCAGCCTTGGGCAGCAGGGCATCACCCGGGCTGGCTGGTGACTCAAGCTCTCCAGCATGGAGGGGCAGGTGCTAAGCACTACAGATGGCAGCCACCAATGGACCACCTTGCTCATCCTCCTGTGGCCTGGAAGAGGCAGGGTTTGGACCAGTCAGTAGAAGAAGTAAGAAGCCCATCAGACTAGAGGCAGGAGACCTGACCGGGACAGGGACTCTGTCCTAGCTTGCTTGTTAGGCATATCCAAAAGCAACATAAATAAGGCTGTTCCTAGAAAAAGGAGCCTCATATGCTTTTCAGCATCAGTGAGGCTTCCAAGTAGCTCTGGTCTCAGTACCAGAGAAGGCAAAATGCTTGATTCAGAAGCAGAATACTTGTTATTAGAGATGATGTAATGCATATGCATTACAACATACAACATACATAGGCTGCTCAAAACACTATCATTTTGGCATTCCTTACATAACAAATATTTATCCTTGCAACCTGAATATCTCCTAACATCTCCATTGTTTTTGTGTCGGTGCACTATTATATATAAATAAACCAGAAAATCAGTCAGTCTGTGAATATTTAAGCAGTAATACATGAGGTCAATTGCATTCCCTGGAGAATGGATGATGAGGTAAGAGAAGAGAAACTGGGAACTACTAGCAAATCATTAATTACCTGAGAAATACATTGGGATTATGTTGTCTTTTCTCTAGCAGGGTGCTTGTGAACATTAACTCTGGGGATTTGGTTGCAATTTGTAAGGCATGGACGGAGGAGAATGAGTCCTTGTCCTAAGCATGGTGCTACAAGGGCACAGACACGTTCTCTATTAAGGAAAAGCAGCAAAAGGGATTAGACCTTCTTGTTTGAAAATTGTTGGTGTGTCATTCAGTCAGATCACCCATGAAAAGAACTGAACATCCCCACTGAAGGAGCAGTTTGAAAAGTTTTTCTTTGGCTGGCTTAATTTGATATAAACCCCTGAATCAACTAAATTAATATCATCTGTCAGACATTTGTCATTGTGTTCTGCTCTCTATTTGCTCTTTTTATGCCTGAGTCTAAATATTGTACCAGCTAGGGTGTTCCTTATGTCAAACATCTTTTCTTTGCACCTTAATTTAGTCTGAGGTAAAAGATGTCAAATCAATATTTTGTTTAATGCCATGGGTTTGATTTGTGTAATCTGACAGGGAAAATAAAAGTCCTTTTTTTTTCAAGTTAGTGGTGCAGAGCCATTAAACCAAATTCTTGGACTGTCCTAATGATTCATTATTGCAATGGTAATAAATGCATCATCTATGCTGGATCTAATATATTAGATATATATTTTATACAGTGCTCAAAATGATCCCATCTGGACCAGTATGCCATAACAGGACTAGAAATTTATTTATACGCATACATGCACAGAGAAAACAGATGCTATCATTTCTAGATTTCTAGCTATTCTGTACATAGCTATGATTTAGAACTAAATAAAAATAAGCAAATATCAAAAAAAAAAAAAAAAAAAAAAAAAGAATATGAGTGGAAAGGGTATGCAATCCCCAAAAAATTTGCCAGTGTGATCCATGGTGGTAAAGCCTGGATGCTGCCAATGAGAGCTTTGCTTTTGCAGGAAAAGGATCCAGGTACCACTCAAGACAGGTGAAGGTCATGTGTGCCAGCAGAGGTATGTAACACTCCCCTCACCATGCTGCTGCATGGGCATAAAGCCCAAATTACTTTCTCACTGAAGCAAGGCACGGCAAATAGCTAAGTAGATCTTGTATTCTCTAGATAAAAACAACAATAATATATCTTTAGCCTTGAATAAGAGGAAATACAGCAATCTTATCTGATCCCCTGGCAGCCCTTATCTCAGAGACTGCCACACAGCACTATGATGCCTGCCCACTGCTGTAACAAGGGCTTTCTGCAGTAGGCCCCAACAACAGTGCTTTGCTTTGCTGCAAGGAAAGGTTGCAACCTTCCTTGGCTCATATCATGATGGAAAAGATAGTGCTGGTCGAAATGAAAGCTTTGCATGAGTCCCCGTGCTGATAACAGGCAGCGCAGCTGTGTTTTACCCAAGCAGCTGAAGGAGCACTCCCATAGCAACCGTGTGTTCTCTCCATTTGTTACACACAGCAGCAACCGCAGGCAGCTTTAGTGATAAGTTGTTTTCTGTTACTGCAACATCAGGTAACTGCTTCAATCAAAAGTACGCAGACTTCCCTGCAGGTCTGATCATAACCAGATGAAAAAACAATAAGTAGTTTTAGCTCATATCCCGTAAGACCTAGTCCTTTTAGAGGCAAGTGCAAATCCATGCGTTTTCTGTGTAATTTTGCTATCCACCAGAGCAACACATAGAGTTACGCTAAAGGGAAATATTTACATGCTCCAGAAGCTGAGTAAGTGTATTACTCAAGGCTGACCTTCTACAAATTCACATGAAGCATGACAAAATACTGAACTCTGCAAAACTATTGCTGGATCAAGTTAACACATAGTAGTTTACTGGGCAACAGTCAGCATATACCCAAACACGCTCTTGTATTTACAAAATAATGAGTTATGTATCAATAGTTTCACAGTTAGTCAAAAAAGCTGGCAGGAAAAACGCTGAAGAGGAAGCAATATTTTAGGAGTAAAGAAGCATAGTGATGACGTGAAAACTTTTGAGAACTGAGTGTGACTTTGTAGTGGAAATTAAACAATTAGCTACATTCAGCTACAGAAGTCGAAACAGCCCTAATACTAGAAGGATAAATAGATAGAACCTAAAACTAATTGAAATCAGAAGTAAAATATAGATTAAGGAAAACGCTAATACAGGGAGCAAAAGGAAGACAGGGTTATGGGTATGAAACTCAAAATTGTGTCAAATAAAGTGGAAGCAGAACTCAAAGACTTTGTGCACCCTTGATTAAAGCAATCAAACAAACTCTATCTCGAAACTTCTAAACTTCTCCGCTATCAAATCTCAGATTTGGTAGCAAATATTTTCCATAAACTTACCTAATCAATGGAGGCACAATATAAGTGGATAACAGGAAATTAATGTCCTTATTTAAAGAATAGGGAGACAAAGTGAAATAGCAAAAATTACCTACGTTAGCCAAACCTCAATGATATTTAAGGTTTTAGAGCAAATTAGGAAAGGCATCTAAGGAAAGACAGAGTGAAATGGAAACTGGAGAACTCAAGTGTATCAAAGGCAAAGCCAGGCCAACTTATCATTTTTCCTTAGGAAGAAAAACAAACTTCTTAAAGTCAAGCAAAGGAAACAAACTTTGATAAATACCAGCTAGCACCTCATGAAAGATTACTTGCTCAATCAGAGAAGGGATTATTGCAAGAACTGTTAAGGAGGCATGCAGACAGCTACCACAGAACTGACAGTAAGCTGTGCTGTAAGGAGAACCATCCCTCTGGACTGACAGTCCACTCACATCTGTCTTAGGGCAGCCATTTTATTCCTTATTCTCATTAATGGCCTTGGGGTAGAGAAATAAGAGCCCACTGGCTAAATCTATCAATATGAACCTGAGGAGTAGGAAGAATAAGCAGCAGAATAGACTTTGAGAAGTAGGAGGTCTCAAAGCATGATTAACCAAAGCACTGAGCCTCCCACATCAAAACTGACCCATCAAGCTCAGCATTTTCTTGACCTCACAGCACTAGAATGCCTTCCTCTTTCATGAAGCAAGAAAATGCCCCAAAGATGGCTCCCAGCCAAACAACTGGAATCAAGGAATATGAGGATACATTACCCAAACACAGGAAGAGAGGGGCAGACTCAGAAAGTGTCATCACAGTGCTCAAAATTATCCCCACTTTGCAAAGGCAAGTCCCCCTCTGCAAACCAATTTGAGTTTTCTGGACTGATCGGTAAGTGTGTAGAAAAGGATGCATGGCTGACAGATAACCTCTCTGCATTTCTAACACTTTCACCAAGGTCATCCACCAAGGACTTCTAAGGAAACTCAGCAGCCGTAACATTGGAGGCAAACAGTCAGCTTATGCCATGGAGGGATGTAACATGCAGCATTCTTCAAGGGTATGCACTGGGACTTGTGATGTTCGATAAATTCAGAGTGATTTGGAAACAGCAATGTGGTAGCAGAGTTTGCTGATGCTTATTTATTCAGGGTACTTGAAAAGAGCAATCTTCAACAATTTCAGGAGAACCTCATCAGACTGGATAATGACACACAGATTACATTCAGGACAGATAATCATAAAGTCAGCCACAAAGAAAAAAAAAAAATTCCTAATTTCAGACATCAGATGATGGTTTCCAAGTTGACCATTACCACTCGAGAGCAAAATTTTGAGGTTATGACCAATAGTTCCAAAATACATCTGCTTAGTGCTCAGTAGCACTCAAAAGAGCAAGCTGCATATTAAGAATTATTGGAAAAGAAACAGAGAATAAAACCAAGAATATCATTATGTTCCTGAACAAGTCCAGGCTTTATCCACAAATTGGATATTGCATGCAGTTCCACTACTGTCATCCTCAGCAGGAGATAATAGAACTGTGAAGCATTCAAAAAAGGAACAAAGGTGATCAAAGGTGTGGGTTGTTTCCCACAAAACCCAAAAATTTTGCTGGTTATTGTTTCAGATTCCTCAGTCTGAAAAAGAAACAACTGAGGAAGAAAATGATAGGGGTCCACAAAAGCATGACAGCCTACAGGGACAGAGGCACAACTTCTGGCAGGCAACTCAGAAAAGGCCATGGGAGCTGGCTGTCCAGGAAGGGCATTGTGGCATCAATCATAGGAGGAGTAATTTAACCAAACAAGGTCTGCAGGGAAAGATAATGTCTCATTAAATCAAACATTACAGTTGGGAAAGAGATGACAAATTTTTGGGCATGCCCATCCTTCTTCAGGTTATTTGGTATCTACTAGACTATGCATCTGGCAACAAAATATCTCTTTCAACACTGGTATTGAAATGTCTTAAACATTTCCATTTTTGTAATGACTTGATCGCTTTTTGTTCACATAGCACAAGACATGTCAGTTGTTGTACTGTCCTCAAGTGTCTATGTGCTGGCTGCAGCCTCGACAATTTAGCTGAGGTGGGAATGGGAGCACTGAGAAAGATGCCTCTGCATACAGAGCATCAGTTCTTTAGAAAAGCTTCCTCTCCCATTCCCACAATGATTACTGTCTTTTCAGTGTGTTGGTACATCACTCCATACACCACAACATGCAGAATCACAAAAAAGAAAAACACTGCAGTTGCTAACAGACAAAACCAAAGACATACATGTACATTTGTAGCACAGTTTATCCTTTTGTCTACTTTATATGCCTCATGCAAACACAAAAGCTACCTACTCCCACATGTTCTGGGGCCTTATCCAAAAATACAGCTCCAGATATATGCAAGCTGCAAACATGCTGATCCCTCAACTTGAGACTCATTATGCTTTTAATGGCATGCTGTTATTTTTTCCTAAGGCACAACATACACATAGAAAGGATTCCCCTGCATAGCTCTCTCTAGCTGACTGCATAAGAAACTAAAGCCTATGGTTCAACATTTTATACCTTTACAGCACCCATCTTAGTGTGAGCACTGGTCAGCACAAGAAAACCTCAGTCATTTCTCACCGAGTTGTAGTTCATTATTTCGAGATTTTTTATTCTTTTTTTTAAAAAAGAAAAAAAAAAAAAAAAAAAAAAAGAAAAAAGGAAGAGTCCTTCCCTCTGTGACAGGAGTGCTCAATAAGGTGAAGATAGCAGAGCAGCTGTACATTCTTGTTTTTTCTTGTGGATAAGCCATATGTGTAAGTCTATGCATCTGTTCATGCTGCTGCGTTACAGGCTCATAAGGAAGCAATGCAGCAATCCATAAGAAAGTACTGTAGCTGAGCTCTCATCTGAGTCATATGCTATGATGGTATCTTCTCTGATTCATAGTCCAGCACATTCAATTCTTGCTATGCTCTGTATTTTCCCTCCTCTGTAGTGGTCCAGTGGAACAAGAGCTTTTTATCTTACCATGTCTCCCCCAGCCCTTTCAGGAGAGAAATCTTTAACATAATAGAAAGACAGAGTACCTGTTATATGTGAGGCTATTGAGCAGAAGTTATTTGTTCTCATGATCATTATTTCATTATTGGAAATTAAAAACATTTGCCATCTATTACCTCAATGACCTATAGAGCATGTCAGTAGAGTTCTGCCCACATTGGCATCACCTGTGGTTGCCCTGGACGTCTTTTTCAGAGACAGCAGCAGCAAGACAAGGAAACAAGAACACTCTGATAGAATTAGTGAAATTGCCAGAAAGCACAGCCAGGGACACAGTCATTAAAATGCTGCAGAATTAATTTCAGCCTGGAAATTATCCATGACCTAAATGCCTTTTATAGATTACCAATGCTAATGAATTTTTGCCTAATGGTACATTAAAAGCCATTTTCCATCATTTTTAATTAATTGTTGAAAGCAAACAAATATCCAAACATTTGATAGCATAGCCTCAGTTTTGTAAACCAAGGTGTACATTTAATTTTACTCACATCAGTAGATCTTTTAACTTCATACACACAAAAAGCCCAGGAAACCAATTACATTCATCTGCACCTGCAAAATCAGAGCCAAGGATCATCACCAACCTCTTCTCCTCACAAAGAGAAATGTGTCCTTTCTTTTTGTTCCAGAGGACTTGTGGTGGAAACTACTTTATCTCTTTATTGTGAGGTCAAGGTGGGGGAATGGGGCTTAGGAAGGAATGTGTGGAAAGAAGGAGAAAAATAATAAAGTAAACATTTCACAACAATCTCCAATGAAAGTTACCACAAGACATGCCAGCACTGCCAGATGGATTGGGCAAGTATGAATTTCAACAGATTTTCCTAGCTTGAAAAGCTATTCCATAAAAGTTGATTGTTTATGGTTTGCATTTATTACATCTCAGCAGCTTCAGTCTAGATATGCTCAATGTAATAGAAAGACCACAAAGAAAACAAAGTCCCTTTCTTAACTAAAAATTACTTCCCAGAAGGCATCGGAATGACACAAGATTCAAATTTATCATATCCTGCCTTAAAACTATTCCTGAACTTTTACTACTTTTCTTCCTTTCGCATGATAAATTAGAAATTCAGTTTTATTCTGTGAGGTTAAGCGGCTGTTGTGCACATGACTGCATATCAGCGAGGTGCAGGGTTTTTTATGCACATTATATACAAGCAGCTATACAGCCCTGGCCCAAGACATGAAACTTCAAACAATTAAAGAAAGAGCGTGTTGCAGTGAAGTAGAAATCAATCATTATATATAGGGATTTAGAAAATATATGCCTTGCCAGGGCTTCCTGGGACTGCAGCCCAGCAAATGAAAGCATATACAATAAAGTGTTATCTGAACCAGAATCAACCACAGTAAGTTTCTGAGAGCAAATATTTACTAGTTGCATCTGAAGAGCTGATGCATCCTTGAGACTTGCAAGCCTTTATTCTGGCTTCTTACCACTAATTAAATATGTCAAAACTAGGTCCTTTCAGGAGAACAAATACAAACATAGGTCTATAAAAGAAGCCACAGGCCTGTTGCTTTAGACTTTAATAATGAAGAGGAATAGTTTGACTGCCTGGGAACATATTTCATGACAATACCTAATGCAAGTTGAATGTTGGGCTATGCGCAGTTATTGGCCTCTGCTCAGTTGAAACTGCTTTTGCTACCATTTATTATGATAAAGCAACAATCACAACACCAAAGTACTCAGATATGCCTGAACACAGTTTCCCATCCATTCAGCTCAGGCTGCAAGTGCAGCACAGGAGTCTCACAGGTCCCTCTACCCCTTCTACGAGACGTTCATTAGCCAAGCATCAGGGCCACGTCTTTTTTATGTACCATCTGCCCTGGACAAGAAGCTCCCACACAGTGTTTACCACCACTGCTCCATGTTTCCATTCCATTTCTCTCTTCCACAGACAAAAGCAATATGCAGGCCTTCAGCATGAAAAGCTCAAGGCAGCCAAGCATGGCAAGGCAGAGAGGAAAACAGAGCAAAACTCGCGAGGAGCTCCCTGCAATTTCAGCATGGGCAGAATTACAGCCCCCGGGCCTTCACCTGAGCAGTGAACTTCCAGATCATGCTCAAACTGCTGGAGAAAACTATTATTAAGGTTGAAAAGTCAGTACATGCAAACTAGACAACACCAGAATTAGATTTGTATTTGCAGTATAGGTGGGACATGGACATTTTTTCCTAGCCAAGACAAGTCTGATGCTTTGGAATTGCTTCTCAGCTTGATTTGAGGTAAAAAGCTGACATTCCAAAAATTACTATTGCCTTAGGAATTATTTTCTTTCAGTATTTTCAGAACATCTTGTTTCCATTTTGCCCTTTTCATTTTACGAATTCTTTCATATAAACTAAATCTCTGGGGGAAAAAATTGGTTTGCACTATAGATAGATGATAGATAGATAGATAGATAGATAGATAGATAGATAGATAGATAGATAGATAGATAGATAGATAGATAGATAGATAGATATGAATAAATGAATAAATAGTGCAAGTTTTATTTTTAAATGAAAAGGAAAACAAAAGAACAAATCTGGACAAGTCTTTATCCAGCTCTATTTGATTGGATAGTGCTGTTAAAGCAGCTTTTTCCCTACTAATTGTTTTGCTCAGTTGGCATTTCTGATTCTCCTCATGGAGGACGTACCTTCAAGTCTTACCTAGAGCCCACTGTTCAAACTGCACTCAGACAACGTAGTTGTTTTCATAATTATTGCTCTCCTGTTAAGCTTTACCATGGAGTTCCTCAGGCACGCTGCCCCTTCCCAGGCTTCCCAGGAGTATCCTGGACCCTTCTGCCTGACCTTGACACATTGTGACCCCATCTTCTCCATGAAACTCAACATATTCTTGCTGCAGTTATATCTTTTCCTTTAGCACCATTTTGTAGCCACTGCTTGGTTTCTCTCTGCTTATCAAAAGGGTATTTTTATTTCCCATTCCATGCTAACCATCACTTGCTGCATTTGCTGTCCTCAACCACTTGTGCCTCTTCCCATCTGATATTCTCTGCCTGTGACTCACAGGCAGCTGTTGGCAAAACCTTCTTCATGCTACGCTGACCCCCTTCAAGAATGCATACCCAGGTCAACTTGAGACACACATAATTTCAGTTCCTGTAGTTAAAGTTTGTCATCTTCTAAAAGAAAGCATTAAGCAGCCTTAATAAACAATGTAATTTTTGCTGCCGAAGGAGGATACAGGCTTTCTACAACATGAACCTGACTCCCCTTCTTAGACAATGTTTTCTCATCTTTTACCTCTCTTCCCACACTGGCCTGTTGTGCTTCTTCCTATTCTTTTAGAGTCTCTTGTTCCTTCCCACAATTTAGGCAAATGCTACCAAGTCACCTAACGTCCTGTCACAGGGGTTAGGTGGTTTGTAGTATAACGGTTGATGTCGGAAACATCCCAGAAGTAGCACATGCCAACCAAGGTGAATAGGAGCTGCAGCTCACATCAGAGGCATTCAGTTTCCCATGGCTGATGCCACTCCAGCGCAGCAAAGCCTTTGATACTGTCTCTCACAGTATCCTCCTGGACAAGATGTCCAGCATCCAACTGGGTAAAGACACAGTACAGTGGGTGAGCAATTGGCTGATGGGCCGGGCTCAAAGGGCTCTAGTAAATGGAGTTGCGTCGGGCTGGCGACCAGTCACTGGCGGGGTTCCACAGGGATCCAGCTCGGGGCCAGCACTCTTCAATGTCTTTATAAATTACTTAGAATCAGGATTTGAGGGATTGTTTAGCAAGTTTGCTGATAACACAAAACTAGGGGGAACTGTTGACACTCTAGAGGGCAGAGAGGCCCTCCAGAGGGATCTGAACTAGTTGGAGAAGTGGATAATCACCAACCACATGAACTTCAAAAAGAGCAAGTGCTGTATTTTGCACCTGGGACATGGCAACCTTGGCTGTACACACAGACTGGGGGACAAGATGCTGGAAAGCAGCTCCGTGGAAAAGGATCTGGGGCTTCTGGTCAACAACAACTTGAACACAAGCCAACAGTGTGCCCTGGCAGCCAAGAGGGCAACCGTGTCCTGGGTGCATCAAGCACAGCATTGCCAGCCGGGCAAGGGAGATGATTGTCCCGCTCTGCTCTGCACTGGTGCGGCCTTACCTGGAGCACTGTGTGCAGTTCTGGGTGCCACAGGATAGAAAAGATATTAAGCTGCTAGAGAATGTCCAGAAGAAGTCTACAAAGTTGGTGAAGGGTTTGGAGATGAAGCCATATGAGGAGTGGCTAAAGTCACTTGGTTCATCACGGTCTACAGCTTCCTCACAAGAGGAGGAGGAGGGACAGGCACTCCCTGGTGACCAATGACAGGACCCGAGGGAATGTCAGGAAGATGTGCCAGAGGAGGTTTAGGTTGGACATTAGGAAAAGGTTCTTCCCCCATGGGGTGGTGGAGCACTGGAACAGAGTCCCCAGGGAGGCAGACACGGCTTCAAGCCTGACAGTGTTCAAGAAGAGACTGGACAACACCCTCAGACACATGGTGTGAACTGTGGAGTTGTCATATGCAGGGACAGGAGTTGGACTCAATGATCCTAGTGGGTCCCTTCTAACTCAGGACATTCTATGATTCTAAGAGGACACCCCTGCCAGTGGCTGAGATGGAGAAGCAGAAGCCTGGAGAAGCAGAACGATGTCTGGCGGGGTGGGACACCAGCAGACTTGCAGCCTATCAATATCACAAGTCACTTGAGGAGTGGCTTACAGACACCTGCCAGAACATGATGACAGTACACAAGGATTAGCAGGAAGCTCTGCGATCTAACAAGGGCTATGGCACTGTCAGTTGCCGTTGTCTGGGAATACAGCAGCACACACAACTCCACGCAGTGGGTGACCTGACGCTAGCTAGGAGACAAGACTGCTCCAGCGGCTCTAAAACCTGCTCTTGTTATGTTCATTAAAACGTGTCCTTCAGGGTGGTAGATAAGAAAAATTACTACTATGGGCTATTAGTTGCTATCTGATTTAATTAAAGAGCTACATAGTTGTGTGCTGATAAGTATGCAGACAATGCTAAGCATCCACAGAAGATGCTCATTCCCACAACTTTTTTTCCACCTTAGATGGGTATTACAAACACCTTTGAATCAAACAGTTCATCATCTCTAAACTTGGCGTCATGGACTGGGTCAACAATTGCAAAATAAAAGTGTGCCAAGTAATTTTGAGACCCTGCTATATCTGCCAAAAACCTGGAACTTAGAAAGAGTCTGTTCACCTGGAGTCATGTTTGAAAGCAATTTCCGGTGTACAGTTTTGCAGTAAGGGCCATCTAGTAGTGACAGAAGTTATTGTTGTGAATTTAAGGAATCAGATATGGTGCATTAAGATGAAAATGTAAATAAGACAGCATAAGCAGTGTGTTACAAGGAAAAAAAATAATGAGAGTAGAGGCTCGGGAGTGTGCAAGCTTTAAAGCAGGATCAACGCTCTGCATTAAGCCCAGTATGCACCTGAACAAGGACAAAATAGAGAAGAGCACAGGTGCCATGTACAAAACAAGGTAACTTTTTGTCATAGTTTGACCCCCACTGGCAATTAGGACCATGCAGCCACTTGCTAATCCCCACTCAAGTGGGATGGGGGATAGAATCAAAAGGAAAAAAACAAAAATGAAAACAAACGAACAAAAATTAAAACAAAACAAAACCAAACAAACCAACCCTAAGTCATGAGTTGAGAAAGAATAGTTTAAGAGGACAGTAAAGGAAGATAAAATAGTAGTAGTAGTAATAAAAATAATAGAATATACAAAACAAGAAAAAGGTGGTGCACGATGTAATTGCTCACCAACCAAAACACTAATAGCCCATCCATTCCTGAGCAGCAGTAGCTGATGAACTTCAGTTTATGTACTGAACATGGTGACATGTGGTAAGGAATACCCTCTGGCCAGCCTGGGTTGGCTGTCCTGTCTTTGCTTCCTCCCAGCTTCTTGTGCACCCAGTAGAGCATGGAAAGCTGAGAAGACTTTGGCTACTCAGCAACAACAAAAACCACCACTTTCTTCTCATAGTAAATCAAAACAACACCACTATACCAGATCCTAGAAATAAAATTAACACTATCCCAGCTGAAACCAGGACACCATTTCCAGAGCTCGCAGGACAATGTTCTCCTTTATGGTGCACTAGGCTCCAGAAGAGCAGGACTCAGATTCTGCATCCATAAAAGAGCCTGTTGCTAGTACTGTGTCCTGCATGTTCTCCAACCTGCCAAGCACAGCACTAGGATCAGTCATGGATGCTGGGAGGCTTGAGCAGGACCAGAGAGGGACAAACCATCCCCTGGCACCCCACAGCAGACTGAACTAGCAACTAATGAGGAAGCTATGGAAAACCAAAGGCTGAATAAAATCTAGCAAATATAGAAAGAGTCTGGATTCATTCCACAGGCTGATAGCAAGTTCTCACTTGCATTTTCTCACTCTTCACAAACACAAGTGTTGCATTTAAGAAGTTGCTCTATGCTGTCCTTCTGTCCTCCACCTTCCTACTACTTACTTTTCCTAACCACCATATTTGCATGAATTGCAAGAGGCTCTGACTGATTTAGAGTAAAAGCAGAACGTATCAAAATAGTCAAACTGTCTTGGCTTTGTTTAATGTTTTTAACTACTTCATTGTGTAATATTAAAAATTCTGGGTTCAAGCCCATTAGCTTATAACAGCAGAAAACAAACAAGTAATGAGCTTTATCAGGATCAGATGCATTTTAAAGACCATTTCATTTCCATCAAACATTCAGCTTCCAAACAGCATGCTATTTGTACGCACTTTGTGTGCTTCCTTGTGGCTCAGTCAGTTTCAGATCACGTTGATGTTGTATGAGATGCTACACTTACAGGTCATGGTAACATGAAAACACTTGGATGAGTCTTAGCTGCAGAGCTACACCAAAATCTCTTTTTTTTTAAAAAAAAAAAAAGGTCAGAGAGACATTTTACAAGGTGAGGCATTCAAATCAAATATGTTTGGCTTTGGTGTGGGTTTTTTTTGTTGTTGTTGTTGTTTTTTGGAGTTTTGTTTTTAGTGAGCTGAATCAATTCACTGGGGGCTCAAAAAAATCTGAGCCAATTCAAGGGGATCTAGAGCAAGGATGACCACATAGCTAGCAGACAACTGCCCAGAAGTAAAACCCTTTCCTGACGGCAATGACCTGGTGGATTGCTCGGCCAGTGCTGTGAAACTCCAGTTTGTATCTTAACACCAGATGAGCAGAGATAAAGATCACCAGAGAATTGGTGAAAAACAAGTGGCTTTCTTCCTAACAGCACTGTCTGGCTGATCCAGGAGAATGCTTAATCACACACCATCAGGAGTTCCCAGGCAGAAGGATCAGCACAAAGCTAGGATTTTCCTGGGCAGTATTTAGCACAGGTAACTTCACAACAACCACTACCACAAAACAGAGGCATGCAGCAATACGCTTGCCTCTCAGCAAAATATAATTTTTGGGAAATAATGATGAAAGGAAAAAAACAAATTGACACTAAGTTTTTGAAAGTGTCTGTGATGTGCCTGATTATCAGCATCAGATTGCAAATCCTTCTGATATTTTTTAACACATTGTTTAAATTGGGGCTATTTTCCTGTTTTCTAGTATAAAAAGCTTGGTATAAAAACAACAATGGCACAATGGCACAGCTAGTTTTAGATATGAACAACAGGATGTGTTTGTGGAAAAATTACACTATGAATTCTCAAATTAACAGAAAAAAAGGTCACTTTGTAATGGCAATTGAATTTACCTTTATAGTTTTATAAGGTGAAGCTCTCCTTCCCCAGCTCCTGTTGCAGAAATTAGGACTCACTGAGTCTTTGAGAAGGATCTCATGATATGACATTAAACTTTTTTAATCCAAAACTTGAAAATTATCCTTTTTTTGGCATGTGAGACTTGACCTTAGCTCTTGACAGTCCAAGTGTGCTTTGAAACTGAAAATTATAAGTCACATAAAGAGCCTTTTTGGAACATCATTTTCCTCCTTGTGAACAGTAAAAGCATAATTTGGTAGCAAGAGTCTACAGTATGTAAGTGTTCACACGAATGTGCAAGCTTGGAAAACTAATGTAGCAAAAATGCTACTTTGAGCAAAAACTCTTCAGATTCATCCTGCAGATAGTATACAAGACTCAGCATAGATCGTATTTTATAAAGAATCCAATGCACTTCTTAAAATTCACTTATATAAAAAAGAAAAACAAAATGAGCAGAGCTCTCCGCCACTCCCACCATCCCAAGAAGGATGACAGAGAAAGAAAAGATAACATGAAGTTTCCTGTGGAGATTTGCTCATTTATATAAAACTAATGGAGGGAGGATCCATTTCTCAGATCCTGCTCTCACGTTCTCTAGCTACTGCAGTAAGAACCAAACTGACATCCATAAATAAACAAATGCACACATGACCAGGCAGGACTAGAGAAGGACTAATCAGTACATGTCCCTGGCTCACATGAGCTGGCCTAATGCTGTCCTTCAAACCAGGCTTACTTTAGACTCCTGCTTCCAGTTCCTGCCATCCCTTTCAACTCTATGTCTGGGCTGGAAATTAGAGTAATTTTCCTTTGTAGCCAAATTTTTTTCAAGAAGGAAAGTAGCAGAGCAAGAATCAAACTTGAGCATCCTGAAGCACTATCTCCAGGATTATTTAATTTAAATTAAAACAAACAAATAAACAAAAAAAAAAAAAACAAAACAAAAAAAAAAAAAAAACCACCAAACCCAAACCAAAAAACATGGGCTGTATGGGCTGTTTGAATTCAGGAAGATTATTAATGATCTTTGAACTCTTAGGTTGTCTTGCGGAATAGGACCCCCAACCAGATTTCAATCTCCTTTCAATCATCTCCTCATCCCCCCTTAGGAAAACAGGTGTCATATGACACAAGACTGTCCAAAAGGAAGTAAAAACTGGGAGCAAAAGATAAGGAGACTCACAGGAGTTACTACAGCTGAATTTGAGAATTCAGTTTTTACAAACACCAATATATCCTTGTACACTTTTACTCTTTGGTCCCTAAAGTATCTCCAAATAATTTTCATCACAGAATGCACTGCTGTCTCTCCTTTTCATTTGCCCTCATACTGTATTACAATATTGCTATGTACTAATAATGGCTTTCATATCAAGCAAACTATTCTAAGAATCTCAGACCTTGAAGTAGTGGCAGGATGCCCAGACCGTAAAAATCAGTCCCCCCCTTCCAAAAAGCAGTAATGTTAATCACAAGCATCACAGAGTCCAAAAATATCATTAAGTCAACTCGGCACAGAAAACTAAAGGTGTTGTTATGAATCCAAACCTCACCAAATCTACCCATAAGAACAACTTCACGCTTGGACTAGCTCCACTGGAGTACCCTGCTTCACCCAGCAGTCAGGAAGAGAATTATGGATGCAAGAAAAATGGCACCATAGTGATAAATCCTTGGGACATTACCTCAGCTTCCAAAATTTTGTACCTAGAAGCTTTCCTGAATCTGAGTTTGTGTATCCAGTCTCTATCCATTAATTTGCCCAAGGCTCAGCTGTTACTTGCTTTGCTTCAATCCACCATTGGGTTTTCTGGTTGCTTTCCTATTGCTATCACAGAAGATAGAGGGCAAAGCTGGATTCCCATGGCTTCACAGAAAAAAATGAAGCGTGGGTAAGCATAGTGGAAACACAGCTAACCTGCATGGATGTGAACGAAACCAGCAGAATTATATTTGCTACCTTGTTTCATGTTCTTTGAATATTTAGGACTTACTTTGGCATCTTGCTGCTTCACTTTCATGTGGGTAAGAAACCTGGCAGGAGAAGAAAGAGACAACAACTCTCATCTTGCTCTGAGACTTGGTTGGGTTTTGTGGTTCCAGGTGAAGCTTGAACAAAGGGAAGAAAGCCCCAAATCATGCATTCCATGCACTTCAGACATCACTGCTCACTTTTATCCTTATCAGTCTTGAAACAAGACTATTCAGACCTGGTCAAAGAGGATGAGAACTCTTCTTCTTCAGTTTTTACTTGGAAGAAAGGGGTGGAGAAGGGGAGAAATACCCCCTCCCACAGCTCTGACCCTGGATCCCTGTGTTGCTACAAACTGCTGTTGTCACCTAATTTAATTGTATTGCAGTTCAAACGAGCACATGTTGGTAAACATAGCGGCAATGGAAAAGCAGCATCCTGTTTATATTTCATTTCAGGATGATTCATTTATGGTTCTTCAGCAAGGCAGAGGCTGTAATCATACAAAAGGTCAGCAGTTTCTGCTAGGGCTTTTGCATTTAGTCAGATAGTGTTTAGGTTTAAAAAAAGTCCACTGTTGATATAATCCTGCTGAACAGTCTTCATCTTTCCTGGAAATCAAGAGTTTGACGTAGATGAAACTTCTTTAATTTAAGGTATGGAAAACATTCTCCATGTTGCAAAAGGAAGTCGATTGTCTTTGAGTACAACAAATGTAAACCGCCTGCAAAACACATCTTACAGTGGATGCTGGAAATGCAGCATCTCTCACAGATCCCCTAAACCAACGTTGCCAGACTTTCAAAGTGAAGCAACAAGAAATCACTTTGTTAAATGAGGCTGGGGGAAGCTGTGTTGTTATTTGAATAAATAATTACAGAAGAGGAAATAATCTAAAGTGCTTGCCCTTCTATTATACAGCAGAGGGCATGCAGGATCAGCCATTTAATGTCAGCATCAAGATATCAAACACGACATCCAGCACCATAGGAGCTAATCAGTTTCTGATGAGCCTAGAGTTTCTTCCTGCCTAGAGTTTGTCTGAAATCTCATATTCCACCCAGTCACTGAGCTTTATCTTTCACTTGCATTGTTTACAGCTTCTCATGGCATGGTTTCTCTGAGAATCAAAGTCACAGCCAACACCGCATGTGCAGGCAGTGCATATACCCAGTCTCCACAGGAACACACTTTATGAAAACTGTACACACACTTGCACATAAGGTATTGATTTAGAACTTGACATCAACTCTTAAATATAGCAAATCACCCCAAGGTGTATCCTCTTCAAACACTAAACTTAGCTTGCCTAGATCAGAATACACATGAGGAACAACCTTTCCCAGCTGTTGGAAGAGTCTGACCTTACAGTGCTACATGATTTATATTACAATCAAATAAACATGGCCTCTGAAGAAGGTTAGAGCTACTTACTGCTTTCCAAATACTCCTTCACATATGAACTTTCAAGCCAAAGATGTCCTTAAATCAGTAACTACTTCAACAAACCCTTGAGAAGCTGGGATGTAATTATTACAGCATTAGCTCCTGATTAAGGACTTGTTTGAAAAAGGTCTCATTAATTTGCATGCACATCTGACTGTGATGGAAGGGAGCCAGCAGAGAGGTACACAGGTCATTGGTTCCCCTACACAGTGCTCAGACCATCAACTACATGTCTAGTAGAAGAATTGCCACCTGTTTGTTTTTCATCTCTCTACGTTAACCCCTAAAAACTAAGATGTCTCCTTTTTTGCTGATCTAATTGATACTAACAGTTCCGTGCAAGTCTATCCAGATCATAAAGACGTTCACAGTGATTCAGAGAAGTCTGACCTTTTTCCAAAGAGTGCCTGACAGGAGACAGGGAGGCCAGCACAGCTGGGGAAATAATGTGCCACCTGTTTTCCACTCTGTTCCTCTGCTATATGAAATAGAGTGGTCTTAGAGCACTATTAAAAGTAACAATGTACAATTGTTGGCATTAAGGACTATTTAGAAAAAGGGGAAAATAGCTCAATTTCATGAGTATATTTTAATAAGCAGAAAGATTTAATCACAGTTTTACCTGGACTGTGGGAAGGGAGGTTTTTAGCTTTATAAGACAGGGGTATACAACTGAATTATCACAGGGCAGTTGGCCAGAATTACACTGGAAACCAGAAGGAAGGTAGCTAAAACCACCACACTGCTTAAGCAAGATGAAGGCCACTGGAACAGGAATGACGGAAATAATAAATACATGGGAGTACACAGGCCAATTTACTTGGCAATGTTCCCCAGCATCAGGTCATGCTACCACCAGCTCACGTTACAGATGGAGCCCTGCCTGCAGAGAGGCCCAGGGGCCAGCAAAAATTCTCCCTCTCCAGTTCCACCGCCCACCCCAGCACACGTGTGAGCAGCCACTTCGGCTCCAGTTTTGCACTCCTACATACAGCTGGTGGGAAGTACCTACAACCCCACTTTGAAAACAACACGTACCCTGTAGCTGACTTGGTTTTGAAGGAGCATTCTATGGAAAACTGAAGTTGTATGGGGATGTCAGGAAGACCCGTTTTCTTCACACTGCAGCACAGCAGAAATGCAGAGCTGAAGTGTTTGTCCTCCCAGTTACTTTTGCACTTCCTCCATTTATATAAAATCCAGTGTTTTATGTCAGACACTGGTGCTGCTTTCAAGCGTGTAGCACATCTCACACACAAAATCCTTCATGTTCTTAATCCCAGCGAGCTGTGCTCTGAGTACATGGTTGCAAGCTGCTCAGGGGCAGCAGCTCTTCACTCTCCCAAGAGTTTTTGACATTACCAGGTCTTTAGGCACTACCACTAGCACACAAGTTTTTCACCTGCTGCTGATTCCAAATATTCATAAGCTTTTTCTCAAAACCCAGGAGGTTTTTGTTTTGTCTTGCTTTCCTAAGTATCCATTTGCTTGTTTGTGTTAGCAAAAAATATTCATATGTTCATAGTTAAACTTTCAAGAACCTGAAGGAATCCAGGAGACACACACCTTTTTTTTTCATCATCTCAAAGTGGCCACATCTGCAACAGGTACAATTCTTCTGGACAGGAGTCACGCGGTGCTTTCTAAAGGCCATTCGTCCTCCTCACTAAGGATTAATTCTCACACTCCTAACAACACAGTACTATCTGATCTATTGGATCATACTGGAGTACTGTCTTTCTAGACCTTGGAGAGCAGTTTCATCTGCAAAAGGACCAACTCTGACATGGACAAACACCAGCTATTCAGGCCTTTTAAAACTTTTCCTATAAAACTTTCACAAAGACAAAGAAAAGTGTGTTCCTCTGCCTTCTTACCTATTCTGCTTCCAGTTTGTTTCCCTTGCTTTGTTCTGCGTGGTTTTCCACTGGTGATAAACACAGAGAACTGATAGCAGGGAACACGGGCAGTTGGTTATTTAGCACCCAGCAAGAAGCAAAGGCTAGGCAGGGCAGTCCTGTTCCTACAAACTGATATTAGGGACAAACCTTCCCCAGCACTGCTGTGGTTCTAGCAGAGCAGCAGCCAACACCCTGCAATGTCCCAGGTGGCTTTGTGGGCTTCTGGGCATGCGCATGCTTTCACACTGCCCCTGCTGCAGCACTAAGAGGGAACATCTCCATGCAGTGGGTTGGGCTGGCAGCTCTGAACGTCACCTCCCTTCTGCAGGGATGCAGCTCTGTGGAGCAGAGCTCGGTGCCAGAGCGTGATGCCTTTCGGCACCCAATAACACGGGTCACACAGGATGTACAACAGCCCAGCATGGTGCTGCAGAGCTTGTGGGGCCACACACAGCCCCATCACAGCCTCTTAAATTGTCTGCACCCACACTGCAGCAGCACACAGCCCCAAGCGCCTGGCACCACCACAGCCCTGGAGGTGGCTCTGCAGTAGAAGGTGGGAGCTGCAGGCAGCCCAGGGTCACATTACCTCAGCAGGCAATAGTAATCTTGATTAATTTACTCCCACTGTCTATCCTTGGAAATACACAAAAACTGTCCGGACAGGGTCATAGACATCCTGCTCCAGGTAGTCCTGCTTCAGCAGTGAGGTTGCACAGATGAGCTCCAGAAGTCCCTGCCAGCCTCTACCATTCTGTGACTCTGTGAGATCTTAAGATCTGTAAGTTCCTACTGAACACAGCTGTACAACTCTGGTTCATCTATTTATAAAATTAATACAAATTAGAATGTGACCGACTCAATCTACTGCTCTGGTTGAGGATTGTAGAACCAGAATACGAGACTTTAAAACTCATAAAATGCAAATCAACATGTCTAGATGAACACTGCCAGCTGGTGTTAGGTCCAAGAAAATATTTACTTTGTATGTAAATACGGTTTTAGTAAGAGTCCAGTAGGAACAGAAGTATTTTCTTGAGGGATAGGAAAGAAAAACCATTTAATCAAGCTGTCTCTGCATGGCTGCAAGTCAAGTATTATTCTGGTGCATGGAAGCTGTGCAGTTTACATGACCTGCCTGTAGAAATACTAAAGAGATCCAGAAAGAAAAGTGATAATTGCTCAAGTCAATGTGAACAGGAAATGCTCAAAAATCAATAAGACATGAAGTGAGTTACTCTCATTGCTTAATAAACAGGGAAGAAAATGAAGCTTTAACACCTTACAGCAATATTGGTTAAAAAAAAAAAAATTCCCCTACCCTTTTATTGATGCGAACAGCACTGATGGTTAGGAAAGATTAAAATAAATAACATCAACACAAAGCTAAATATTACAAAAGCATATTTGCATTCCATTTAGGAAAGATCTGATACACGAAAGCCAAGAGCTGTGGATTGCTGCTTTTGTTTCCCAAATGTAAACCCATGCACATTGTAAGGTCTTTAAAACCAACAAACAAACATGATGAGTTCATTGAACTAAGTGTTCGCTTTAACCCCAGAATATATTAATCTGTATGTATAAACACTGTGTGAGAAGTTCTCTATGTTTCTTAATTACACTGTGGGTTTTAGACATATGGTAAATAACTTTTGAAAAGCCGGCCTCTGATTTCCCTGCACAGTAAGCCAATTCACTGCTCAAACATTAATATGAATCACATACTTCAGGGAAAAAATAAAAAAGTTGGCTTTCTTGAAATGTACTGAAAAGTGGAATGATTTGTCCTGCATTTGATGGGTGCACTTGGCAGGCGTGACCCCAGAAGTGACTTCTGGCCACAGCCTCGTGCCCCGCGATGCTCCTCACACCTGGGGAGAGTGGGGCAGAGGGACATACCGGTCCCCTCACTCTGCAGATAACCACCTGAAATGGTAGAGAGTTACTATGTGGCTTAGTATTTCCAGAAAAATTATAGCAGCCAACTCTAGAAGCATATACTGAAGAGACATTTTGCAGAAGACCTGTAGGTATTACACTGGCACTGGTGCCATGTGCGGGTTATTAAACAGGCAGTGTAGGAAGGAAACAGCACGACTACTCCTAATCCGTTCTTCCAAGTCTTCACTGGGACTTACTCAGCCCCTACCTACCACCCTTAAAAATAACGTGTGAGCACTCAAGCCTCAGCAGAGAGTTTATGTTTTGCCTCACCACGGCAGGGTTTTAAGCAGTAACAAACATAGACACGAACTTGTTATGACTCCAAAGAGACAGCCCCAGCCTGGAGAGAGTGTAAGGGCATGTTCTGCTTACACAAGGCCGCATGTGCTACAGACACGTGCTCCACTGAACCTCTTCATGTTTCTTCAAACCAGGCCCCTTCAGCAAAAGCTGCAACTCTGCACGCTGCAGCCGCTTACGTATCTTTGGATACCTGGACCTTAGTGTCTACAACAACAGTTATAAACTTCTGAGTAGTGTGTCCTTTAACAGGGAAGAGAGAAACAACAAAACATCCCACAGAAACCTAGATGATTCATAAAGAAACTAAGGACTGAAGCAGGATTTGTTCTTGCAGTCCTCATGTGGCTTAAAAAAATTACATGTATATACATACACACGCAGATGCGTTGGTTTTAAAGAGTTTTCTGTGGAACAAGAATTACAAATCAGCAACTCTGCAATGCATATTTTTGGGTTTTTAATAGGTTTCCATCTCCAACAAAAAGTTACAAAGGTTCAACAAAAAGAAACCTAAAGTCTTCAGCTGAAGAAAAGTACATTTCCTACTTATAACTCTCATCTCCAGAATGTACTGCATCCTGCATCACACCACACAGTGACATTTATGAGATGGTTGCTCAGTTTTCCTATATTTTACCTTGCTCTGTTGTCCAGTTCCTCTAGAAAACAGAGAGCGGTGAGCACACACAGTGTCTTTACTCAAACACCCACTGCCCTGGTAGCCTGATTCTTCACATTTTGGTCTGATTTGTGTATTCTCTTTTTCCCTGTAGAGTGAGAACAAAATGTTTTTTCCTAGAAAAATAAAAGATTTGGGCCTGTGTTACAGGCAATTAAAATAATTTTATGGGACTAGAGCTCTTAGACTTTCTGCTGCTGCCCAGCTCTGACTTGAGCACAGCTACACGGCGATGCCACCTGCTTACAGCAGCATGATGCACCGTGCACGCCCCAACTTGTGCAGCATCACTGTAACCATCGTCTGAAAGATGTAATCTGCTCTGCCTCCGGCATAATCATGAGAAAAGCTTAGGCTTGAAACCCTGCATGCTATTGCTGCTGAGCGAAGGCCAGAACAGAAAGGCCTAAGCTCTTCTTACAGGGAAAAAAACAAGCAATTGAAGAACTGGTGGAAGATGAGGGCAGAGGGTTTCTTTTAAATGACTGTTGGCAGGTGCTGTTTAGTTTTTTGGGTTCTTTCAGTTTTGGTTTGGTTTTAAAGGAGTGAAAAATCTGAGCCCTGATTTAGATGTTGAAGAAAGGGTTCACATGAGAGGAGTATCTGGAGTATCAGCTTAACTCAAGTTGAGGGGTGGGCAGATGGGGGAATAATTCCTCCATGATGGAAGTAACAAGAATGAGACCTGTGGCTTTACTTGTCTCTTGGATAGACACCTCCTGCTGTTTTCCAAGGAGCTGGAGGCAGCAGCATGCAGCTTTATTTCACTTGGACTGATCCCAGGATAAAAGGCAGCCTCTCCTCCTTCATTTGCGGGCTCCATGAATCCCCTAAATCTTACCATAGAAGAGCTTTGTACTGTCTCAACTGCATGAGCTCCATTACACTTGTAGCCTTCGACTTTTATTTATAAAAATCCTTAAGCAGCTTTCTAGCCCCACGCATCTCTGTTCCCCACAGCAGCAGGATGTGCCCACAACCACAAACATGGGACCAAAGAAAAAGAGGTCATATAACCCAGGATGCAAACACCTGCAGCTTCTCTTACCCACTTAGCATAACAACAGAAGGAACTAGTGAGAAGCGTTGCATTCCTCCCTGAGCAAAAGAGGTAGAGTAGCATTTCACATTCCAGAGGTAGGCTGGCACGCTAATACCTCTTATTCCCTAACTCCATTAGGTTTGGAGAGTTAAAATAAAATTGCTTTTCATTAAAAGTCCAAAACTCAGTTGTGAGGTTTTGTTTTCAACAACAGTGACTATCTGTTACTCCCACTGATGAAGAGGAACGGGGTTGCTCTCCATCTTTGAAAAATGAGGTAATTACATGTCAATATAGGTGCTCTGTGCTGGCGACACAGATTTCAAGATTTTGTCCAAAAGCTACAAAAAATAGTTTCAAGTGCTCATGGCTCATTTCCAACAAGCATGCATCAGTATTAGAACTGCAGTGCAGGAGAGAGATAAAAACTCCTCATAAAAATCCAGTGAAAAAGAAAAACACTTTAAGTGAGTTGTAAGTTACAGACTGTAAAAAGCCATCTCATCCCAACTCTGATGAGAAGCAGTTTAGCTGCAAGCACATAAATGAGAGCACGTCTCAACTATTTCTTTGCTGTCCTCTAGTGTCAGCTTTTTGTAATGAACAGAATCAGAATGAGCCTTTTTCTGTTATCCATTTGAACTGCTCTTTTTAAAGCAAATTAATACCTGTCCTATTGGGAACACTGAACACTGATATAAAGACACCTCTGAAAAGAGGCCAAGCTTTCACTGAAAACATCAGCTTCCCCAGACATAAATGCAAAGTTTGAGACAGCATCACTGCAGCACATGAATGCAACCTGCCATCTTCTAATGTGAGGTTTACTCCATGGGGGAATCATGGCAGGACAGAAAACACAACTTATTTTGCACCCAGCTTTTCTTTAAACAAAAGTTCACGTGCATGCAGCATTTGCATAGCCAAGTAGAATTGGTTTTCCCTCTTTGATTTACAATATATCTACACACGGAGGCTATCCTGCTTAAGAATATCTCTAGCAAAGTTCCAACCTACAATAAGCAGTTATTTCAGTGGTTTCACAAATATAGTAATACATTTTACCAAAGTAGAGCAGTTCTATGAACAATGCAATTATTTCTGCATTTATGGCCTGGTGCAGTAAAGTATATTAAAAAAAAAAAAAAAAAAAAAAAAACAAACCTCTAGAATACTTACATTCGTTTAGAAAAACAAAACCAGTAAAAGGTTAACTAATAATAGTTCCAGACAATGTGTGAGCAGAGCAGGACTGAAGGCCAGAGCCAGCTGAAGGTCTCCAGCACCCTCTTCTGGTTCCTGGAGCCACAGCTGGAAAACTCCCTTCTGCTGAAGTGACAGACCCAGATAACACACACTAGATGCGAGCTAATGGCATGTCAGTGGTCTCCGCAGAACTTGAGTGGACAATACAGGACATCCTTTTGTTTTGAAAAATTTGGGAAGAAATTTCAGTCTCAGCATCTATTATTTGTGTTACTGTACTTGTTAAATGCTGTAGACCCAGAGCTAGAATCTTAATGTACTTGACAAAGTACAGATATTGGAGAAACCTACTTAGGAGATAACAGTGGGAGAGCAGAGACAATTCATGCGCAATATGGGCCAAGAGCCAGGCAGAAATCAGAGCAGCCGAAGTTGTCAAGGTTCCTCATTTTGCTTCATTTTGTTTTGGAAGGTTGGGAGGTGGTGGGGAGGAGGGGATGGTGCCCAATACCATCTCTAGGAAGGAATATGAGAATGGAAGAGAATTAAACATCACTGACCTCCAGAGACAAAATGGAAGAAAGTATAAGGATGTCCTTTTCAAATCTGACTGCACAGGTAACACAATCTATGGCAGATGTCATCCATCCTCTTTTAGTCAAGGGAGAAGTGACATATTGAATGGGAGCATCCACATCACAGGGGGCTCAGAAGTGTGCTTAATGTAATTAGAGGCAGAAGGTAGATGAAAGGAGCCAGAGATGATCAAATATGGGAGAAGAACCTGTGCAGCATCATCTCAGGACAGGTGGGACAGCATGGTGCTCAGGCCAGAGATGACACTGCTGACTTGAGAGCTGGGCAGATGAGTCCCAGTGAAGAATCTTGAGCTACATGGGCAGGATAGATTATACCTTAGAGGTGTTATACAGAGAAGATCTGCAACAGCTAGAGACAGTTATGAGAACCCACAGTCAGAGATGGAGAGAGGTGCAAGACAAGAAGCAATAATTAGGAATGGAAATGAAGAGTGAAATTGCCAGAAGATACTGTTTAAAAGTAAGAAAATAGAAACCAGACCACTGATTGGGAAGTTGGTTCTCTTGTCTAAGCAATACTGCTTCCACACCACATGGAGCCATTCACTGTCTGTCACACAGGTATTTTAGGTCATTTGGTGTCAATAGCTCCAAGGTCCAGGCCACACAACATTAAGCAGTTTTTTCCTCCTTGAGGATCAGATACTTCAAAAACAATAATCAGCAGCTCACCTCTGTTCTCTCCAGTCACACCATGGTCTTTTCTGGAGTCATTCAGAGTTCTCCCAAAGCCCAGACTTTCATTACTTTGTGCAGAGCCAAGGCACAGAAAGCACCCTTTAAGGACCACCATGCAGAGACATGGCCAAGCAGCTGTAAGGGGAAGGTCACCTGGCCTAGCCAAGGACTGGCGTTACCCTATGATGTTTCCAAAGTAAGCGAAAAATCAAATGACCTGTCTGTCCCTGAGTGGTCAAGCTTTCTTGCATGATGGGGAGGATAATACCATCCAGGTGCCAACCACAGAAAAGCTTTGCAGGAAGACCAGGCTCATACTGAGTAAGTTCCTGGGAATAAAAACTTCCTCAAGAGCAGAGAGGACAGAGAGACGCCCAGGCAGCGAGGCTCAGAGATCCCCTCCCTGTGCTCCAAGCCATGCTGCTATTCCCCACATCATTAATGACCAGGAAAACTGGCCATAAACATAAGCATTTAACCTGCCCCTACATTGATAGGTGACAATGACAATAGCCAGCATATTGCTGCTACTGGGCACCGCCAAGGTGAGCAAACATGGAATACCCTTCTTGGGCTCCCCTGCAGAGCCCCCTGCACACCCAGTGGAGCAAGAGCGCGCCCCGCTCACCATCCACCCCTGAACACGCGATCCTCACCCTCACCTCCCGGCAATGCCAACAACACTGCCCCATCACCCTGCAGCTCTGCCAACATTAGCACTGTTTCAAAGGTAATCAAAAAGCTTTATTCTTTGCTGAGGCTTGCTGCATATTAATGAAGTCTGTCCATCCTGGTTTGGCAAATCATAACACAGTTACCTCACATGGCAGATACAGGTTTTTATCATCTTCTCATAACAGTTAAAAGTGAAACTACTGCAGAACAGGTCTCCTCTGCTCAGCTCGCATGCATTCCCTGTCCACAAACCTCCTTCAGAAACAGCCCAGCAACTCACTGCTCAGTCAGAACTATTGTCCCCCACACTTCTTCAGCTTGGTTCAACACTTACTCTTTGACAGGGCTTATGCACCATTAAAGCACTCAGACACCACCTTACCAGCTTGCAAGTCTTTGCTGACCACCCCAGGTCAACCTACAGCTGTAAGCCACTTTTCATCAGCCCTCCTCCTTGTAGCTTCTCCTCCCCCAGGCACATTTCTGAGCCCCCTGCCCACATGGCACCCATTGGTCCTGCAGCCAGTACAGCACCAAGACCTCACTGGCCGCCCCCGGGACTCTCCCCCACAGGCCAGTTCACTCCCCCAGTCCCACCAGGCAGCTCAGGCCCACCTGGGCGTAATGAGCAGCTCCTGAGCCACAGCTGCAGCACTGCAGAAGCCCCTGTATTCAGCAGAGCCAAGCTGCCCATCCTTCATTTTACACAGCTGTTTCTGCTAAACACAGAGCTCCTCCACCACCCAGCCCCACGAGCCATGCCTCTACAGTCCTCTTCACCCTTTGTTCTTACTATTTCTTTAGAAATTGTCTTCCACTTGGTATTTGAGCAGTTTCTGCTCCAGCCTTCTCTCTCCACCCTTGCTCCTTGAAACCAGCTTTAGCTGCAGATGTTACCTGCCACTGGGCATCCAAGGGGAGAAGACAGTGAGTAAGTCCTGTCGGTGAAGGTGTCTTGGTTTACATCCTGCTTCCTCAGCCCAAGTGGGGCAGCTGCTGGGCCTGTCATTTCGTTACTGACTTGCTATTTCTGCACCACAAAATCTGCTAAAAATTCAAAGGTTAGGCTATCTGCACTTCTGAAGTCTTAATAGCAGCCAGATAAAAACAAACAAACAAATGTTGATAACAAATGCAGATTTAATCTACACTGTAGATGCCCAGTGTTGACCAATACATTAGTTAAGCCAGGCTGTGCATTCTTCCTTTGATTTCATTCCAGTCAGGTACCAGCCTCACCTCCAGGACTTTCCTCATTCCCGCCCCACTCAGGCTGTGATGCACCCTGTATGTAAGGGCACTTCTACACCCCAGGTTACCTGCAGGATTCCCCCATTTTCACCCACAGGACTGTGCCTGCTCATAAAATCCCTGGAGGATCTTACACAAACTTAATTTTCCCATTCATACAACAGGAACCTATTCTAGAATAACATCAGTACCACCTTTATTAAGTGGCAAAAGTATTCAAAGAAAATTGAAGTCAAGCACCTGTAAGATGAAAAATACAGACCCTAACTCAAGGCCAGGAAGTACAAGCCTGTGCAATGTTCAAGCCCCTGCAGGCACACATTACTTTTGAGCCCTTAACTGTATAAACACACGGCATTCACCTGGCAGGACGCTTGCCTTACTCAGTATTTTTTTACCTACTTAACATGCCGTCCACACTGTGCACAAAATACAGAACTATTCGCCTCAAGTGTTGTCTCTGGTGCTCTTGTACTAGGCCCTTCACCAACACTAACTTCATATCCTTTTGGTTAGCCCACAGTATGGTCCAATTTCTCCAAATAACTAAACTACCAAGATTAAGATAAAAATATGCAGAAACATCCACTAAAATAAACATCTTGCTTGCTGATTGTTAAACCTGGGAGATCCTGATCAGCTTTATGTTCTCTCAACATAAAGCAAAAACACATGAAAAAAAAGGACAAGAAATATGAGAACTACATCAAACTTCTACATGAACCATCTAAGATTTCCATACATCGTAACTGCATAATGTGAAATCATTATGTGCAGTAAGCATTGGCTGTAATCTTCCAACACAAGACTAGCCACAAAGAGTCATGGAGGAGTCACTGGCACCAGGAGACACACATCACACTTCCAGCTATGTGATCCGGATGGAAACATAATGCAGAACCTTCATGTCAAAGTTACGAGCTTCTGCCCCCTCCTGTTTGCTCCCATTTATTCTTGCCACTGAAATTTCTCTTCCACCTTTTGCCATGGAGTTTTCCTCAGATGTAGCTGCCATCAGCCGGGCTGCTGGGCTCTGCCACCTGCAGCTGCATCTCCGATGACCTATTCAGCCAGGGAAAACTGGTCCCACAAAGTTAAGTATTTGGCAGTTAAGTGACTAAGAACAGATCCTTCCAGTGGAAGCATAAGAGAATCGTAACCACAGCCGGCATCACCAGTTTTTCCTGCAACACTGTGTTCATTTTTCAGCAGTTACATAAAAGGACTACAAATGAAAATATGCTAATTTGTAGTTTAACTGGAACATTAAGCTATTTCCACATTGCATTTTCGAAATAACTAATTCATTAACCTCAACTAAGAAAATGTTTTTATTTTGTGCAAAGATTACTTGTGCATGCGCACTTCAGAGGTGGACAATGAAAAAAATCAGAGCAAAGAAAAATGTTCATGCGAGGACTTCACAAAATATCTGTGTACTTTACATTCATATTTGAGCTTCTTTTTGAAAGACCTTTCCAATGCAGACAGCTTTTGGTCATGAAGTGTTTATGGCTTGGCATAAAAAATGGCTTGGATCAGTAGGCTCCTTACAGTACATGTCAATTCCTTACAAGCCAGCTAACTTCAAACATTTTCCTTTCAAACAGTATGCCTTGTTACCTACAGCAATGTTACAAGATTAAAAAGCAGCCTGGCTAAAATTGAAGTTCTGTATATCCTAGGCAGGAAAGAACATGCTACTCATGGCAAGAGCCACCAATAACACCAGCAAGTAAAAATGGCAAACACAGAAAGTTACTGCTAACAATTCTACTATATAATGTCCCCTTGTATTACATTCAAACTGTGTGTGTTTTCACACGTATGCCAGATGACTCAAAGCTCTATTGTTTTTCATCTGTCCATGATGCAGACACTTGAGCTCAGATAGGATTCTCCAGAACTTGCTAAAGATGGTTCGCTTCAGCAGTCTTGCAACAGGAAGCAATGGAAAATGAAAGATGCAAAGGTTAGAATAGTACACAGTGCCCAGACATCAAGCTACCACACAGAAGGAATAGGAATCGAAAGGAAGCCACTGTACCAAAGCCACCGTACTAGAATAAGCAGGATCAAAACTGCACATCACATACTGCTGTTGGCTATACTGAGTAAGAGATTGGAGGAAAAGCTACATCACCTTCCTTGACCCAAGTGTGAGAACACTAAAGCAACAATGGACATTGTCCAGCTTCAGAAGTCAAGAGATCTCTGTTGGCACCTGATACAGAGAGAGACATTTCAGAATCTATAGGCTTAGAAGATGGTGACTCAATAGCAATATTGCTGTATTAATATTAATTTCTATTTAATATTAAATAGCACACAGTCATTTTGATAATCTAGCAAAACGCAATAGCTTGGGCCACCACAGTGCTCCAAGTTGATCTTTCAAGTATTTGGATTGTCTTGCACTAGTTCTCAAGCCTGACTGCTTCCTGGCAGAGTGGAAAGGAGTTTGCTTTCCTTTCCTTCCCAAGCCGAAACTCTGTAGTGCCTTGCTTAGCGCCACCAGAATCAGTTATCTCCCCACACTGCCTAAGGGGAACTGAAGTTCTCTCATACCCAACCCAGGCTCCATGACCCTGATGTGCAGATGATTCTCTGGATCATCAGCAATCATACCAGTTGCCAAAATACTCCCACTTCAAAGCTGTATCTTTGATGCAGGGAGGATAGGAAAGTAAATTAGCATTTACCCTGCAAGTATGGAACATTGTTTCTCTACAACAATCATGCTACTGCCAGGGGAATAAATAACTTCATACTAAAAAGGATGTCAAAGATGTATAGAGAATGAAGCCTAAATAGCAAGCATGTTCTCAGGTATCTGTGTAGAGATTTAATAAACACATGCCACTATAGACCCTGGAAGACCTCACATCTCCATCAGATGACCAGATCCGCACAAGAGAGTGCGATGGACACAGGCTTTGGTAGGCGCTGAATTCAGGAACAGAGCAGTATACTCCACTGCCCAACTGCTCAAAAGTATTGATTTTTCTTTAGTCTGCCCGGAGGTCCTTCCTAGATAGAAACACTCTGAGAGATAGACCCCAGAAGTTG
The DNA here is from genome assembly GCF_964273445.1 of Streptopelia decaocto. Taxonomy (NCBI): domain Eukaryota; kingdom Metazoa; phylum Chordata; class Aves; order Columbiformes; family Columbidae; genus Streptopelia; species Streptopelia decaocto. Next base: position 55,014,503 of record NC_138657.1, read on the forward strand.
CTTACAAGTCTGTGAGGAAGAGCAAATGCAGAAGAAAGTTTTCAATACACACCTGTGCTTCACACAGAGAGACTGCCTCGCAAATCGCAGACAGTGCTGAGTTAGCAAATGCATTGCCAGCTATGCCTAGAGAAGGCTGAAGAGAGATCAGGGTATAAAATAAGCCTCATTCAGTTTGCAATAATGCTCATTGATGACTATGAATAACAGCAGGAGGAAAGCTGAGCAGCTAGGCAGCACATTCATCATCTTAAAGAACCAATAATTCTTGGTGCACAACAGCAATAATCCTTAACCAGACTAAAAGCTCTCTGCAGCTGAGTAAACTGCCTCAGCCACCACCTAGCAGCAAACAGAAAACTGGGAAAAACAAACACATCCTTCACTAAACTCTCCTCTAGTTTATAGTAGCCAGAGGTTTAAATATTTACTGAAGAACAGGTATTCTTTAAAGAACTACTAAAGTTGAAGTCCTCATGATAAATAAAGAATGTTTTTTCCCCTCACAGGCAATTGCATAGCAGAACAAAAATGCATTCCTTCACACTAACATTTCTCAAAGACTGGGATAACATGGAAAAACAAATCTATTTCAGAATCTTGATTGGGTCCAATATGCATTAATGGTCAACTGTACTGTAATTAACACCCTTTTCAGGAATGGTAACTAGTTTTGCTTACCAGTTAAGAGAGAAAAAGTCCCTGTACAATCCAGTGAGGAAGGCCTCTGGTGATTCTAGATGCAGTAATGGAGCCCCACTGCCCTACCATAAACACGGATACCCTCCATCCCACCAGCAGACAGAGGATACATCCCTCATCACCAATAGATCAGAAACGCATTGCTCTTCCTCCCTTTTGAAGGATGGAAAGGGGAACCAGGAAGATACAGTTCTCTGCCACTAAAGAAAGGATGAGGAAGAGAAATGGCAGTGACTGCAAAACATAGAGCATGTCTGCCTGCAGCCACCAGTGAATGCTGTCACTCAAATCAAGCTCTTTCAGCCCAGCACTGACAAACTATCTCCATCAGACATTTTTTAATATCCAAAGCTTGCAAGAACTTAATAAGGGAATGCAAGCTTAGTCCAACAACTTCTTAAGCCTTTAAGGCTAAAGAACACCTTGCTGGTGTTCAATGTGCTCAAGCAGAAAAACAAGAAAGGAAGTATCCTGGGAACGGATCATGGTTCAGGTACGACAGAGGAGAAAGGCCAACCAACTACTAAAATCGCCCTGGGAAAAAAACAAAGTTGAAGATGGAAAATGTTGTAGTCACATGCTAGACTTTGTTCTGTTTCACACCCTCAAGTACTGAGCAAAAGGGAGGCACACAGCATAAAGCAAGCTTTCATACATTTTTATGGAAGTAAAATACGAAAACCAAACTTTGTTTCAAGTGACAATTCCCAGTGACTACAGTGTTTCTTAAGGTTGCAAAAAAGAGGATTGACACTCTACTTAGCTTTACCATAAGTAAATATAACACAGTGCAATCCAATTCCTCTGTGGAAACACCAAAGCTTCCCCACTTCCATATCATGACGAAGGGCAAACTGAAGCAGCAGAGCTGCAGATAACCATTTCAGCTAAGGGCTGTGCAGATCTCTGACACATCTCTCAACTAGCAGAACAGATGACTGCATAGGATGAGAACTCAGTTCACCAGTATCAGCTGGTTAAGGCTACACATCCCCACAACATAAAATCACTGTATTAAACACACCAGACTTCAGAAATGCAAACAGTGTAGTAGAAGGACAGAGTAATTACGTTGTGTGTATACAGCCAGGACGGGCAACACAGCAGACAGAAGAGAAGCCGCCACACACTTACAGAGGAGACGTTACAACGGCTGTAAAGGTGTTTCATTTTACAAAGCAAAACCACTGCTCAGTTCCTGTCACCTCCTTTGCTCACAGCTCATCATAGCCACTGCTTTTGTTACCAACTTCAGGATACAAAATAGGGAAACAAGTACCAACCATTGTTTCTGCTTTCTCTAATTTTCTCCATTAGAACCTGTGTATTTCCCAAGTCGATACACTTAGTGTAACACAATTCTTCTATAATTATAGTATCTTCCCAAAGTGTTAATTACAGAGGAGACACTTGTCACTAAACTGAATAAAAAGGTGGAAAAAAGTCTGTGTCTCAGAGAAATACCAAGGCAAAAAAGTTTTCACTTACTAATACAAATAGCATATTCACATACCACTAATTAGGACAGGCAGAAGACCCCGTCACTAGGACGTGACAACTAAAAAGGGAATAAACCACACCAAGGTGTCAAAGTTAGTAAAAATAAACCGCAGCAAAGGGGAAAGAGAAAGGTGTGTAAGGCATACAGGTAGGAAAGATTTCAGTACTGACACAGCAACTTGCTCTTTAAAAAAAGAAACATTTTTATCCCCTTAAATTTATACCAGAAAATGGCATTTTTCAATACATTGTGCAAAATTAACTGCATCAACAGTTGCATGCCTATTCCAAGACAAAACCTGATCTCTTGAATAGAAATCCCCATCAAAAAACAAACAAGCAAAAAAACCACAACCAACGCAAACCCACACACCACCTTCGGCCCAAAACTGACAGATGCCACCTTATAAAACATGTTTTTTCCTAAAGAAGTTAAATATGGACAAAATCTCAGCTTTATAAGTATTTTTGCTTTAGAGTTCTAAATAGCGAATTACTTACTATGAGAAACAGTACAATTAAAAAATATCTTGAAGGCAGAATGTCTATATATAAATTACATTACAAATTCATGTGACAACACCATGAGCAGTTCCACTTAGGGATTAATGCTACATAGTTTGTACAACCCTGTAGAAAATATTAAAAGAACTGAATTGAACCAAATAAAACTACAAATAATAAAATATTGTTTTTAAAACCTGTGATCATAAATAAAAAGTTCGACACAAAGTAAGAAAACAGGTGCTTATTGCATAGATATACTGCTGCTGCTATAAAAGTAAGATGTGGTGATGCAAATATTTTTACCTCATTCTGAAATGCAGTCACTACTGGCAGTGTATATGTAATATAAATGCAAACAAAACTTACCAGATTTAAAAACAATACCCTCGATGCTATGCACTGAGACAATACTCTGTAAATCAGTTTATTTTCCATGTTGTGGACAAATCCAGTCAGTGTAATTATTTTTCTGCATGTGATTAGTAGAATCAAAGTGCGTAGTTTCCCATAAGAAATGTGTTGACTGTGAGAATACTGGGTCTTGCAATACCCTATAAAGCTTTCAATTTAAAGGTTAGTTCTGGAAACCTGGAACTGTAACATCAGGGTCTTTTGCCATTAATAACAATGACTACACTACAAATGGCTAAAGAGCAGTTATGGGTGGAAGAAGTAGAACAATACAACAGCTCAATTAAAGAAGAGTTTTAGTGCACTTTGCTCATTTTAGCCAACATGCTACATTGATTGCCCTTTTTGCATACAAAGTGGACTCAAGGGTTTCCATTGTAAGAAATAAATTACTTGGCAAGCAAAACACTGTGTCAAGCTGCCCTTTTTTTCCTTATAGACTTGGCCATTTTAAGACAGAAGCTTTGCAAGACATTACACAATTCGTTGTTTTTATTATTAAATGAGAAAGTCTGATTTGTTACATTTTCACATTGCTAGTCAGAAATGCTTCAGTGATGAAGAAAGTCAATGCTGGGTCAACTCAAGTCCTCATTCTACCACATTCGTATACAAAGAAATCATAGCAATGTTCAACACACCCAACACAACATTCCTTGGTTTCTTCAGAGAAAAGTCCCATCATTCGTTCTCTAGTGGGTATGTTACTACATATATTAGAATTCTTTTTTTTTTGGACAATACATCCCCAAATTTTCATGAGATCAAAACAGGCTTCTACAGATGTTACGGAAGTCTTCACACATCATCATCATCTGACGTATCAGTGCTGCTTGTCTCAGAATCCTCATTCTCCAGAGCAGGTTTGAAAGTGCTGTTTTTCCAGGGGCTAAACTTAAAATCACAAATGAGGCCATTTTTCAAAATGCCATTTTTCCGAAGGCCATTTTTTTGTAACTGAAATGAGAAAACAGGAGGTATTTAGAGAAAGAAAAAGCTAAACACAACAATCTGTTGCTACATTAGATCTGAAAAACTTTTTCCTATATACACACAAAGCAAAACTCTCCTGAGAGCCTTCACTTCTGGGTCAGCCACCTCCATCCAAGCCCCTCCAACCGTGCTGAGCTCCTGCAGTCAACAGGAGCCCACCCTCTTCTCACCCACATCCTCAGATACCTTGCCCCAGTGATCCCTCCTCCCACATGGTCTCTCCTGTGATGCAGTCCCTTGGTTCCACAGTGCTTCAAAAACATCTAGGCAAGGTCTGCAATAATGAGGGAGTCTAAAAGAGGAGCAGGGAGGAATGGGTATCCCAATCTGTCTACCTGCTACAGCTGGAAAGTCAATGATACTGGTGAGAAAGGAAACAACTGATTCTACAAGAAAGGAATTACTGCATTTCCGCATGTAGCGCAGAAGATGCGCAATAAGCCAAGCATTTAAGAGTTGAATATTCCAAACACTCTAATTAATGTATGTGTGGCTAGACTTGTCGAAATATCCAATGTTCAGATTTAACAATGCACAAGATTCTCCCATCCAGATCCTTCTCAGTGACCTTTTCAGGTATATAAAATACTCCTAATGTTAAAAAAAAAAAAAAAAAAAAAAAAAAATCAAGTCTAGATTGCCTTTTCTGACTTTGTCACTAGTGAATTAAATGTCTTTCCATTTCCAAAAGAGAAAATTCAGATTCTGTAGAATCAAGGAACCTGCACAAAAACCTTGAAAGAATATTGCCTTTCCACAGGCTAAGCTGCAGAAGTGGAAAACCTGTGCCATTCTCCTACCAGAAACGCTTAAACTACTCAGAAGCACTCCCTTACCTTTCCCTTGATATTTTGAGAATAGACCTTACCTACAATAAGCACTGGTCCCCTTTCTTTTCGATGCAACCCTTCTTCCAAAAGCATAATACTGAAATGGTACCGAAATGGCAACATCCCTGACCATCAGAATTACTGTCCCTTACCATCACAAGTACTGCAGATCCTCCTCAATGGCACGCATTTAAGGTAGCCAGTTACAAGTTGATAATGAACATTAACTTGCCATTACCTGTTCAGTGATGACTCGGAACTCCCTCATCTCATCCTCTGTTAGTGGAGCACAGGTTTCATCATTTTCACTGTCTTCCTGCCAGCCCATCTCCTTTAACAACCTTTAAATTAAAAATGACATCATTACGGAATTTGCTATGCACACTCAAACATCTCAAGCTCTGCCTGCGTATATATGTAAAGATCTGTAACAAATGGATTAATCAGTCTATATTTTTTAAACAAACTCTTACATAAAAGTAGTTAAAAGCCTTACAAAAAGTTGTATAAAGCACAGAAGTTGCAAAGCTCTTAGGTCCTTTACAGATGACCCTGTTTTACCACTACATGTTGTAAAAATGGTACCTTCAAAGAACACTGGGCCAGGTGGAAAAGTAGGGTATGTATTTCCTTTGCGTAACTGCTCTGGTGGAGCAGCAGTGTACCCTCCTAAAAACACTATGAAGAGACAAAGACTCGTGCTGAGGAATTCTGCAGTTTTTCCTGGATAACAGAGCAGCCATGGGGAATACTGGTGGTCTCCCTCCATAGAAACCAATCCATGATGCAATGGTGTCACATAATTTCTTTTTTTCTAGCACATGCAAATATCAGAGCTACGATAGGCTTCTTTGCAACCGAGTCTCACCCATCAGCAGATGCTGATACTTCAGCACACACAGGCTACAACTAGGAGTGAGTTTTGGGATGAGGGGAGAAAAAGAAACAAGAACAGAAAGAAAGTAGTCTGATATGTGAAGATGCTGTGAAAACCGGGGATATCTGAGGGTGAAGACACTGTGACATTTAACAATGAAGACAGTAAGTTCTCTTGCTGCAAAGTTTTGCCAAAAGGATTAGCACCTTCTTCAGGATAAATCATGCATCTGTTGACCTTAAATGTTAAAGGAGATTAAAGCTATTTCACAAAAAATAAAGACGTTTATAAAGTATATGCCAAAACCGACATGAGAAACTGACACTTGGAGCTGAAGAACTGTGAATATATTATATTCAAACAAGGAATTAAGATGAACTCACAGCTTATGTCACATGAGGGATACTTCCTTCAGCCAGATATCAGCAAAAATTGCCCTTCAACATAACCCTCCCCACAAAGAACTCTAGGTCCCAATACAATGGCTGTGCACTAGGCGAACCAGCAGCTGACCAATGACTGTTGTTAAAACCTTAATAAAAGCCTGGAATTATCACAGAATCACAGAATCGACGGGGTTGGAAAAGACCTCAGAGATCATCGAGTCCAACCCTTGGTCCAACTCTAGTCCATTTATTAGATCATGGCACTAAGTGCCATGTCCAATCTGAGTTTAAAAACCTCCAGGGACAGCGAGTCCACCACCTCCCTGGGCAGGCCATTCCATTGCCTGACCACTCTCTCTGTAAATAATTTCTTTCTAATATCCAGCCTAAATTTCCCCTGGCAGAGTTTAAGCCCATGCCCCCTTGTCCTATTGCTGACTGCCTGGGAGAAGAGACCAATCCCCACCTGGCTATACCTTCCCTTCAGGTAGTTATAGAGAGTGATGAGGTCACCTCTAAGCCTCCTCTTCTCCAGACTAAACAACCCCAGCTCCCTCAGCCTCTCCCCATAGGTCTTATGTTCAAGTCCCTTCACCAGTCGTGTTGCTTTTCTCTGGACCCGCTCCAGCACTTCAGTGTCTTTCCAGAACTGAGGGGCCCAGAACTGAACACAATACTCCAGGTGTGGCCTCACCAATGCAGAGTACAGGGGAAGGATCACTTCCCTTGTCCTGCTGACCACGCTATTTTTGATACAGGACAGGATACCACTGGCCTTCTTGGCCACCTGGGCACACTGATGGCTCATGTTGAGCTTCCTGTCAACTAGTACCCCCCGGTCTCTTTTGTCTGACTGCTCTCCAGCCACTCTGCGCCCAGCCTGTAGCGCTGCAGGGCGCTGTTGTGACCAAAGTGCAGCACCCGGCACTTGGCCTTATTGAACTTCATACCATTGGAATCAGCCCATTTTTCCAGTCTATCCAGAAGGGGAATATAGAAGGAGAAGGGGAAAAGAACACTGCTCTGTTTATAAAAAGTTAACAGGACATCAACAGAAATGGTAATTACATCCTCTGTAGTAGCTGGACCAAACTGGACAATGCATCAGCCAGGACCAATTAAATCCTCAGGAAGCAGCAGAAATAAAAAAGCAAGTAATCCAAAATTATCTTTTAAGAGAGTATGTGCATTTCTATAGACATACAGAAAAAGCCTCACAATGCCCAATGCAGTTCAATTTTAGTAATATTTTTGGCAAATGTAATTCGAGTTCAAAAGTTTTACTGCAAGCAAAATGTTAACAATATTATGTACAATAAACAGTTACAGAGCTCCTGCTAATGTAAATAAAATTCAGGGCAACAGCTAATTAACTTTTAAGCAACATTGTGTCTAAAGTTAGCAGGACAGATGTCCCTTTAAAGTGACAGCAGGGTTCTAGAATAGCTAAAAGTGTGAAATACGTAAAAAAAATTAAACATCAGATTAGCGGACTTGACACCAACAGGATGGCTGCATGTTAGAAACCTACGCAGCAGAATGGAAGCCCAAGACATAGTTTGTCCAAGATACGCCTATACTCTTACTAGGTATGCATGAGTTAAGCTGGTCACTTCAAGTCCACTTTACCACAAGAAGGCTTACCATGACATCTGTCTACATGCATGCAAAGGTCACAGCCAAAGGGCTGGGACAGTATGGAGACACAGCATCTCTAAGATGCCACGAAGGAAAGATACTTGCCCAGAAACCCTATGAAGGCTATTCACACACATCTAATCTATCACTGTAGGTCTGTAGTTGCCAGAAACAGTAATAATCTGACAGAGCTCACAACAAGTTCACCTCCAGACTAAGTTGTGATTTCCCAGCAGCATCATTCTCACGGCTACCAGTTGCTACTTCAGTTACTTTTGTGAGATACTGGAACTGTTTCAATCCTTTTTTTGAAGCTACTTTCTCTGTTTCCAGAGATATCACTGAATGCATCAGCTAATCCACTACAGAAACAGTTACTTTAAAAATGAGGAAAAACTTGCTAGAGTTTTACATAAAATGTATCATTTAAAGCCTTATTAATACAAACAGCAAAGACATGCACTGCTCCTCCTAGACATGCAGGCCAAAATCAGAGGGATGAATTCACTACAGTTTGCTTTACTTCTTTATAAGGAAATACAATACATTTTTAGTGAAGCAAATCTAAGTATATTTCATGTTAGATTAGTACATGTCTAAAAGTTAAACACTACTTATTAAATATTCTATGTGTTCTCAGTTTTCACATTCTGACTTCTGAAACTAGCAAGAATTTATTATATGCTCACATACCACAAAGGAACATTCCTTGTATTATATAAAGTACATACCTATGCTCTGCTTCAAGTGAGCTTGAAAGAACATCTGCCTGAGGGAAAGCTGAAGATCGAATGATCTGTTGAGATGTAACTGAAGCATTGCCGTTCTCCTGCGGAATTTCATTTTCAAAGTTTAGGTTTATGTCTCTCTCGTGATGAGGACTGTTGCTGTTACGCAAGTTAAAGGACCCATCATCCTGTTAAAAATAATTATGTATTACAAAGGTAAAAGTCACTTCCATTCACAAGCAAATGTCTGCAAGTGCTTGAATTCAGTGATTCTGTTTAATATAAATTAAGTTTAAATGAAGACACTATGCTGCTTCAGGAGTAATTCTGTTCATACTTCTACAGTTTGCAACACCTGGATATTACAGAAATCTTAAGTTATACCACTGATCAAGTAATGTAGAAAGCACCTTCCATACTCTGCCTCAAACATATCTTAAAATTCAAATTTAATTAAGCTGTCTTTCATACTTACAGAAATAACAGGTTATCTGCTGAACTTACAAACAATGTTCCTAATCAATTACCAGAGCTATGTGTGTCAGCAGAAGCCCGAAAGTGTAAGAGTTCTCAAGTTCACTCAGTTTAAGGGGCAGGTCACAGCACCTATACCTCAATCAGCAAATTAGGCTGCTGCAAGTTCAGAAAGACTGGATACTGCTCTTTAAATTCAGACAATAGTTTCCCCTGTACACACGCACTCACCACAAGCTTCTCAGGTTGTCATTAACAGCCACTGCACCTTAAAGCCATGAAATAAGAACTAGGAAGAAAGTTTATTTAGAAAGCAGGCTGTTCAGGTTCACTCTAAATATTAAAAGCTCTGCAATCCTACAAACCAGAGATATTTCTTTTTATTCTACTCATTCAGCAACCCATAATTCTTATTTACTAATGAGCCAAATAGACTCACAAGTCTTACCAACTGTAAAAACAAATATTAGAGTATTATCATTAACTAGTTAACACCCTTTTGACAACAAAAATCCCTAAACTGGGGATACAACAGCATTTTCCATGGCAGGAGGCAATCGCTCAATCAGCCCTTCTGCACTTGTAGGAAACCATTCTACAGAATCCAGGATCAAAACCATCATCATCATTTCCCTCTCACTCACAGTGCTATACACTTCCAGAAATTTTTAAATGCTCAGCAAGAATTTCTTAAGAACAAGTATGTCAGTAAACACACATTCAGCTGTTAAATCACAGGCTTGAAGAATGCATCTCAGATTATCAAACAAAATTCATAAAAATATTAAATAATTTTAATATATAGGGCAAGATAGCTTCTTCCAAGCATGATTCATCTGCTGACCTCATTTGCCTTGTTATTTCAGAGGTGAACTCTGTTACTGAAGGTCTTAAAATTCCATCAACAGGATCGTGTTATAAAAAACTGTTGTGCAGTTATTTCCCTATACACCCAGTTGCACACCATGTCTTCTACTGATGATCATCGAAATGAACACTGGAAGTAAGATAACCATTAGATACATGATTCATTGAACATCTTTTCACACTTGTTAGTGACACAGCAATTACAGGGAAAAGGAAGCACGCACTTACCAACACCTATTTCAGACTACATCTTACATACACCTGTCCAAGGACATTACAAGTTCCACTACTAAAAGCCTTTTATTTTTTACATACACTTGCTTCTGAAAACTCAGCTAAAGTACAATGGGACAACCAAATGCATTTGATATATGTATCACAAAGACATCATGAACTCAAGACAATTTTAGGAACAGAAACCCCTCCACCAAATTCGTGTACTATTTTCAGAATTTTGAAGCTCAAGACAGTGTTTCCAAATATCTTTTTAATCTTAAATCAAAATCTTTGTGTATTTCTTAAACACACACGAACACCAACCCCCAACACCCATCTCAAGATGCTCAGCCACAGAACACCTAATGGAGAGATGCAGACCTTTCTTAACCCATACATAGAGCTAAGATGTACAGTGTCATAACGGCCTGGAATAGGATCAGAAAAGTCATCTTACTTTTATGAGCAATGCACACAGGCACTGTTTCAAAGTCTCTGAATCCAAATAAACGTTCATCAAGACATGTCATCTGTCTGATTCATAATTTATGGTGGGTTTTGGTTTTGTTAAAACACTTCAAGCCACTCATTTACAGTAAACAGGCTTGTAATCACCTAATCCTGAATAACACAATACTTATCATTTGGCCTATGCATAACAGCTACACTTATGACTTGTTGGTGGCTGGTAGCACTGAACCAAATATTCTTTGGTGCCAGCCAAGTACTGCACAAACAGACTCAGACTGAAAGAAACCTGACACATATTATGTACAGAGAGTATAGGCCTTCTGGTTCTCAATTAAAAAGTAAAATCAGGTTCTTTATATAAGCATAAATTGAACTACTGTTTCTATGACTAGACCGAGAACAGAGAACTTCTGGCTATCTAAACACTCTAATTAGAAAGGAAATAGTTTGAGGAAACAGAACAAAGTTTTTCCATTGTTTTGTAGTATAACGAACAGCCAAAGTATGAAACACTGCCCTCCACAAAGATTAGATTAATGTAGTAAGCTTAATTTTTTGGTTGTTGCTGAAGACGCAGAGGTACCTGAGTTATTAACACGTATGAACATATACTGCGCTAAGAAAACAAACAACTAAGAAGCACTGGAGAAAGAGTAGTACTTGGAATAACTGTTTCAAATTCATCAACATGTAATTCCCTTCCTTCATTAAGAGATCCAAGACCATTTAATCAAAATCATGTAAACAACTGTTTACCACCAAATAAGTAGTTTATGGTCCACCTGAAAACTGCTAGTGCTGGATCTACAACAGGAGTGAACAAAACTACCTTCTCTTGGCCAGCATGATTCTCATCTTCATGTTCTTCTTCCACTCTATCTCGTTTCAATGCTTTCAAAAATTCACTCTTCTTATCATTCCGCATTCTTGTTAATTTTGTTAAACGAGGCTGACCAACTTTGTCAACAGGGGATGAAGAATTTGATCGATTACACTAATGTAGGGAGTAAGAAAAGGAAATAATATTAGATGTTTATTCATTTAAGAAGACTCCGAGAAAAAGACAGAAGGACCCCTCGGCAGCTGTAGTTTCAGATTTCACCTGCATCCACAGTCAAAAGCAGACAGAAGATATTTATATTTCAGTATATATAGTTCCTACATGTAAACCCAGAGATGCAGGTTTATGGAGTACTGCTACAGAACAGTGGACCTTCTGAAGTGTAACATATCATTAGCAGTTTCAAAGTTTAAACCTACCAGATTATACTTCCCAATGCACTATTTTTACTCCAAACCAAGCCTAAAAAGCAGCTATGCAGTACCTAAATGCCAGAGATATGCCTTCACACACATTAACTTAAAGATAAGTTGATTTAATACAATTCTGCATAAAATTTACTGATCCACTTATCAAAACAAATTACACATTTTACAGATTTGATAAAAACTACAGACATGGCTTTACCTCTCTCACTGAATTCTGAGATACAGTAAATGCCTTGGCAGTTGATTTGAAAGGACTGAAATTGCCAACACCATTCGCAGATTCATGAGAAAATGGATTCCCAAGTTTGTTTTCTTTTGCTTGGCATTTCCACTGTGTAGGCTAAAACAAAATGTAAAGAGTCGTGAACAACAATAAGATTGTTTTCAGAAATCTTTAGAAAAATGATTAAGCAAAAGCAAACTATAACTACAACCATGATTTTGTTCGAACACCTGTTTCCCTGTGGATAAGAGACAGTTTATGAGCAATTCATCTGCTCACAAATACTGTTTACACTTTTAATACAAAGATGAAAATTTCAAAACAATTAAGACCATCATATTTGAAGTATTAAGAATCAAAACAAGAAAGTACTCAACAGCTGAAAGAAGTGTTTTTAATGTAGAATGCTAAGAGAGTTAAGAACCACTCCATCAAGAGCACAGAAGAATTCCTAAAACAAAAATCCAAAAATTAAAATGGGAAGTCACCCTTGGAAAGGAACCAGAAAGACCCTAGTAAGTTGCAACATCATCTCTATCAATACTTGGGACAAATTCTGAAGTTATTTTTATGTCAACTGTATCTCTCTACTAGGTATCTATTTTTCTGTTAAAATATAAATATGAAAGGCACTGCTGTACCCTAAGTTAAAAAACTTCCTTTTTTCTCTCACTTGGACAGCTCTTGCACTTCTCACAAAACGTAAAACAGAGATCCAATCACAGTATAGCTTAAAAAGTAAAATGAGAAAAAGTTGTTTTCACTTTCGGGGTGTACTGCACTGAGGAAGAGTAGAAAGCATAATACTCTAAGAACAGCACTCTCAGGGGTGAAATAAGCACATTCAGAATTACAGCATGATTTTTTTCAGCATATTGTTCTTATCACTGGTATCTAGGACTCACCTTTGCAGGTGGAGTGACAGGTTTAGGGACTAATCCTTTATAAACACTCGTGCCAGTTCCATTCCTTACTGGCTGCGAATGAAGACTTCCTACTACTGGGAATCCAGATATCTGCAGCTCTTTTGTACTGCCCTTTTTAATTACCAGCATTCTTGGAGATCTAGATTTAGGATTCAAAGGGTACTCTGGAAAAAAAATAAGTGTACATATATAAATATATATATATATACACACACGCACATACATATGTGTCTGTGTGTGTGTGCGTGTGTTTGTATATAATCTTAAGTTTCTTGTTCATAGGGTGCATGGTCCAGAGCAAGTTGGTATACATCAGGAACTTACTCTAGTATTTGTTCCACAAATAACACACTGTACAAACCTGGATAAACACAGGTTCTGTTCCATTTTCTACAACCACCATTTGTAAAACATTTCACTTGGCAATGCAGGAATTTTTACTTTTGAAAAGTAAAGATATTCCTCAAATAAGCTAGCTACACAGCTCTTGTTTGCAAATCTAAAATCCAAATACTATTAGTTGTTGATAGTTACCTAATATTGAAAACAGATTATGGTTTTCATATTTCCCTTTGAGTTTACTAAAAGAATAATTACTGATATATTTATCAACAGGTCAGTTTAGAGCCAAACGCTGCAAACTGAGTCTCCATAAACACAAGACAACAGATGCGTACTACTCTAGGCCACAGCAATGACCAGTCTATCTATCTCTATGCCTCAGGTGGGCATAAGAGAACAAATTAAGTTTACAACATTTTCACGTTCAAGAGAGCACTAATTAAGAGACATACAGTCAGCTGTCATGCTACGTAACTGACATTTGACAGTTTTAAAGAACACCTATTGAAAACAGCTCTAAAATTCTCAAAAAGTAAAAATTACCACTTCAATTTTTTGCACATGCATTCTAACTCTGCATTAACAGCCTCTTCCAAAATAATCTCTCTTTGCAAGCATTTCTACTTCACAGGCAGAGTCATCACATCCTTCATATTAAAAAAATCTACCTTAAAAGTATAAGTGGCTTTAGCTTTGTTTAGTCAGTAGATGTTACACAACACTTGTAATAAGTGTGTACTTAGTTCTCATTAAACTTTATGAAAAGACCTTTCGTATTACTCGCATGTTCCCATCACACATGCACAACATAAAAGGCAGTAAAATAGAAGCATACATTTTAACAGATATATAAGGGGATGCTAACATTCCTCCTTTCCTGAATAATTGTTTCCTTTCTAAGTGAGTAAGAACAGACTTAATTTCAGTTTTTCTATTATGAAACAAAGTTTCCAATAGCAAAGAAAAACACTGATTCTGTCCTGGGGTGTTATCTTATCAAACTAAATCCAAACAATGCTACCTGCAAAAAAGAACAGTTGCTAACTGCATGAAGAAAATTAACCCCATTTTAGTTAAACCAGCTTGCTCTTGAAAATAAATATGAAGATAAATTCTGGACGTCTTTACAAAAAAAGATGTATATGTGTTCTTGGAAAGAATCCTAGTTGTGGCTGCATCTACAGACCAATAGATGGATATTCAAATAGACATGTTACCTCTCTTAAAAAAAACAAGTTTACATTGTAGTAATATTGAAGTTTCATCAATTTCAATCTATACCTTTATAATTCTAAATAAAATTCTGTGTTTCAAATAAAACAACTTCAGATCTCTGCTACATTTTTAGACTCAAAAACATCAAAAATACTCACCCCACACACCTGCAGCTAAAGATTTATTCTGGTTTGGTTCCCTCTCATATTCAGGGTTCAAAGATGGCTGAAAGCAAGTTTTATCATTATTAAAAAAACACGTATTGAGTTCTGGGACCAATGAAACAGAGAAACACAATAATACTGGCAGTAGGACCCCTGCTGTCAAATAATTTTAAATGAAGATATTTCCCCCTGTGACCCTAATAGATCAGTGCTGACTTGTTTCTCTCCTCCAATGAAACACCTCAGGCAGCAGTCAATACCATTACGTCAGCTGTCCAGAGAAAGCGAAAAACAGTGATGTGTGGTCCTTCAAAGAGGAAGATGACCCATCCTTTTATATCCTACAATTCCAGGTTGAAGCATGGGATCTCAAAGGGCCATTGGCAGGAAGATCATTTTGTTAGTAGATTTCCAGTAAGGTAATTGTGTAGAATTTAATACATACACATGCCACAGTAAACTGAAACTCAATTGTAGTTTTGCTTAAACATTTAAGTAACAATAATAAACATATAATGATAAAAACTGGATATAAAGGGAGAAACAAGTTAGTGGACAAATGACTAACACCCTCTTACCTATGGGAAGGGTGATCCCTTTTATGATGATCTGAAACTGCTGAAATCTTATGAAGTAGCTTGTAATGGACAAAATGGCAGAAACAATGAAACCTTGTTTATTATAATTACAATTAACTTACAAAATCCTCAGCCTCAAACTGTTTGGGAACTTCTTTGTCTTCCTTTTTCCCAGTTTCATTATCAGGTACATTGTTTTCATGCAGTCCTTGGCCTTTTCCAGAGTGGAAAGTGCTGGTACGAGCGCGGGAACCTCCACCATGGTACCCTCCACGATGGTTTATATTTTCTGTACCATTTCTGCCATGTGAACGCCAACCATTCTTCTCTTTTCTCCCAAAATGCCCTTAGATTTGTAAATTTTGTAGAAATGTAATTGCAAATAGTTTTAAAATAATATTCTACTTTTGTAAAATTGTTACAGAAGTAAGCAACTCTCTACTCTGGGATGTGATAGCATAGTAAACTCTGGCTTTCTTTCACATAAGCAGCAGGGAAGAATCTTACAAACCAGTGCCAGAGAAAGAGCATAGTAGTCCAACATAAAGATAAGTCCATCTCCCTTTCTGGCTGTTCATTTATATGTCATTGGCCGGAATATTAACTGCACACTCTTAATCTTCTTAAGAGAGAAATACACCTGGAATTACACTACTTTAACCAACCATTAGTCATCGCATCCTCTCACAGTCTACCTTTCTTTCCATTATCTCTATTTTACTACAGAATAAGAATTTGGCATGACAAAGCAACCTTTTTTTCTAGGCAGAGTGCCACAAAGCAATAATGTAAATGTATTCAAGATGTCCCATGAAAGCTAAATTATACCTCCATTAGGCCGTCCAATGTTCGGATCAAACCCATCTGAAGAGTTGTGTCTTCTGCGATTTGCTTCATAACGATTCTCTGTCCACGAAAAATTTTCAGAATGTTTCTCAAAGTTCAGTGATGACTGTAAAGGAGAACAAATAGTAGACCTGATATATCTGATCAGTAACAAAACTGAGTTATCAGAACTGTAACACGCATATTATTTGTGGTATATACAGTACATTTTTAAAAGGACTGAATGACAGATACTGCAGCAGTCCTCAAGTATGCACGCGTCCAGAGCTACATCACCAGCTCCCATGCCAACCAAGCGGAAGCTGTATGTTCCATTCCAGGTGACTGAAACAGCACTGAGGAGGACCATGCTTGTGACACAGGGTAAAATACCCAAGGCCTATTGTGTTTTGGCAGAAGAACAACACAAGTGACATGCATTGCAGCAGAGGAAAAACAAAGAAAGTTAAGAAAGGGCAGGGTGGTGAGGGACTGCACATGTGCATTCAGTAGAAAGCAAGGAGTCGGTTCCACCAGACGCAACTGTACCCAAAAAAGGCCCAGTTTATTAGCCTTGTGATTTTAACTTAATAAGGCAAATGCAAACAGTTACAAAATACAAACAAAACCTAGAGTCGAAAGTGTACTAATACACTTCAAATTATCATACCAACCATACGTAAGTCAAATGAAAAAGAATTTCTCTCTCAATTTGAGACCTCAGAAGTGAATTATTTCCTTGACAAACTTGGAGAGAGAAAAAACAGAAAGCCACAAGAAAGTATCAAATGACCTAACTAGTTAAAAATCATAACGAATCTCAATATTTAAGTAAGAAATAAATTCTTATAAAGAAATTCTGAATAAGCTGCCAAAAAATTCAGAAAGCTCCATATCTGTTGATCACAGATAAAATTTTAGAAGATAACTTCATGTGCTAATTTACATATGACAAGCCTCTAATAATGCCTTTGGAGTTTACCTTTTATATTTTGTATGAACTCTGAAGAAGAATCGCGTTTTCACAAAGTATAACTGACAGCATTTTATATAAAGCGTTCCGAGTTGTACTCGATGTAATGAATCTAAAGTCTCTAAACTGTGTCCAAAGATCATGCAGTTTGCATTCTCTCCACATGATGGAAGTATCAATCTATCAAGCCTCTTGTGGCAGAGATAACAGTAAGCTCTGTAACCAACTGGAAGTCTACTGACAATTACTGGAAATGCAGAAATTATCTGACTAGGTTCGGCCAGCCAAGAAAGTAAGCAACACAGATTTTTTTGAAGTATAATAAGTCTTATTAACATGAAGCAAAACTAAGCTTGCAAAAATTGAGTTTACTAGCCTGTCTGTAATCTTCTCATACACATTTTACAGCACTACTTTCTGAAAAGTTTCATCTGTATCCCAGGATGGCTTCACTATTCACAACACCTTCCCATCTCCATCTGCCCAACCACAATACTGCATTGACGCAAATATAGTAGTTCCAGACCTGAACGAAAGCTACTGAGCAACGGATACCCAGCTATTTAGGTCAATTTTGCTATATAAGTGACAGGGAGATGACATAAAACTTCATTCTTAAGATGAAATCACCAGCAACAGGGGAGTTGGATTTCAGGCAAGCTATAACCTGTACCAGTGAAATTAAAAAAGCCCATTCACAATCCCAGCTTCCTGGCATCAGGTATTTCTGATGCTAGCCTTTATTTATTTAAGGGAAAGCCTCAGCTACTCAGTACTGAGGTGGGAAACCAAGCTCCCAAAGATGAAATTCCTAGAAGTCCTTCTTCAGGGAATTAATGACTGGGCAGAGTTAGTTCTCTAAATGTTGTTGACATGATAGCCTCACCTCAGCAACATTCTGCATGAAACATGAGACACCTTGCCTTCTTCACCCCATCCTTCCTCTTCAACTCTATCCTTCTTATCTGCTCTTCTAGGAAATGGAGGGGACATGGGGCAACAACACTTAAGACCTGTCTTATAGAGGAATGACAGGACAAGCCTTATTCTGTAAATTAATTATTACACATTGAATAGACCAAAAAGACTTTTCAAGTGTTTAATAACCAAGTGTGCTGTATATCACAGAATTATGACCATTGAGGGAAGAGGTAATACAAGGAAATGAGCTGAACTGGAAGCATAAAGACTACAATGGAGAAAGTATACAATTACAGAGTTTTTGGAAAAGATTAAAGAAAATCTGTCTAAACTCCTTGAGGAAAAGAATCATCGAAAAGATCAGGATCCACAATGTATCTCTGCAATGAAATTTCCTACAATTCAGGAATGAGGTGACAAATACAATTTACACCTCAGATATAGTCAAGTGGTACTGGAGCAGCTCTTGAACTTGCTTTTGTCCTGCTATATTGACATGTGAACCATACAGGTAAAGCTCCTCCAGCAGATTCTTGAAATATGTGGTGAATATTGTTTTGTAATTATAACAACATATTAAACTAAACTCTGATTACCTTTCCAATTGAAAATGTATCAGATTGGAAAAAGCAGATCAAAATAACTGAATATACCAGAAATCATCTAGAACGAAAACAAACAGATTGCGGGAACCATCCTGGAACAGACAGGCCTGATGTTCCCAGAACAGAGAGTTGCTGATAGACTTTACTAAACAAAGAAG
Source organism: Streptopelia decaocto (assembly GCF_964273445.1). Lineage (NCBI taxonomy): Eukaryota > Metazoa > Chordata > Aves > Columbiformes > Columbidae > Streptopelia > Streptopelia decaocto. The sequence goes on from NC_138657.1 coordinate 55,033,302, forward strand.
CTAGCTAGGTCTGTGTAGAAGAAAGATAAATATCACAATATGAAAAAGTACATTCAACGACCTGACTAAAAAAAAAAAACGCACGCACGTATGTGTGTGTGTGTAGACATATAGAAGTAAAGCAACGGGAACACAACTAACACTGACAGCTGACTGTTCATCTCACAATGGCATAAGCTTATTTCTGTGAGTTTATAAAAGCTAAGTATTTTCCATGGACAGGAAAGACAGCAAGAAACTTACATAAATACATTAAAGTAAGGCAATGCCACTCTCATAGTTGCAGATATGGATATTGCATTCAAAATACTACAGTGAAGAAGACAGGTCTACCATTAGAGAAATAGGTGACAGGAGTTTGAAAAACGCAGTGCTGCCTCTATTTCTCCATTCACACAAATTACGAAGGAGCAAAAGCACTGGCCAGGGGAAAAAAAGAAAAAAAAAAAAAAAAGAGACAGACATAGTCTTGACTTCCTAGAATATTTACAAATCCTAATGATTCAGAGACTGCTATTCCCGTTTCCGAGCTAACTGCCCCATTGTATAAAGGAAGACTAATCCAGATGAAACCACCAGACTGAAAATGTACAACCATTTCAACACAACACACTCCACCAGTTAACAACAAGCAAATGAAGAGCCCTTTCAGAAGGTCTATTTTAATGGCATTTTTCTAATCACTTGGATGATAGAATAATACACAGAGAAACATCAGAGGGACATCAAGCACATGCTTCTGTCTTGGTAGTTCTAGCACAAAATACAATACATAATTTTAAACTCCTGATGAAGGCAATCTCAATCCAAAACCAGCTCTGATAATGTGGTCCCACTTCTGACCATGAACTCAGCTGCTCAAGCAAAAAAATCTAACCGAGGTATGAGCTCAACAACCAAGGTCCAACTACTTAAATCATGACAGCAGGGTTTGCTAGATATCATCTGTTACCACCATATTCATAAAGACACTTGTCATTTTACTACGAATGAGGTTATGATATTTAGACTTTTCTAATAAAGAGAGTGTCTGTCCAAAACAACAACAAAGAACATACCTTTGTTGATGATGGTGGAGTAGGAAAACTAAGCCAGGCTGGAGCAAAGTCATGCTGCGCCATTTAGGTCCAGTCTCTCCGAATCAATGAAACAAGGCTTCAGCACCTCATGGCAAGTCCCTGTAATTCGAAAAAGCAAGAAATTAGTACTTTTCAGATGCTTATATTACAAGAGGATTACACTTGGTGTTTGATCATTACTTACCCTCCATTTCCTGGTATTATTTTCTCAGGCAGATCTGGTTTAGAATCTAAATAACCTCATCTCGTTTATAGAATCGCAGTTGTGCTTTTATTAGCAAAGTGTCACACTAATCAAATATACCACAGGTATCACAAAAATACAACTGCAACATACCTCCCTCTATTTCCTCTTAAAAATGGGATGAAGCTTCTTGTGTAAGGTCTGATCCAGAAAGCTGTTGCAAAATTAGCTTCTTGAAATACTTTCTGGTATTGTCTAGAATGGATTTCAGGAGCTACTTCATTAGCTTCCTAGAAGAAACTGATTCTTTTTTAGTTAGTCCCTAGAGGTTAATCTCAGAGGCTATATGAATGTTCCTTGTGAAACAGCTACATGCTCAGGGCCATCACAAACCCCATATTATCTCTAGAATCAATGGAAACAGAGCCTACATGTCCAGAAAGGGTCAAAATCCAGTAGAATTCTCTAGTTTGAAAATTGGTTCTCCCCACAGGTAGGAAAACACCGAGGATGAACTGTATTATTGAAAACTGAACTATAGCACAGAAAGAAATGGATGAAACACTATCTGAATTATAAGGGTATCTGAATCACACTCTGCAGCTAGACACTGCAAAACCGTCAACAATTCAAAAATATTTTAAGTATGATACATACACTATTAGAAATTCAGCTTGTGAAAACATAATTAACACCTACATGCATTTTATGGAGAGACCCAAATAAATGGGTATTCCACACCTCTGCACAACAGAATGCAGATCTGTTAGTCAGTGAGCACAGATATAGTTCACTTTCATCTAAGGCTGCTGTAACATGAACAACTATTAGTAAGAGCTGTGTACCTGAACTTGATAACTGATAATTATTGTTGTATTCTGGCCTGAACTAGGTTATTGCAGATCTTCAGTGCCAGAGGAGAATGCTCCAGCTTCTAAAAAGAGGTCTAACATATTTCTAAGCACTGAATTCCACCTCTCAGTTGAGCTGCCAGTTCTTTTTTATGCCATGAGCTTATACTTAGGTTTTTATGTACCTCCAATACCACAGTTAAACTGTAAGTTAACATGCACAAAATGTACTATCATTCAATAGAGACAAGTTTAAGGTATGTCTCGCTCAAATATCTTCATATAAACTACTGTGAAGTCATCCAATACTCTCTTCTGAATTAATCTCAACAGAAATTCCAGAAAAATTTTCTACAGAATCCAATTATGTCAGAGTAGTAAAAAAAATAACAAAAAGTCAGAAGTTAGAGAGTCACCGAACCACCACAAAAATGGCTTCTAACAGAAACCAAGTTAACTTTTACTGATTACTCATGTTTGGCGATGGTAGAGAAACAGAGAAGAGTATTATGCTTACAGATGAACCAATGAACCAATACAAGAGATGTTAAATTAAGAAACATCAAACTAAAAGTGAGCAGGCTGCAGCAAGAATTTTTTTTCTCCTTCCCTCAGATACAGTTCTCATGTCCAAGCAGGAAAACTACAAAATCTTCAGAAAGGACCAAAACAGGTATCAGTACTAGAAGACAGCACAACAACAAAAAATCTTCAGATCAAGGCACTTACAGTCTGAGAAACAAATTGAGAGATCAGGTTTGTATTGAATAAACACATAACAAAGAATCCAAAAAGTACTACCAAGCTATTGGTGAATAGGCTATTAGCTATGGGACAACAAGGGCACTAACAACGTGATTTCTTAATAAATTCATCTTACTGTTTTTTAGAAAACTTGTCAAGCTTACTAATACTTCTATTTATCAAACTGCCATGAAAAGAGCTCATTCTGAAGTCCCTAACATTCTTACCTTTTACCTTTTGCACACAAATCAAGGGCTGACGTGAGACGGGGTGATTACCAAGTATCTGAGGACTGGAAAGGTGTTTTTAACAGAGCTTTGTCCACAGCTCACTGATACTGGGTGTATATTTCTTCCAGAAAAAATAATATTCTAAAAGCAGATTAAAGTCTTTCCCATGTTCTCAGTTCTCCAACTAAAAGCTCTAAAAAGGTTTTTGATACTGCTCCTCAAGTCAGATGAGTCAATTCCTTTCCTACAGAGCAGCAGTGAAGTGTTAAGAGACAAAGGCCTGGGACAAAACTACATGACACTCGGAGTGCAAAGTCAGCAGCAGAACATCTGTAAATTTCAATAAACCCATTAAAGAATAACTCTTTCAGACCTAATTATTCCAGCTAGTTTTGATAAAAGAGCAGCAGTAACAAAAGCACAGATATGTTGTTAGAACACTACCTGACCAATTTCACAGGTTTACAGTTAAAGGCTACCAAGAAAAGCAATTATTGACAATACTGACCTCCACACCAGCAACATGAAGAAAACCGTTCTCTCATCTGATTGTACATACTATTGGTCTGGCAATTAGACATGGGAAAATCAAGTATTTTCACTGTTAAACCTTACTCACTAACTTCTAATAGGCACAAATACCCCAGCCATAATTAAACTGGGAAACAAAAAGCAGACCAGAAAAGGACAAATATTAACATATTTTCTTTAAACTACATTTTAGAGTACATAGCCTACTCAGCTTTAAGTTGTCAATTCCATGTTTTATCAGGCTTTGTAAATACTCTTACAGATGCTATCTTTCTGGTGTGGCCAACAAGTTTATCCTATAATGTATTTTAATACAAAAACATTTTCATTACAAGCATGAGTTCTGTTTTGATGATCTGGCAAATATTCCATAGCTCTAGGATACTTTTCATTCTCAGGAAGATATTTTTGGTAAATCGAAAATACATCACAAAAAGTGAGAACAGGACGTCAGCAAAACCACTCTGCTGCCAGAGGCAGGATTTATTCACTATGCTTAAAGCCCTCGTGATCAGTTGGACTGCCAAACATCAGCTCATTCCTTGCTTGCTTTCCAACTTAAGTTACACCAACAACTGAAATTACATTATTCTGCAACATTTCCTACACCTAGAAAGGTTCCTTCTACCAGGTCTGACTGAAGTTGTTTAGTTTTGGGGTTTTTTCCTGCTATTCAGGTTCTTTACCTAAGCTATACCCAGCAGCGAGAGACATTTCTATATTGTGTCCCACAAAGCACTTGCAACCTCTATTCAGATTTGTACTATCTACAAATTTAATAAGCACACATCCCATTCCATCAAGTTACTAATAAAGATACTGAAGAGGCTTCTTGAGAAATGTATTTGATACATTCTTCCAGCTTGACATCAAACAAGAGCTGCCTTTACAAAGACTGAAGGAGCCTCTAAGGCAAATAGTTAACACTGATCGGCGATTTACTTTAGAACACTTCTCTCTTTTGGAAATATAGAACTACCTTTAAACTAAAGCAAACAAAAAATTATTTGAACAGAATGAAAGTCAGTAGTATGCACCCATAAAAGCATTTGCAAGAAACTACTTCTATTTCACGGACAGACACGAGGAAGCCATTATTTCCCTGCTAGCAAGCCGTCTCTTACATACACACCACACAAGGGAGCAACTGCTGTTCATTAACACTGATAAAACAGCTGTTGTGCTACCAGCATTAACACAGCTACCAGAAGTAAACCTACTGACACAAGTGCCACAGAGCCAAACACAACTCCCCTGCTTTTAGAGGCTCTCTTGGTAACAAAAGATTAGGCCCAAAATTTATCACTGACTGTTTTAAGTTGTCGTTCCCCATCAGCACAAACTCAAAAAATATATCTGCCGTTCCCTAACCAAAGTGTCAAAAATGCTAACTTGGCTCAGTTTGCCTAATGAAGCAAAGCTGCACAACTCTAGGCAGCCAAGAAAAAGATGCTGAAATACTGCTATCCTGATACTATTAACACTCAAACGCATGTAAGTTTATTTAATAAGACTGGTCAAAACATTCAGTTTCATCTCACAAGTAGGTTCTGGTGTCTGATTCAAGTGCTGCAAAGTGACTTCAAAAAAAGAATGTCTTCCATAGCCCATAAATTCAGACAAATTTAATGTTTTGCTGTGTTGTGGATAGTAGAATAGTTTGCAGCAAAGAAAAAAAGCCTGTTATTAAACTTTACTTATTTTAGGGATCTGAGAGAAGCCTGTAAAGCATTTGTTTCAGATGGCATGCAATAATTATTCCAATATACAATTATATAAAATTCGATTCTATAGTTCTGTGAAGAGTGATCTTCAAAAATAAGGCAGTGAATACTAAAGAATAATGAATAGCTGGTTCCGAATTATGTACAGTGAAGAAATTTGTAACAAATGCACCTCGGTCATCCACTTTGAGCCACATTAGCAGCTGAAATAAGAACACTGCATCAAGTATGCTTAACCAACATCCAAAAAAGCTTGGGCCGGGTTTGTTTTTTTTTTTAACGATTGAGTCAGTAAGGTCCTTTTGTGACAGAAACTATTTTTGAACAACTTTAAAGCAACTGGAAATACTACTTGTTAAACTAGCTTACTTGTGTCATCTGAAAAGCATTTGGGAAAATTTAAGATATTGCCTCTGTTTTAGAAAAAGAACTAATATGCTGAGAAAACGGAAGCATAAAGCCACTGTGTGAATCAGCAGTCAAGACTTCTGCGAAAAGGCTAAGAAAAAACGTCTAGAGACAACTCCAAAACTTTAGAAAAAAAAAGGGAACTAAAACAACTACCATTAACTATCATTAGTCTAGCTTGTGCTTACCAAACTAAGAAACCAAACATTAAGGAGTATAGTCCATTTTCCCTGCCCTACTACATTTTTATTTTTTAAGTCATCACAGAAAAAGAGGCAAATAAAATCACTCATAGATTAATAGAACAGAAACGTAAAACTTTACTGGGTGTAATAATGGAACTATGTCAGTGATCAGGGGCAAGAAAAGTCTAACAAATCTACTTGGCTTGCTTTGCCCCCCAAATGAGGATCAAAGAGGTATTTAAACAGTGTTTATAAACACCTGAATCAGTAAATTCCACCAAGAAAAGAGATGTCTTAATCCACTGTAAGAACCACAAGAAGATACCAACCATACTAGATTTAGGCTGGACATATAGTCCTGAAGATCAGAAGAACAAGATTCTGGAACAACTTTGAGATCCAAGACAAATACCTGAATCTGTCAATTCCTATTATGCTTATAAGTCAGAAACTAGTAATTGTAACTAAGAGTTTAATGTATAGCACAAGGCCTGTGCACAAAATTAACATAATTAGTAGAAAGTAATAATTAATCCACCTTTTTTCACATAAGAATAACATTCCCCAGCAAGCTTTCCCCCCTCTCCCCCGCTACTTGCAATCAATATAGTGTTTAAAAACCACACTTTTTAAGCATAAAGACCACCCACTACAACGAAAGTATAAATCAAGTTAGTGTTTTTTTTTTTTCCTGTAGTATCACAGACAGAATTCAACATGGTACAAAAGCAGAAAACACCCAGTATTCATGAACTTTTGGATTTACTTATTTTCACATTAGTTCAGCAAAGTAATTCTTCAAGCTTCATCTTATATTACAATTTACATCCCATCCACAACCTTTCATTAATTATTGCTGGGAAAAAATATGCAACAGCCAAAATATCTCACATTAAAGTTCTGTCTGCAAATCTTATTTGTAAGCTAAAAACCTTCATGCATTTAGCTGATAAACAGGGCATGAAATACATAGATCAAGGAGATCCAATCGAACAAACTGTCAGAAACAGTGTTAAGGAATACATCTTGGGTTTAACAAATGCAATTGCTCACATTTTAATAACATTTGTGTAATTTCTTGCAGTAAAGATATTAAAATATATATATATACACATATATATATATATATATAAAGCCCACACAACAGAGTATGCTTGCTCATTCTCATACCATTTGTCCTAAAGTAGGGAGTCCTGCCACCACAACCATGTCAGTTACAGATTTCACCCTCCTTCACTCCAGAATTTCACCAAACAGGCAGACTGGCAGTATGTAGCCATAGCTTCCAACCACTGGTGAAGCACTAGATCTTTACAGGCTAAGCACAGTGCAGAACCCTAGCAAGCATCTGTTAGTCCAGCCTGTATCTCTGCATAACACATAAAAAATGGGAATAGAGTGCGGTCACATACCAGGACTCAATACAGATGGGGTAACTGTAGAGTCACTACAAACAAAATCTGCTGCATTTATTAACCCACTCAGCTGCAGTGATAAACCAGGAAGCAGTTCTCCTGCCAAAAGTCACACAGCAAAAGGATGAGGCAAGAAGGCTCTCGTGGTTTAACCCAGTCAGCAGCTAAGTACCACGCAGCTGCTCCCTCATCCACTCCACACTCTTCCCTTGCCACCATTGGGATGAAGGAGAGAATCGGAAGAGTAAAAGTGAGGAAACTCATGGGTTGAGTCAAAGGCAGTTTAACAGGTAAAGCAAAAGCCGCAAGAACAAGGAAAGCAAAACAAGGAATTCATTCACCACTTCCCACGGGCAGGCAGGTGTTCAGCCATCGCCAGGCTCTATCACGTGTAGCAGTTACTTGTGAAGACAAATGCCATCACTCCAAACATTCCCCCTTTCTTCTTCTTCCCAAAAAATATACACTGACCATGATGTCATATGATATCAAATAGCCCTTTGGCCAGCTTGGGTCAGCTGTTCCAGCTGTGTTCCCTCCCAACTTCCTGTGCACCTGCAAACTTCCTGCTGAAAAGTTCTTGACTTGATACAAACACTGCTTGGCAACAACCAAAATATCAGTGTATCATCAACATTCTTCTCACACTAAATCCAAAGCACAGGACTATACTAGCTACTAGGAAGAAACTAACTCTGTCCCAGATGAAACCAGGCCAAAGACAGACCTAGACTTTTTTTTTCTTTTTTTTTTTTTTTCCCATGCCAGGCATTTATAATATCTTGGAAACAATCAGGCCGGAGATAGCTTTAAAATAAAAACCCCAAGTCTCCAAATGAAACACTAGAACTTTTATGATCTAAACTGACTTCCTTCATATCTGTCGAGGGTTTAGATTGTGGGGTGACAATAAAACCTGGCAGATGTATTGTTAACCTCTTCTCCTCATCCCCTTCCCCCTTTTACCGCTCCCTCTCCCCCCTTCCCACTAAGGGAGGAGATCGGGAGGAAAAGAAGGACAGAGAGAAGAGAGTTGGAAAAATTAAAAACGTTTTACTAATGCTACTGATAAGAATAGAGAAAATAATACAAAATATACAAAACCAATCTTGAAAGTCTCAGCAACTGCAGAGCCAGCAACCAAAGTCCTGGATTGCACACTGCAGCCAACCGGAGCTGGATTCAGTCCGTCACTAGGCCTCAGTTCGCAGGGATGACTAGCAAGATCCTCTCCTAATGTCGGCCATAAGGAAAAAGGAAAAAAGGGGCAAGATCCTCGTGATCTCCCACTTTTATATGAAGTATTCACGTGAATGGGATGTTATACACAGTTGGTCAGTTTCTTGGTCACCTGTTTCTCGTTGCCCCTCCCCTGAGAGGTGCATCCATGCTTATCAATAACTTCTCATTCCATTGCTATGTTTACCAAAACACATGTCTGGTTCTCCAGGAAAATGCAGCTAATATGAAAGCTTTAGCTGACAGGCAAATTCACTAGAAGATAAACTTGTTTTTTAACAAAACCAGGACAATATCCTAGAAATTCACATAATGTCTCATGCACTGTTCCTGCTAATGCAGTGGAACATTATAATTTCCTTCACAAATGTCTTAAACCTGGCCTTGAACATATCATCAAGAAAAAAACAAAGGCTGCTGCTGTCTGGAATAAACTGGTTTAACAAAAAAAAAAAAACTCTTCACAAAAGATAATCTAAGTGATCACTCCTGCTCCTTCATAAAGGCGAACCTTTATCCAGAAATTCTTCTAGCTTCACTTCCATTCAACAACTCTTCCCAGTACTAGAAATCCTCTCTCCATTCCTCTGCTTACACAACACTAAAAATAGCCATACAGCATCTCTGGAATTGCATAATACTTTTCAGGAGTTGGAAAAGTAACTCCCATGACAATTCATCTCAAGTGAGTCTCTGCACTGGCTGCATAAGTGGACATGAGAGCCTGCAGACAAGGTGGGGAGAAATGATCTTGTGGTATATGCCATTGGCAGACAGCAGGGAAAGCAGATGTAATTGAAGCATTCTGAATTTTAGTTCCATGTTTTGTTTCCTACAAACAGGTCAAATAACAAAAAAAAATGAGCCTGATTAAAGTACAGAATCCTAAAAGGATTATGGTATGTAAGGTAACATGCACTGGCATTTAACTGCTGTGATTTTTAAAACTATTTTCATTATTTGTTTTAAGTAGCTCTAAGTAGATGAAATGAATTTTGTATCACATTTTGTATGTAACTATAAACACTATTAAAAATTTTGCAACTTGTAAGAATCAACTGAAAAAACATGCAATCCTACCTTTTATTTTCCCAGGTTTACACCCATTACAGACAATAAAAGCAATATCTCAACAACAGCTCTTCACTTTATCACAGACAGCATCTCCTTGCAATGAAACACTGTTACCTTTTACATCCTTCTGAGGGCATACTGTCTACTCTTGTCCCAACGGTCTGTAGTCCCATCAACAGTATTAACAACCAAGTCTTCCTATATCATTTTCACCTTCATAAATTTTACATGAGAAAAATACAAGTTTGCTGGCTTACTAATTTTAAATCTGGAAGGTATCTTCTGAAAAATTAAAATATAACATTCAGAGTGTTCTAAAAGACTGAGGACCAATTTGTACCCTGTTAGAAGATGAAAAAGAGTATCAGCCTTTCCCCACAGGAAATATGCTCCAGTCCTTTAATCATCTTTGTGCTCCTTTGCTGAACTCACTCCACATCTTTCCATATATTTCTTGTATCAGACAGTCTATAATGGGACACAGCACTCCACATGTGGCCTCACCAGGGCTGAGTAGAGAAGAAAGATGAATTCTCCTCAACATGCTGGCAACACTTGTAGCCCAGGAAGATGTCAGCCTTCTTTGTTACAAGGATGCACTGCTGGCTCATAGTCAGCTCACTGTCCAACAGCACCCACAAGTCCCTCCCTGCTGAGCCGTTCACCAGCTACTCAGGCCCCAGCACGTACTGGCAGATGCAGGACTGCACATTTTCCCTTTGCTGAACTTCATAAGGACCTTCTGTCCAGGTTCCTCTAGATGGCAGCACAAACATCTAGTGTTTCAACCACTCCTCTCCATGTTGCATCATGTGCAAACTGGCTGAGGGTAAACTCTGCCCCATTGTTCAGGGCTTTAATGAAGGTGTTGAATAGTATGGGCTCCAGTATTGAACTCTGTGGCATAACAGTAATGACTTCCACCAAACAGCCACTGATCGCAACCCTCACAAGCTATGCCTGGCCATTCAGCCTGGTTTTGACACACCTCATCATTCACTTCTCTACACAAACTTTGCCAGGTGAAGGATGCCATGGAAGACAATGTCAAAAGCCTTACTGAAGTCAATCAAATCACCCTTTGTTGCTCTCCCTTCATCTACCAAGCAAGTCACTTCATTGTCGAGGGCCACTAATTTGGTTAAGCATGACTTCCCCTTCATAAAGCCATCATGACTGCTTTCACTCACCTTCCTGTCCTCCATGTGTTTGGAAACAGTTTCCAGGATTAGTTACTCTACCACCTTCCCATGGACTGAAGCAAGGCTGACCAGCCCGTAGTTCCTTGGATCCTCCTTCTTACCTTTCTCGATGACAGGATTGACATTTGCTCTCTCCTAGTACTCAAGAACCTCTCTCAATCACTGTGAGACCTCTCAAAGCTAATAAGGAATGACCAGCCAGCTTCCTATGCACTCATGGGAGCATCCTGTCAGGCCCCGTGGATTTAGGTCTATCTTATTTAAACATTGCCTAACATGATCCTTCCTCCAACAAGAACGGAGAATAAGACACAGCAGAACTTTAGGATGACGAGGACATGAGATCAGAGACCATCTCCACCCAGTTCCAAGGGCACGTTGTTCAACTTGTCTAACCAGTATTTAGCTGGCAGAGGAAAGACAGTCCCACTGGTATTGAAGAGATCCAACTTCAGGGAGGTCTCTTCAAGCATACGAAGTAAAAACCTTTCTCTAGCCCAGAAAGCTGTCTTGGATATCCAAGACATGTTTCACTACTGTTAGCAAGATGCAATTTGGTAACACTATTTGTCTGAACTACTACAATAAATAAAAACAACTTTCCTTTTTCATAATGCCCTAGCATGAAGAAAGTGACAAAAATGGTAACACCACTATAATAAGAAAAAGGCTAGTCAGTGTAGTAGTAAAACAGCCAAAACATCTACAATCTAAAACCTTAATTTACTAAAAGACTATACGCTTTAGCCCATCTTGTGGAGTCACCATGGTAGTAAATACATCCAATTTAAATGGAGCCAGCCAAAATTTTATTGGAAAAAAGCTTTAAAATAATAAAATTTAGGGAAAAAAAAAAAACCCTGACAGCTGAACTCAACTCACCAGAAGCTAGATACAAAGAAAAACAGTCCTGCATTTTCAGCTTCTATACTTCTCATGCTCTGTGGATAGCCTATATTATTTTACAGGAGGAAGTTCCAGGGACAATGGGTATTTCAGAGATTGTTAGAAGACAATTAAAATAAAATGCAATATAAACTCAAATAGTGAGGAATATTTGAAGCCTGTGAATGGAGTAGCAAAGTTACTAACAATGAGGGGGGGGGGGGGGAGGGAAGGAAGCTTCCAGACATGAATTCCTGAAACTAAAAGAGAGATATCAATTCAAATTTCGCGATGCTCCCTGAAGACCCGTTTAGAAGTTCAGTCTATTGATTTGCATAGAGAAACCCATGAACAGAATACACGTTAAAAGCACATGGATAAACACACACACATAGTTTTCAGAAAAGCCTAAAATTACCATGTATGCATATCTAAGTGGCACATACCTATGATCTTTTACTTACTGCCTCACAGATTACTATTAACATCCATTAATTACATGTAGGAACCTTAACTCCACCCTCAGTTACAGACTTGTTTGATAACCCACCCACATCCTGTCACTGTAATTTTTCATATAATATTTATAAATGGGGTAAAGAAGATTGTAAGCCATCAGAATTAAAATACACTAAAGTGTTGTTATGACACCATGAAAAATAAAAGGTTATATATTATTCAGTGTCTCAAGTTTGTTGTGCTACTGCTGCTGCTTTCCTTCCCTGGTAATGAGCTACAGGAAGTATATCAAAACCTTAATAAGTCAGGAAGACAAACAAAGTGTGTATATGAATTTCAGAAGCATCTAGTAAACAAGTTTGTATGACATGTTAGTAACCATCTAACAAAAAGGAAAAGGAGGCACAAAATTTTGCAGGAGGTAAATAAAACTGAACATTTGCTATCAAAGATATGCTAAACACAAATTGTACTGCATTTCATGACAACAATAAGATATGTCTCTTTACCAAGGTCATTTTTTTTTCTTGAAGAAGTGGCAGCAGGCAAACTCACTAGAAACAGAGCAACTCTGGAGGAACTGAGCTGCAGAATAAATTTACCCTTTAGATCTCCCACCTTGGACCAGCTTCAAAAGTTTATTTCACCTGTTTAGCATCAGCCATAGACAAAAGACAAAGTTTTGCTCTAAATTAGGCAAAGAAACTATATGCACAAGTACCACCCAGACTACCCAGGCTCTCCTTCATAAGAAGAAATGTTCAGGATTCTTCTCAAATGAACCAGGCCATTAAAATAAACCACTCCACGAAAAGTTTTCCCTTCTCCACAAACACAGGTTTTCTTTTAAACAGAAAATTTATTGTGATAGCAGATCCTTCCCTGTTATCTCCAGTCAAGAGCAGTGCTAATTTGAAGTAAAGCTGGTAGAGTGCAAGCTTTAAACAATGCTTTTGTTTAAACCCTATACATCTCCATTTTCATTTCCCTTTTAGAGACACAGCTCATTAGAGAGCTTCCTTAGTCTGCAGTTCATTTAGTTTCAACAAAGCAAAATAAGCTAATTTCAAGTTGTTTTGCTAACCAAAATTTGCAAGTTAATAAAACAGAATATTCAAACCCTAACACAAGCTTTACTCAATTTTTGAAAGCTGAGGCGTTTCTACTGAGCACAAATTGCTGCAAACACATGACAACTACTTAAACTAAAAAAATACTTATTTCCTTTCTTTTCTCTCCATATAAATGCACAGCCACAACATAAAAAGCTTAAATCTCTACAGCCAACCATTTAACACTTTGAAGGGAAAGTATGCATGTCACCCTCCAACTACATCTCAATGTAGAAGAGGGTTTACAGACATTTGGTTTACAAGCAAGATGAAATTAGCACATGGTAATTCTCTCAAGTTCTTTGGTCCTCCAAAATTGTCAAAGACTTGCACCTCAAATAAAAGGAAAGGGGGCTGAACCTTTAAGGTCTTATCTCCCACTAGAATAACAGACATTAAAACGTTCTGAACAATTCAGCTGAAGCCTCTTCTTTCTTAACTGTGCTACTACATAGCAAGTAAACTCTCTGGTTTTAGTCACCTCTTCTATACATATAGCTCACAAGCAACAGGGATAACATTGCTTCTGTGAATCAAATATTAATGTCACAATAATCAAAACATCTTCTAGGAAATGTTTAAGAAACAGCCAAATTCAATGAGAGAGCTTCAAATAACTTCATCACCACTCTTATCCAAAATAGTTTTTCCTTCTTGCACTGTACTAAAACGTATTTTTTTTAAAGAGCAAACTATTTTGTAATGCAGAATAACTTCGTATTTGAAGGTAAACTAGAACCAGGTTCCTTCTGCTTGAAACCCTACAAAATTGCAGTACCATTTAGCAGAAAGCTAGATAAACGCTAGTCTCTTGCCCTTTGCGAGGTTCAAAGTCCAAAAGCTGAAGTATTAGTGCAAAAATATCACTGCTCTGTTCAGCATACATTATGTAACAAAATCACCAGGAATTCTTTTGCGCTTTGGAGTCTTTGCAAGGGTCTTAAGAAAAAACTGTTGAAAAAGGTAGCAGTTTTGACATATGCTGAGCATGTAACATAGGAAAACAATTCCATGTATTTAATCTGTTTCCCACACTATGTTTACCAAAAATACAAAAGGAGGTGATTGTGAAAGAGCTGACAGCACCACATAGGGCACCATCATCAGCTATTCGGCACTACTACTGCTCAAACACACACAGCACCAAGAACCAAACCAAACAGCATGCCAAGTCTCATTCAAGTCCATTTATAATAAGGCCTGCATACAGTCCTCCTTGCAGGGCAGAATTTACTCCTAGTAGTAAAAAATAAAGAAACAAAATCAACTTCTCCAGAAGTTACTGATGAACTACCAGTATTACAATGCTTTATCCACACAGTTTACACACAAAAATCTCAGTAGAATGGAGGACAAAAAAAAGGACCATAAAGGACATTAAATTGTTAAGTTCTTCCAGCAAAGCTAAATATCTACACAGTTTATCATTTTACAGATGTAATACCACTTAATCTTTGGTATGGTTTTAAACTCTGTTTACTCTTAAAACTCTTAAAAGCTTCCATCAACATTTTTTTCACACAGCAGAGCAGCCTACACCATTCAAGACAATTCGTCAATATGAATGTACCCATTTTAGGATTCTGACAGATTAAATGAATTAATAAAAGAGCCATGTTGCTGGTGGTTATTCCAGTACAAAAGTTATGTTTACATCAAGGGTTAAGGTATAAGCTCTCAGGGGCAAGGACCTTACCTTCACAGTTGTCTGCAAAACACTTAACAGACTGTCAGCACTATACAAATAAAACCTAAAGAAGGAATTAAAGTGGACCAGCATGCTAGGCATTTTCTCCTCGATGGGCCTCACTCAAGTATGAATTTTGCTTAAGGTACAAGGGCAAAGCTGTAAAATATGCTTAAATCCTTGTGAAATACATTTGCATATGAACAAGAACAACTGCACTTCCCAAGTGCAAACACGGTGAAAAGAAAATAAGAATTATCCTATCAGCAAACAGAGAGATGTAAATATGGAGTTAATTTAATGAAGCTAACCAGCAAACTCTTCAAAACATCCAGAAGGGAAAGGGTGCAGATAAAGACGTCACCAAAAATAGTTAAGTGCGGGGATGTAACTCCTTGTTTCAGTGTGAGCCTCTTTTCAAGATATAGAAGTACCTCATAGCACTGAAAGTTAATAGGTTGAAAAAAAAGAGACATCATCTTTTCTGTGAGTTAAGGAGTACTTGTATTACTATTGTTTATGACCACGTAATAGACAAAAAACAAAGGAAATGGTTGCTCACACCTGAACTCTTTCCATTTACCAAATGCTTTCAAGCAGAATATGGATTAATCTAACTAAAGAAATGAGGAAGATCATTCTTCTCTGATGGTTTGATTCCTTCACATGTAGCCCAGTTCATTCAGTCAATCCTCAGACACAAGCCACAGCCACAAGACATTACAGAAACAGACTCCTATTCATGTTCCACCATTTCCATGTTTTCAAAACAACAAAAATGAAACAGAAGTTAAAAAAAACAAACAGCAAGGCCACACAAAGAAAGCAAAATACTGAAGCTAGACCAGCTTTCAGATACTCACAAGACATACACAGAACTATTTCAAGACTCTTAAAAATTATTTAGATGCAAATCTTTCATTTGTGGTCGAAATATTAGTAACAAGCTACAGGGGGAAGAAACGCTGTGGTAATCTTTAGATACAGTTTCATATGCTTGTTCTACAAGGCTTTAACAAAAGCCATCTTGCCAAACACCTTTGCATTGACCTTAAATAAAATCTTTTCTTTTTCATAAGCTCACTAATACTTCAGTACTACAGAAGCTCTGAACAATTTTTTAGAAAGTGGTGACTAAGGTAAATGTGACATCTTTACCAAACATTCAGTTTACAGGCTACCCAATAATGCTTTAATTATTTAAAGCTTTATGAATAATCAAGATGGGGTGAGGGCAGAGAATTACAGTAAAATTACCACTGACTTTTGAATTAAGTTGCTCTGTCCATCTTCATTTTCTTTGAGGCAGTAGCAATTCAGCCGAATGCAAACCTACAAAAGATATTGTAAATATATTGATTTCAACATTTAAATTATATCTTCAGAAACATTTAACGACTATGGGAGGATGAAGACAGCAATATATCTAAAAATAACATGGAAAATTAGTTAATACACCACTAGATTTTGGTTTGAATCCTTCCAAAAAGGTGGAGGTTTTTTGTAACATTACACTTGCAGACCAGACTCATTAATTCTCATTACAGAACAGGAAATACTCTGAAATCAACCTTACAACACCAACACATGCAAAAGCTAGTTTGCCTATGCAGTAAACTAATCTTTGGTAAAAAATATCACTTCCATATGTGACAAAAAAGGGCAGAAGGAAGTTAAAAAAAAAAACAAAAACACACACTATTCTGAAGAACAGGATTCAACCTAGATGTTGAGATGTAGTCTTCCCCTAAAAATCACTCCCCTACCTACACATTTCTCCTTGTATATGTATTCTTCAAATTCTTAAATAATTTTTACTTGCTGTTTGTTCTGAAAGCTCATTTCAACATTCTCAAAAAAAAAAAATCTAGGCAGTAAACATTACTGTTTAACCATTCTACTGATAAAACGCTTATTCAAGTATAAATTCATTTATGAACACTACTTACCTAATCCAAAAGGACTGCACAAGGTGTTAGTACTGCGTGACGGGTAGTTTTCCAGTTTTCCTTGAGATATATCCCGAGTTCTTGTTGATACTACATTCGTAGCTGTTTGACATAGATGTGACCTCACGGAAATTAGCTACCCATCCTTGCTTACAGATTCCAGAAGGCTATTTCCAAAATTTGTAAACCGTCTTAGAAAGCTTCCTTTTTCTTTGACAGCTTCTTCTCTTGTCTATTCCATCTACCTATCACTATAAGAAGCATCAGCTCCAGATGAAATAAATACACTTTTTACACCAAAAACTGTGAAGCTGAAAATCCAGTTTTCACATCTGAATTGTAGAACTTTCCTAGCTTCGGGTAACAGACACATTTGTAAGCAACAGCTATCTGGATACCTCCATACTGCTTATTGGCAACATGATTTTTCAACAAAAAAAAAAATTAAATAAAATATAAAAGAAAAAATGATAAACAAATGTCTATTAGATTCTTCATTTAGAAAATAGGTCTCACTGCAAAATGACAGAAGCTATGTCAAAAAATCTAAAAAATAAGATAACAGGGAAAATATCTGCCATTAAACTTTCCAGTAATGTCTACACAGTGACTCAGGCTGCATTTAACCTGGAGCCAGCTAAAAGCACTGGTTATATTTATGACTCAGACAGAATGCTGCCGAGAATAAAAAGGTATCTAAAAGCAAAAAAGCACTTTATTTTTGCAGCTGAAGTATTCAGAACTTGATAAATTTAGCCACGTATCCAAGCCATGAGGACAAAAGCATCCAAGAATGAGGTGCTCGATATTGCTAGGAAAAAAAAAAACCCTCACGACTTCAAACTTCCACTTCACTTCTCAGACGCCTATCGGTTGTTTCAGAAGTCTCTTCAGGAGGAAGCACTTGGAAAAATAATGCCAGACAGTGTCTGATTTTCCCCCCTTTCACAAGAAGCAGGTGCTGCAGGTCAGTCTCCACCTTCGCCCTACCAGCAGAAGCAGAATGCTGCAAACGCCCAGGACTCCTGTAATCCACACTGCCTACGGTAAAAAGAACCAGAACAATCAGTATTCCCTTCTGAAATCCGAACTGGCGTCAGACGAACACACAGATCTGAATCTCAAAAACCAAACACGCACACAATCTGGGAGACGAACCCGAGTGCAGAAGTCTCGGTTAAATCTTCACTCATGTCCCAGAGAACGCAGCTTGTCAGTGACAGCGCTCTCCTACCTCTCACACCCGAGGGAAAGAAGAAAAAAAAAAGAAAAAAAGAAAAAATGAAAAGAAAGGGACATTTCTCATTTTATTGGGGAGGATGAACAGGTCTGCAAGAGCAGCCGGGGGGGAGACGCTGACCTGGGCCCGGGACTCGAGGCGGGAGCACAGGACGAGCCCGCAGAGCGGCGGCGGCACCTGGGGAAACCCCAGCGCCCGGGGAAAGCCCCGCCGCTCCGCGGCCCACGGTCCAACAAGGGCGCGGGCAGGGCCCCAGCTCCCCGGCCACCGCCGGCCTCTGTCGCGGCACCGGGCAGGAATCCGCCGGCCCGCGCTGGCGTCTGCCCTGCCAGCCCGGGGGGGCCGCGCCGCCCCCGCACAGCGCTCAGCGCCGCCGGGGTCCCGGAGGCGGCTCCCCTTGCCCTCCCCGAGGGCGGGCCCGGCGGCGCGGCGGGGGAGGGACCGGGGCGGCCCGGCGCCCCGCACGCCAGTACCCGCCCCGGCCGCTCCGCGCCCCCTGCCCGCCCCCGCCGCCCCCGGCCGCGGACACACCGGCCCTGGGGGCTGCCCCCCCCCCCGCGCCCCGAGAGCCGCGCGCGCGAGAGTGGTGCGCACGCACACACACAAACGCACGCACACACACACACACCCCGCTCGCCTCGCTCCCAAAATGGCGCCGCTCCGAGTCGCAATGCTCCGCGCGAACAAGCCTCGCGAGAGCCGCCTCGCGACCCCGCGGGAGCCCGGGGCGGGGCTTCCCGGCTGCCGCCGAGGGTGCGACCCCGCCCCCGCCCGGCCGGAGGGAGCCCCCCTGCCGTGACGTCATGGAACAATCCCGAAAGTTCCGCGCTGGGCGGCGGGGGAATCCCCAGCGCGCCCCGCCCCCGCCCCGCCCGCGGGAGTCCCCGGCGCCGCCGTAATTAACCGTGCAGCGGCACACCACTCGGACCGCGCGGTGCCACCCCTACAACGCTGAGGTGCCGAACCGGGTCAGCGGAACCAAGGAGCGGGCTCAGGCCGCAGGCTGGTCGGACTAGCCCAGGAGGGTGCTGCGGGGCCGCGGCTGGCCGCCAGAAGGTCCGTGTGCCGTGTACACGGTGCGGAAGCGGTCGGCGAGCGCGGCCCGGTCGGTGCCAGGGAGACCGCGCTGCCGCCGTGACGAGATGCGTGGGCGGCGGGGATGCAGCGGGCACCCGGGAGCGCCGGGGCACAGCTCGCACAGGCAGCGGACGGGGTGAAGCCGCGGCGCCGGTGAAGGAACCAATAGCCGCCATTTAAGCAAACAACAAAAAATTGCCGTCTTCATTGAATTGGCACAAACGGCTTTAAAGTACGACCTGGAGAGCGGAAAATACGTTTAACGTACACGCAGCCATTTCTGCGCGTTGCGTTTTTGAAAGAAACTCGATGAGTTTTTGTAGCATGGGAACTAGATGTTTGGATTGTCATTTTGAAAATTTTGAAATCTCATTTCCAACACAGGTCAAATTATCCTGCAATTAATTACGTGAAAAATTAAATATGCAGAATTATGTTTAAATATCATTAGAAAGGGTACTGGCAAGTGTTTTTAGAGCCTGCATTTGATTCTGGATTTTCCTCTATGAGGTTTAAATTATTGTAGGAACTGACATTATGCACTGATTTTTTACAAAAGTCTCAATGTCCAAGCAAACAGTAGGATTTTTAATGTATTTTGCTGTAGAAATAACCTGTTTTCATTTGGCAAAATTACTAGAAAACAACAAACACTAGAAAAATTACTAAAAATCAACAACTGAAAAAATTAGACGAGCATGTGACAGTTTCATCTTAAGAAAAAAAAAAAACCTGACAGAACCTCCTTAACTGTTATGGTCTTATTTATCTACAGCTCGGCTGGGAGCAGTCAACCCCAGTTACAATTTCTAAAAGCAGTGGTGTTTTTTCTAGGCTTCCATCACAATCTCGCCTGTGTTGCAACCTCTTTTCTATACCTCATCCTTGAGATTGTTTGTCCTTTTATTTACCTTGACCCATGCTGCAGAAATGAGGCTTCCCAAGCAGGGTGTCAGAGCATACCCCATGCCTCTCAGTAAATTTTGCCATCAGGTGCCAATCTCGAAACTGTAAACAGGAAAGGCAAGGCAGAGCTTACCACCTGGTCTGACTGTGAACCATGGCACCAGCCAAGGACCCAAGTCTGATGCATCCAGGCACGGCCACCAGGACTGTAGTACCAAAATGGCCCACACTCTCAAGTGCCATTATTAAAATCTTTGTCAAAATAGTAATTTATAACCTACCTATTGATGAATTTAACTCACATCAGACACATGTTGCAGTAGTGTCTAGAAAGTAACAAGTTTGTTCAGTCAGGAAAAGTCACGGAAAACATCTCAGGACTCCAGGACTCCACTGTGGTTTGTGCTTCAAACACATGTAATAACAAGAAAGCTCTGACCAAAGTAATCATATGCAAGTCCAAAAGCAACATATAAAATCCAAAAATACGATGGGTAACAGTATCTAGGAAAACAAGATAAGATGTGAACCCAAAGCAACATGAAAACAAGTGTATAGAGTTAATGACACAACTTTAGGCCACCTTGACAACATACACTTAAGGCTATATTAATGACCTGAAATTACTTTTCAATTTATTTGAGTGTGTTGTGGCTAAAGTCCCTACTCTGCACAGCTATTCTGAGCATTTTCTGGCTTTGTAATACATTAGGTACTGCAGGTGTCCAAAGAGGAACACAGTTAAGTGGCAGGATATTATCAATTCATCCATTTCTGGGTAAAAAACTGGCTGGATGGCCAGGCCCAAAGAGTTGTGGTGAATGGAGTCAAATCTATTAACAGTTGGTGGCTGGTCACAAGTGGTGTTCTCCAGGGCTCAGTATTGGGGCCAGTTCTATTTAATCTCTTTATCAATGATCTGGATGAGGGGATTCAGTGCACCCTCAGTGAGTTTGCAGATGACACCAAATTGGTTGGGAGTGTTGATCAGTTGGAGGGCAGGAAGGCCATACAGAGGGATCTGGACCAGCTGGATCATTGGGCTGAGGCCAGTTGTATGAGGTTTAACAAGGCCAAGTGCCAGGTCCTGCACTTACATCACGACAATCCCAGGCAGCACTACAGGCCTAAAGAAGACCAATGAGCTGGTGAAGGGACTGGAGCACAAGTCTTATGAGGAGCAGCTGAGGGAACTGAGGCTGTTTAGCCTGGAGAAAAGGAGGCTGAGGGGAGACCTTATCACTGTCTACAACTACCTGAAAGGAGGTTGTAGCATGGAGGGTGTTGGTCTCTTCTCCCAAGTAGCAAGTGATAGGACAAAATGAAAATGGCCTCAGCTTGAACCAGCAGACATTTAGGTTGGATATTAGGAAAAAGTTCTTTACTAAAAGGGTTGTAAAGCATTGGAACAGGCTGCCAAGGGAAGTGGTTGAATCACCATCCCCGGTGGTATATAAAAGATGTGTAGATGTGGCACTTAAGGACACGGTTTAGTTGTGGACTTGGCAATGTTAGGTTAACAGCTGGACTTCAGTCCAACTGTTCAGTCAGGAAAAGTCACCAAAAACATCTCAGGACTCCAGGACTCCACTGTGGTGTGTGCTTCAAACACATGTAATAACAAGAAAGCTCTGACCAAAGTAATCATATACAAGTCCAAAAGCAACATATAAAATCCAAAAATATGATGGGTAACAGTATCTAGGAAAACAAGATAAGATGTGAACCCAAAGCAACATGAAAACAAGTGTATAGAGTTAATGACACAACTTTAGGCCACCTTGACAACATACACTTAAGGCTATATTAATGACCTGAAATTACTTTTCAATTTATTTGAGTGTGTTGTGGCTAAAGTCCCTACTCTGCACAGCTATTCTGAGCATTTTCTGGCTTTGTAATACATTAGGTACTGCAGGTGTCCAAAGAGGAACACAGTTAAGTGGCAGGACATTATCAATTCATCCATTTCTGGGTAAAAAACTGGCTGGATGGCCAGGCCCAAAGAGTTGTGGTGAATGGAGTCAAATCTATTAACAGTTGGTGGCTGGTCACAAGTGGTGTTCTCCAGGGCTCAGTATTGGGGCCAGTTCTATTTAATCTCTTTATCAATGATCTGGATGAGGGGATTCAGTGCACCCTCAGTGAGTTTGCAGATGACACCAAATTGGTTGGGAGTGTTGATCAGTTGGAGGGTAGGAAGACCATACAGAGGGATCTGGACCAGCTGGATCATTGGGCTGAGGCCAATTGTATGAGGTTTAACAAGGCCAAGTGCCAGGTCCTGCACTTAGACCACGACAATCCCAGGCAGCACTACAGGTCTAAAGAAGGCCAATGAGCTGGTGAAGGGACTGGAGCACAAGTCTTATGAGGAGCAGCTGAGGGAACTGGGGCTGTTTAGCCTGGAGAAGAGGAGGCTGAGGGGAGACCTTATCACTGTCTACAACTACCTGAAAGGAGGTTGTAGCATGGAGGGTGTTGGTCTCTTCTCCCAAGTAGCAAGTGATAGGACAAAATGAAATGGCCTCAGCTTGAACCAGCAGACATTTAGGTTGGATATCAGGAAAAAGTTCTTTACTAAAAGGGTTGTAAAGCATTGGAACAGGCTGCCAAGGGAAGTGGTTGAATCACCATCCCAGGTGGTATATAAAAGATGTGCAGATGTGGCACTTAAGGACACAGTTTAGTTGTGGACTTGGCAATGTTAGGTTAACAGTTGGACTTCATGATCTTAAAGCTCTTTTCCAACCTAAATGATTCTATGATTCCGTATCAGTCCTCCTAATAGGTTTCTGTTTGTGTTGCTACATATATGATCCATCTGTTTCCTTCCGGTGACCATAACCACACCAATTTTAGTAACCACAGGAAAAGCTGTGATAGTCCTTGGGGAAATTACTTTAAAGTCTAATAGGAAATGGGTTTGATGTATATCTCTAATTGTTTCTTAAAAGACAGTATAATGCCATTTCCACTTCATGAAAAGCAAGCGTTTGACCCAGCAAACAGCTGAGATGATGTCCTTACCTTACAGAGGTCAGTGGCAAACCACTTTTCAAAATTCATATCAAGAGCTCTTCTCTTCTAACACACTATATTTTATAGGTCATGAGCATCGAAGCTGTTCCAGCAAAGTTAACAGGACCATTCTTAGCACGTGGTGATTAATTTAAAGGAATTTGCAAGCCTGCTGGCATGTGACTTTGGTTTGTGGTCAGGTTCCTGCCATGCACAGCCTAACTATACAAGCTGATTCTCCTGGTGTACACAGAGTTTATACCAGCAAAACAATGCCTCTACTAACACAGGTTGTTTTGCTTGTGTGGGGAATAATTAAACTATGCTGATAAAACCATATATATTCTATTACTGAGGAAGAAATCCTAGAAGAAATCCTAGCATAAACATAGTCATTGTCTGTCATGAAGAACAAGACAACAGAAGATTGCCAGAATTTCAAATTTGTGAAGCAATATTTATAGCTTTTTTTTTTTTTTTGTAAAACATGTAATTTGGTCTTCCAAACCGAAGCTGTATCTGCATCTTCAGAAGTATATAGAGCACAGAAGGGAGTGAGAGCATTAATGTGATTGATATTCATCATGGAGGCACCCCAAAAGTCAATTTAGGCAGGGAACAAGCTCCAAACAGACTTTATTCTAGCCAGAACCGTTCAGCAAAGAAAAACAACTAGAAATAGGGTTTATCCAAAATTATTCATCACTCTGACAACATTACAAAGCACAGGTTTGGACACCAGTTGAGGATATTATTACTGTAAGACACATAAGAATAGTGAGGATTCACAGCATGCATGCACTCACAAAACAAGAGGCCACTTTCACTCAAGGGTACCCAGAAGAAGTAGTCACCTGCCCAGGGTAGGCAAGGACTCACTCAAGGGTATAACACGGACCAGGAAGAAGGTGAGGGCTCTCAATCCCGGGAATTCTCCTTAGATAGTGTCCAATTCTAAGGGGAGAGCTCTGTTCACAGTCCCTCTGCTCCAAGAGGACCACTCCAAGGGGGTCTTCAGCAGCAGCCCCATTTTGTAGCCCAGTCATATCTGGCCATGGTCATTACAAGCATGGTCCAGAAGCTTCCTCCTTGGCCGAGGATGTTGTGTGTTGACCAAGGGTCCCTTCCCTCCAACTCCCCCAGTAGAGGGAGGTGAATGTGAGGACTCACTGTGCCTAGGTAGGGGAGAGGATGTGACTGTCAGCACCTACCAATGGGTGTACATGGGGACAGGTACAGTGAGGCACAAAAGGTGCTGAAGAGTCATCAACTGCCCTATTGAAAGCTCCACATCTCATTGTGGGATGTGCAACTGCCACAATATTTAATAGAAACAGCTTCTGAAACAAGGAAGGCTGAGCTGAACATGTTCGTTTATGAAAACTGCTATAGGAGGTTACGATGAAATTTACATTGGAAATTACTATGGGGTGGAAGATACACCCATATGAACAGTTCTCTCTTGTTAAGCAAACTTACAAAAGTAGGTCAAGATTTTTGCCACAGGTGCTCACACATTTTTAAAAGTCCTTTCAATGAACCATGATATAAGCCAAGGGTGACTAATGTGGAATTTAGACAACATCTGAGATTTAAGAACAAGCCAAGAATTACTGGGTTTGAATGACTGTGGTAGTCTGATGAAGGGACAAGAAAGACACATTTAGCACTTTCATTGAAATGTAATATTCTGAATACTATATGTAATTGAAGGTTCTGTTTGGTGTAGGTCAGACTACAAACTGTGAGATAACTAAAGAGAGATAGGTCATTCCATATTCAGGGACTGTCTACATCAGTAAATGAAAGAAGTGAATAAAAACAGTGAAACCAAAATGTGTGAGAAATGCTGACATATAAGAAATTAAACCAGAAACATTTTAACTCCCACCAAATACTAACCATCCATATTTAAGTACAAGTCCTAGAACTAATTTTAATATGAAAAATGTATAATGAATTTAAATTATTTACTGCAAACTCGGATGATGGGATGAAGTACAAGACCAAAAGTTGAAAATGTATTTTGGCAGGCACTTGAAATGTGCTGACTTTCATTTGTTCTAGGAGTAGAATGCAAGATACTTATTCAAGTATTTTACACACTCAGACTGTTAATTAAGCAAATATTAAATAAAAATATAGAAACATACTTAATTCCTTACTTTTACACATTTTTGTGTCACTCCATGAAGACATAGAAAACAACACTTTACCTTTTACTAAAAACCCACAATGCCAAATATGCAATGTGAACCACAGAACCAGGTAGAAGGCCAAAATCAAAACTTTCATGTAATGGGTTTAAAATTTGATTAATACTGATGTGATCCAGAAAGCTTGTGAGGCAGTGAGCCAAATATTTTAAAAGCTAGAAAGAAAATGGTCACCTGGTAACAATTCTAAAGTGGGGCAAGTGTAGAGTTTTGCATCTGGGTAGGAACAACCCCAGGTTCCAGCATAAGTTGGGGAATGACCTATTAGAGAGTAGTGTAGGAGAAAAGGACCTGGGGGTTCTGGTGGACAGCAGGATGACCATGAGCCAGCACTGTGCCCTTGTGGTCAGGAAGGCCAATGGCGTCCTGGGGTGTATTAGAAGGGGTGTGGTTAGTAGGTCCAGAGAGGTTCTCCTCCCCCTCTACTCTTCCCTAGTGAGACCACACCTGGAATATTTTGTCCAGTTCTGGGCCCCTCAGTTCAAGAAGGACGGAAAACTGCTGGAGAGAGTCCAGCGCAGGGCAACAAAGATGATGAAGGGAGTGGAGCATCTCCCTGATGAGGAAAGGCTGAGGGAGCTGGGTCTCTTTAGCTTGGAGGAGACTGAGGGGTGACCTTATTAATGTTTACAAATATATAAAGCGTGAGTGTCACAAGGATGGAGCCAGGCTCTTCTCGGTGACAACCAAAGATAGGACAAGTGGTAATGGGTTCAAACTGGAACACAAGAGGTTCCACTTAAATATGAGAAGAAACTTCTTCTCAGTGACGGTAACAGAGCACTGGAACAGGCTGCCCAGGGGGGTTGTAGAGTCTCCTTCTCTGGAGACACTAAAAACCCACCTGGACACATTCCTGTGTAACCTCATCTAGGTGCTCCTGCTCTGGCAGGGGGATTGGACTAGAAGATCTTTTGAGGTCCCTTCCAATCCCTTACGTTCTGTGATTCTGTGATATTCTTCTCAACAGAGGAGTATTTGTATAATCAGATGGAAAACACAGTGAGAATTCCTCAGTACAAACACAGTTCTAATAAACATTCCTTGTTGCAAAGTTTTAAATATCTTTCAGCTCCATGTTCATTATGTGAAACATTTTAAGTAACAGAAGAATGAAAGCATTATACAAAAGTGCGTAGCGACATCTATACATTATCATTTCCAGTAACACGATGAACACTACTAGTAAAAGGTATCTCCGCTCGTCTATTCATGTGTTGTCCCTTCCAGGAAAAGAAGGTAAGATGACTTTTCCAATTGCTTCAGAACTTCAGTGGGTCTGCCTACACAAATAAGACAATCGGATTTGACTGTATTAAAGAATTGACCATTATTATTTGCATCGTAAAATGTATAACCTCTAGTTATTCGATTTTCCAAGAGTTCTGAGCATCTCCATGTCCAATGCACTTTAATACAATCAGTAAGTACTGACTTTGATGGGAGCAACATTGTCAGCAAAGACTTAATAAAGCTGTAGTTAACGGTTCATATTTTCAAGCAATACCTATGTATTAATTTTGAATGATACATAAGTATAAATTTGACCTATATTATTGAAATTAATAGGTCATTTTATCTCTTTAAAGATAATGACTGTTTCTACCTGAAAGAATCAATATCTTGGTGACACTAGTGAAAAGCCAGGATAAGAACTCAGAGGCTATTATTTTGTTATACTAATTGGAGGTAAAAAGATTGTTAAGAACCAAGCTTTTAAAAAAACAGTTTCTCCATTTCAGCTTTTTCACCTGTATTGCAACTGAAAATAACCTCCCTAGTAGCTTTTTCCTCTTTAATAGTAAAAGCATCCATCTCCAAGAATGCATTTCAGAAACACCAGGCAGGCACGATTAAACTAAGGGTTATCTGAAACTGTTTTAATGGTTTATCTCCATTAAGTAGTATTCCTTGCATGTAAGTTATCCAGTTAATGAACTGAGGTTAAAAGAGTGCAACTGTTGGTCACTTATGTGCTGGATGAATGCTGGCTACGTTACATTTATTCTGTTGAAAGATGAAGTCATGCTATACACGTTCTCTAAAACAATAAACAAGAAAATCCTAAATGTACTCAACTTCTGCTCCATTCCACCCTGGAAAGCGAAATAACAGCAAGTGAATACTGACCTGAATTTCACAAAGAGCTCAAAATATTAACTGTTAATCACAAAAAAACTGTTTAGATGAAAAGGAACAAGGTGAAGGAATTATGAACTGAACATGCAATACCAAGTGACTAATTTTTCTTAAGATGCTTGTCTTTACCCTACCTTTTTCTCTATAAAGTGAAATTTCTGCATTTTCCCTAAAATGAACCTAGCTAACTTGTGAACTTAGAGCATGTTAATTTTGATATAAGGATACCACATGACCAGCATGATGATAGGATCTTGCACATAATTAAAAATGAGCAGATCTCATTTTAATGCATGTTCATTTCATAGCCAAATCTATTTTTTCTTTAAAAAAATCTGTATTGACACCAAGTTTACATTTTATTTCCCCCATTTTTTAACAACTAGGTTGATTTAGAAACTTTTCACATCCAATTAAAGTGAATCAAACCATTTTTGTAAGGATTTTCTGCAAGTTTTGCCCACCATCATGTTTTTTAAATGTGTGTTTACTAAAGAGGCTCACCTTAGGTAAGTGGCACAAGAGATGTGTTGTTTCTCTACACAAACAGATCTGCTGAAGGAATTGCATGTAGAAAAATCTATCAGCTATAGTAACTTACCCACTTAACAGAATAATCTTTCCCTACCCACCCCCCCCCGCCAAAAAAAAAAAAAAAAAAAAAAAAAAGAAAGACATACTGCTTTTTACATCTGTTTGCTTGAACCACTAGAAGCCTAAATTTTGTCTTATATACTAACCACTGTGGGATTTAACTCACAGTTCAAAGATCTGAGTTTTGAGGCATGACCCCCTAACAGAACTACTATCGAGGCTGATAGATTTGACTCAGCTGTTTTAGTTCCTTACCTTTATTACCAATCAGCCTTTGAGAGAAAAAAATGCATCACATGACCAAAATAAGATTCACTTAATTTCAAGAAAGACTAAAAGTACCTTTCTGACTAGCAGTTTTATTCTGTCTTTAAATTAGGATGAAATGCCCCAGCAAAGCTTTAGTATTCTAACAAGTTTAAATGCAAAAGGTTAAAACGGGAAATCTCTTTCTCAGCTGCTCATCATTCTCTCTTTTGCCCTAAATGGACAAACACAGGCATCAGAACTTTCTACTATCTGCTGTATGGTTCTGTCAACTGAAACTTTGCAAAAAAAACCCCACAGAAACAACAAAAGAAAACACACAAAAAACCAAACACAAACCAAACAACAACAAAAAAACAAACCAAACAACAACAAAAAAGCAAACAAATGAAAAAAAACACACCACCACCCTCCCCCCCCAAAACACACATACACACACACACACACACACACACACACACACCAACAACAACAACAAAAGGAAATTAATGGTATGAAAGGCTGTGAATAGGGTCAAAAGCAATTCAAATATTTTCTCAGACTTCTCTTCCTGGAGCTATGTTATGCTGTTTTCCAGATCCCTCCAAACACTTTTCAGAAGCTTTCACTTATTTGTTATTTAGAGGTATGGTTCCTTCCTACTGGACACTCATCTAACATGAGTGATACTCGTACTCTTAAATAGTGGGATTTTTGTATGTTGCTATTGGAAATGTCTGGTATTTGTAAATAAGTGGAAAATAACTCTAAATTTGAAATCCCTGAAATACAAGCTTTAATCTATGAAGATGAAGCAATAGCTTCTAATCAGCTTTGTGTTGCTTTGATTTTCACTTCTGCCAGAGAACCTCAATTACATATTGACTGTGGTTTTTTACTTTTCTGTGCATTAGTCTTCACATCTGCAGAATATAAATGCTTGTGTATCTTCGTGAACTTTTTGAAAGACAATGATGATACTTTTCCTAAACTTACTAATTATTATAAATTGGCTCAAAAGAAATAGGCAAAACACAAGTACGGTGTTTCTTGTTTAGGAAATATTCTTTCTCAGTTCTTCCAAAACAATGATATCCTATTACACTATACTAACTTTGCCAGAATGGCTAATAGCAGTACTTTGCTAAGTAAAAGCACATTTCCTGCAAATATTTTTCAAATTATGATGGCTATTGTTTATGCATTTAAAATATGCAGAAAGACACCAAAAAGCACAATGTATTTTTCCTTCATTATAACGTGACACAGCTGCTGATGCCATAAAATGAAGATTAGTGAGGTGTAATACTAAGGAGAAATTCTTTCTTGTCATGCTGAAAATTGTTTATAATTTAATCACACACCTTTCATTAAAAATTCCTACATTCCCCCTCGCCTAACAGTGGGGCACATAGAGGAGGTACTGGGTCATCTGTTTTTCTATGCATAGCTAACAGTTGTTTTAATTTATCTTGCAAGTTAAGCCCTGTGTCTGTATGAAGACAATCAGAAAGTCGCTTTCTCCAAATGAGAAGCCCTTCCTGGGAAAGATGGGCCCTCAAGGGAGCATGGGGCTCATCCACTTCACACCAGTATTGTCCCATCCCTTCAGTGGAAAAACTGGGAGGGCTGTAGGGTGCGGCCAAAGGTGGTCCCTGATAACAAGCCTTCCTTAGCCCAGTTCTGTGAAATGCCCGAGGGTGCTGTGATGGGCAGGAGCTTTGTGGGTATGAGTCCCTGCCAAGGAACAGGCAGCCAGATGCTACCTGGGAAGTGAGAAAATGCATTACTGGTGCTTAGAAAAGGTGGGGAAAATTCTGGAGCCTAGGAAGGGGGAGAAACTCACTACACGCTATCTGAGCAACAGGTAGAAGAGGCTGGAGGGCAAACCGATGAATATAACTGGCTAGATAGAAGCCCTTCAGCACTTTAAAGGGGATGACAAATAAACCTGAACAAAAAGAGTCATTCCAGTTATGGGTGATTCAGAGGGAACTGCTCATTGAGAAGCTGTTTCTCCTGGTAGAGGGGAACAGAGGGAGTGTCTTGGCCAGGACAGTCAGGCTGCCTAAGTTCCTGCTACAATAACTCATCTTTTGTTTACTACTATTCATGATTATATACAAATGAAATTGCTTAAATTCACAAAAGAAACCATTGAAAAATCCCCTAAATTAAAATATTTATTATGCTCACATTACACCATCTCTCGTGTAATTACCAGTGATGTCATTACACGCATGTGCTATATCTGTGAGTCTGGGTAAAACATCTCCTTGCTGTAAATCTGCTGGCTGTTGGTAAGCATCACCAAAAATAAGCTGGTTTGCCTATTGCTAAAATTAAATTCTTATTACTATAAAAAATAAATAATTTAAAACTTTTTCTCTGTGTTCTTTAGTGAGAAATTAAACTTTTTAATAAAACCAGCAGAATACTAAAAGCTTGGGAAGGAGGTAGGGGAAACTACTATATTTGAAAAATTGGCATGAGAGGTAAGCGACTGTATTTTTGAAAGTGTGTCTTTCTTACATCATACAGGAGTGCAGTTACAGGATCACAGAACAGCTGGGTTTGGAAGGGACCTCTGGAGATCATCTGGTCCAACTCATCTGCCAAAGCAAGTTCAACTACAGCAGATTGCACAGGAATGTGTCCAGGCAGGTCTTGAATGTCTCCAGAGAAGGAGACTCCACAACCTCTCTGGGCAGCCTGTTCAGTGCTCTGGCACCCTCAAAGTAAGCAAGTTTCTCCTCATATACAGACGGAACCTTCTATGCTACAGCCTGTGCATGTTCCAGATAGTACTGGAGAAAGTACAGCTGCTACTAGTAGTAGTAGTACTACTACTGCAGTTAGTACTACAGTTAGTATTGTAGAAAGTTGTGTTATGTGCATTTATGACAATTAAAGCACCAGTAGACCGATACGGGTAGGGGATTTAAAAACTTATTTTGCACGTTCATTCTCTATTGCAAATAAGATCCTCAAAACCACAGTATCTGTACAACAAGCAATGTGATTAGGAGTAGTAAGTGATGCGCCCAAGCCACAGATGAGGTTCCTTTCTTCCTCCCTCCCATCTCCAAGCTCAAGGAAAATAGATTTGTGGGAGATGGTGACTTGTTATTTTACAGTTTTATCTTTTCCAGCAAGTTAAATAGCACTAGCCCACAGCTATCCATAACACCAAACGGTTGGATGGTGCCTCCATGCTTTGTGCCCTGCTCCCACCAGCCTACCTCCTCAGTACCCTTCAGGAGTTATTGTGTTCAATGGTCCACCTGCCACAGGCAGGCTCTGAAGGAAGCACAGATGTAGGCAGTTTTGTGCTTTTTTGGTGGTTTTAATGTCTAGGAAAGATACGAAATTTAATAGTGAGCATATTTAATTTACTAGTAAGGATACAGCCGAAGGGTCTAAGACTGGCTTCATTTCCTGAACAAACAGGTGTTATTTTTTGTCATTATGCCTAGAGAAAGGGTGATTGAGGTGATTACTCTAAGGCTTTGAGCAACAGGTTTGCCGGAAGAGCACAGACTGAAGTGAAAAATTATCACAACATTGACACCACTCAGATAGAGACAGACTTCAAACATAGTTATAGTATTCTCTGATCACCATATATCTGTTGGATGTATCCATGATAGCATACACCTAAGCATGCAGAATGTAAAAGAATTAACAATTAATTTTATAATTCTTTAAGTGCAAAGGAGATTTTCTTCTAGAGCTTCTGCACTCTTTCTTTTACACTCAACTGTAACCATTCAGCTTCATTGCATTGTTGGTTTTTTGGGTTGTTTTGTTTCAAAGTCTAGATTCTTCTAATTCATTTCTCTTATTTCAATTTTTTTACCGTTTCAATAAATTGAAACAACTCCTCTTTTTTTTTTTTTTAAATCTGGGATTAACTTGAATGGTAAAATATAGTGTATATATAAGTGTGGGAAAGCAAGATGTGCGGTTCCAGCCACCTTGATGATAAAGGAAGATGAACACTAATGTAACTACCCAGATGGTCAAAGAAGAAAACCCACCTGGACACATTCCTGTGTAACCTCATCTAGGTGTTCCTGCTCCAGCGGGGGGATTGGACTGGATGATCTTTTGAGGTCCCTTCCAATCCCTAACATTCTGTGATTACTAACATAATCAGATCACAGCAACTAGTCAAAATATGAAGGGCCTTGGACAGATTGTAGTGAAGTATGTTTTTCATAATTGTAAAGAGTGATAGCCCAGACTTGTGAGAACGGTATGTCGGGTCGGATAACCACCCCCAAGTACATGTGATGTGTGAATGTTGTTGGGCCTGGTCTATGAATGAGTGGGAATGTAACTGAAACAGACATGAGTGTGGTGTGTTTTTAATAACAATTACTGATAAAACATCTTGTTTAACCTCTTACTCCAGGACCGCATCAGTAACACCTATAAATTGTCAGTGGCTAATAAAGAGGGCCTCTGCCCAGCTCTGCGCTCCTTCCTGAACATAATCTCCGCCTCTGTGTGCATCTCTGTCTGCATCTGTACGAATCGTTTCTCATCACCACAATATGGACACAAAATGCATCTTCCTCCATTATTTCAGAAATAACAGTTTAGGCAGATTTTTGTCCCTTCCTCTTGATTCCAATTAGAGAGAAAAGTTACCTTGGAATACAGAATTCCACAGTCTTGTATGCCCAGCAGCTATGGAAATTCACTGTATATATGCAAACGTATATTTTGTGCAGCCATCTCTCACTCTGCATCCCTGTAAAATGAAAAGAGCAACCTCACATTGGCTTTCTGCTCAGGGAGGAGAGGCAGAGAGCAGAATCACACCTCTGAAGTCTCTGGGCTCTGGTGGAAGCTCCTTACCAATACCATACCAGGCTCCATAAAGGCACAAGGTCATCTGGTTTCCAAGCAACACTTCAAGAGCATAAGACATTGCCACACCTCTTTCTGGAGAAAACCACTAATTGAGAAAGAGGTGGTACAATCACCTCCTTGTTCCTTTCTATCCCCTTCAGACAAGCTTACTCCAGGAACTTCATCCTCACTCTTTACTTTGGTCTGTATTCTGTGAAAACCACTGGGAGGTTGTTGAAGGACTGTGAAGTAAACTACTTCAGAAGTTAAGGAATAGCTACTTGCACCCAAATCAGAGATAATTCTTATTAAGAAAATTTATACAGTAGCAAATATGTACTTCCCTGAATTGGGGATTCTTCCTGCTGCTCTTTCTGTTATATTCTGTTGAGACAGTGAACAGGTCTGTGCATGTGTTATACATGGTGTAAGAAGCTCTTTTGCCTTACCTGAGCTGAGGCTTCAAGGGAACAGTGATAGGAACGGGGTTTGGTGTTTCCAAAAGGAAAAAAAAATGGAAAAAGGCTAAGGAGCATTAGTGGGTTATAATGACATTCCAGACCAGGCAAAGGTGGAAACAATTAAATCTTCTGTCTTAATTTCCAAGTACATGCAGAGTGCTCTGATGTAGCCTGTCGCTGATCATTTTTACCAGGAAACTCCCAAATCTGTGTACGTATCTTTGCAAAAAGGCAAACACTGATCAGAGATCAGGAGATGAGGTACTGCTAGAGCTGCTTGTGACTGTGAAAAGCTTTCCTAAGAAATGCATTTCTGCGAAGTCTTGGGATTCTCGTGTTGTCAGCTTCTTAACCCAGGTATATCAAGAGCAGGTGTGTTTACATCTTAGGCTGCTGTGTAGTTTGGAGATGCACAGTTTATGTACTGGAATTAGAGTAGACTCGGCAGTGCAGCATGTGGCACAAGTTAATTTACTCTGATTCTCAGAGCACCAGGTCCCAGCAGAAAAAAAAATTAAACAGTATAGTGCTCCACTGCTTAAGTACTTAAACTAGTTTGGGATCTCTGCACTGTCTGCAAACACAACTTAGGATGCATCCAAAGAAGCCATCCCCTGTGAGATACACACATGAGCCTCCTGAATTCTGCAGGTGAGACACCGTCTGGGGCACCCCCGGCCCCAGGACAGGGCCCCAAGCCGCGGCCGTCAGAGACACGCTGACCTGGGTGGGAGGTGGCCGAACCGCCGGAGCTCCAGCCGGCCTCAGGACCCCCGAGGCAGCACGGCGAGGACCCCGTCCGCTTCCCTCGCCGCGGGGCGAGCAGCCTCTGCGTCCCCGGGAGGGGCGGGTGGAGGGCGGCGGCCGGGAGTCAGCGGCGGGCGCCGAGCGCCCTCTCCGGGCGGGGCAAGGCCCGGACGCGGCGGGCCTAGGCAAGCAGAGCGCCCTCGCCAGCCGGGGCAGGAGGCGGCGGAGCCGCTGGAGGTGGGGTCCCGGCACTGCCTCCCTGCCCCGGCGCCGCCTCCTCCGCCCCAGCCCGGTCCCGCTGGCCCCTCCGCTCCCTCCCCGGCCGGCTCCGGCTGGGGCTCGGCGGCTGCCATTGGCTTAGCGGCCCCATCCGGGCACTCGGCGCAGCGCTGTTCCTCAGCCCGGTCGTCCCAATATGGCGGAGGTGAGCGGGGAAAGCGGGCTGGGGCGCGGGGGTTCAGCCGGCTCACCGCGGGGCCCCGCCGCCGGCAGGCCCCCCTCGCCCGCCTCGACATCCCCGTAAGGGGCCTCCAGGGCGGCCCGGTGGCGCGGAGGGGCCGGCGGGGCGGCGGGGCGGCCGGCGGAGCCGCCGGCGCCGGGGCAGCGGGAGCCTGCGCGACTAGGCCTCACGGCGGGCGGCGCGCAGCGCGGGTGACGGGTTCGCAGCCCGCGGGCGGCCGACAGGCCCCGGCCGGGCGCAGAGGGGGGCGCGGTCGCCGCGCCGGGGCCCGGGGAGAGCGGGACGGGCCGGCGGCGACGCCGCCGCTAAGCGGGCGATGGAGTAACGCCCGGCGGGAGGAAGGAGGAGCGAGCTCCGGGCTTGGAGCGGGGAAGAGGCGGCGGCCGGTCCGGCTACCTCCGCCGCTGCTTGCCTCTGTCATGTCCCGCCCGGCCGGGGCCGGACGGAGCGGGAGCGCCGGCCGCGGCTCTTGGGGGGTTTCGCCAACGGAGGAGAAGGGGAGTGTCAGGCGGGGGGCGAGCGAAGGAAGGAGGGATGGGAGAGTGTGAACGGGCTGGAAGGGCACGCAGGGCGGGACGCGGGAGCCGAGGCCGGCGGCGGGCGAAGGGGGCAGCTCTGGGGGCGGAGGGGCTGGAAGCATGAAACGAAGGGCCCTGCGTGCTGCCGGGCTGGAGGGACCTGCCCTCACCTCGCTCTGTCTTTTCCCCGCAGGCTTCCTTTGGGAGTTCGAGCCCAGGTTCGTCCTCGACCACCTCCTGCTCCGGCACCCCGCCTGCCACCTGCACGCCGCTTTCTCCTTCCTGCTCCTTCCCAAATTTATCCCCTCGTAGCTTTCGTAACGCTTCATATGCACGAAATTCACCGCCTGCCAGATTTTTAAGAGAAGGAGATGTGCACTGTGGAGTCCTTCCCTTAACTCCGATTGCAGTTAGTAATTGGTTGCTTGGAACCCAAAATGAAAACAAAGTTTTGTAGCACTTCTAAGTCAGCCTCTCATTAAAACCATGTAGTCTGGAGAGAGCCTGCTTCTCTTTTTGCTGATAACTACAGGCTTGTGTAAATTTTTGACTTCTTGGTAATAACAGAAAATGCTTAAAATCATAGTGATAAGTAATTTTTAAGGCTTTAACTGCTATTAAGGTTTTTTGGAAGACTTTACACAAGCAA
This sequence comes from Streptopelia decaocto, assembly GCF_964273445.1. Taxonomy (NCBI): domain Eukaryota; kingdom Metazoa; phylum Chordata; class Aves; order Columbiformes; family Columbidae; genus Streptopelia; species Streptopelia decaocto. Next base: position 55,069,394 of record NC_138657.1, read on the forward strand.
ACATAGTTAACATCGGCAGGGCTACTCTCAGATAATTATTTGGGGAATATATTTGCTTCTGCTTAACTGTTTTCTGCTTTGCCTCTGATCTTTTTTAGCTATGAAATTTAGTAAGCTTGTATTTTTAAATATGGTTTTAAATATTTTAAATGGGATATTGAGCATTCGGAGCTACTAGAGAAGTGGGACTTTTTAATCTAAAGTCTGTGATTGGAATGGAACTTCCACTTGATTTACTCAAATGTGAGTTAGAACAGCAATTAGACACAATAATCTTGAGCACACACTTATATAAATATATATTAAGGCGGTTGACGGTTCTTTAAAACTGGGTCAGGATATGATGGCCAACTGTAGGAAAGTTCCACATGTAATGTCATTATTCTAATTGGAGTAGTTATCAGCTGTACCGAAAGTTCTATGAGACCATGATACGAATATCATGTGAATAAAAAACATTCTTGGCCTGAATGCTTCTTTACAGTATGATATAATGAACTTTCATAGTATTGTCTTAAGTGAGCTAAACAAAGTTTAATTATATAAGGAATGAACACTTAGCGTAATTGCTGAAAAAATAATTAGATGCTTTACAACTCAGAAGTGGTATATACAACTGTATTTTTCAAGGCTGGAAGCACTGCAAAGAGGGATGCTGCTTTATTTCTTTGAAGAGGTTTGCAAATGTGTAGCTATTTCCTTCAAAACTTCTAAATAAGTTCTTACATGGAAGTAATTCTTAAAACCCTTTTTCTTTGCTGTTTTTAAGCCAAGGGCTGTGACAAAGCAGTAGTATCTAAGAACTAAAAGAGGAAACCAGAAGTGAAAGAGAAATACCCTACTCAATTTCTTTCCTCCATCCTGGAAAGCTATAAGAAATTGAATGTTAAAGAACGAAACAACCTTGTAGTTCAGTGATTTTCATTGTGGAACACTGACATTGCAATGCAGAATATTTGCATCTTTAAATCTTGTTGCCTCTAATTATAACAGTTTTTAACAATTGATGAAAATGTACTTAACAACAGTACTTTTTGCATGGCATATCTAGTAATGTAGAAGTGTCTCTTGGACCACAGAGCTGTCCCAATGGCTTGTTAATTAATGTGATCCCTTAGAAGCATTTTGTCATTTCCATTATATTTTCCTCAATATTTCTTGAAACTGCTGTGTTTATTCTTTCTTTCTAATCAATTGCTAAGAATTAAATGAGTTTTAAGAGAAGGTCCGTCTGTAAGGTTAAACTAATCTGAAAATCTTACTGTTTTTTGCGGTTAGTAAGAAGCTGATTCATAACCTAGATTAACTGTTTACAAGAGAAAAACTACATTAATTACCATCTAAAATACATACATAGAATCAGAGTCTATAAATCAGGGTCTTGTAGCATCAGGAATTTTGCGATGTGTGTGCCTTGTACCTTAATGATGATTTCAAGGATGTTTTGAACAAACTTTTATTCAGTAAAATATTAATTTATGTATTTTTTGAAGGTTTGTTTCAGTGGTCTAGGTACTTCTCCCAAGTATTCTATACTGCAAGAAAGAAAACTGCATCTGTTGTTTATGAACACAAAAAGGGAAAGCCAGCTAAAACAACTGAATTTGTCAAGTAGTTAGGAATTTATTCCAGTTACTCCATTAAGATTTCTAACCCTTTACATAAAAGAATACATACAACTGTATTTTTTCGTGTCATGTAATTTCATATGTTGGTATAGGAAAAAAATACTCAAATTAGGTTTTTTTGATAGTCGGCTCTTTATCTTCTGAGGATCATGACTTTGACCCATCTGCTGAAATGCTGGTACATGATTATGATGATGAGCGAACTCTTGAAGAAGAGGAAATGATGGAAGAAAGCAAAAATTTCAGTTCTGAAATTGAAGATTTAGAAAAGGTAAGATAGTCTCACTCTCTTGTAAGTGTGCGTATGTGTTGTAACTTTTCTAGTGAAAAGAACACTCAACCTGTTCTTCCGTTTGTATTGTACAATGCAGTTTCCTGCAACATCCCTTTGCAACTTGTCTAAAAGAGAAAAGAAAGTCAGGTTTGGTTATGATATAACAGTACATCCTCACAAAAGGCTGTGCTTAGCTTCTCAAAGATATTAGTGTTATGTTAGTTCATCTTTTTTATTTAGTTGTCGTTTTGCTTTGGTAGAGAAATTGCTGAAGCAGGTTTTGGGGTCGTATCATCTAATGTCACCTACCACTTCTAAGCTTTATAAATTTGATGTAAGTTTAAAGTGTACATTTTGCATACTGTTAAGTGACAGCTAGCTGTATTTCATGCTGTTTTTCGTTTTGGTTTTGCTTTTCCAATACGCAAACAAAGTCTTGTTTTAGTCATGATGGATCATGTTCATTTGCTACGTAAATGGTAGGTCTATGTCTTAGTTTCATCAATTTGGCATTTGGCAGATGGACGAAATGACCAGCATGGTCCTTGGCTTTTTCTATTTCTGTTCCATTTTACACTCTTTAATTACATGTTTTTCCTAATTACACCTCTTATTCATCTGTGGAAGTGCATCACCCATTTTTAACACCTGCTGAATGCTGAACACCCACAAATTAATGCTGCTTGCATTACTGTTCTGTGACCCACCATTCAGAATAACTCCAGATTTTGGTCAACAGAGTTCCAGGAAAGTGTAATTTCTATCATCAAATATGAGGTTATGTTTTTGTAGTCCATGTAGTAACAAATTTTCTGAATGTGGATTTGACAGTGTTTATATTTGTGATTGTTTTGGGTTTTTTTGTCCTGCTACCTTCACAGTTACATTTTTGCTGATTATAAACTTGCAATTGTAATAGTGAAGCAGCTTGCCAAGTCTCATGTTTAAAATTGAGTTGTTACTCTATAAAATGGTACTATTGCTTCTACAATAGAAGGAAGAAAAACTGAGAGCTGCTCTTAAACACTTCATTACATTAGGTCTCAATCCTGGCAAAACTTGGACATGAGTTTACGTTTACCTGTTGCAAAAAGTCTTTGCAGGACTAAGACCTTAGCTGACTAACAAAAACAAGTAATTTCATCAGTGTTATGAGTTCAACAAGTAATTTTTAAAATATATCAATATAACTTTTAAAGGTATACATTTTGGAAAAGATGGTTAATATTTTGATGGGTTGAATCGGGTAGCTAAAAAAATCTCCACCGTTTTATTAATTCTATTAGCATGCAAGTATGATGGTATTTACTGAAATCACTTGATTAAAAGCTGTTAGAAAAAAAACAAGTTATAAATGAAGCCTTTATCTTTTTTGTCTTCTGTATCAGTAACTTTCTATTACCTTCTCAATGGTTATTTTACCGTACAATATATTATAAAATATATTGTGCAAGAGGTGGAAAGCAGGGCCTAAAAGCTGCTATATTGTTTTACTTTTGTGGGTTTTTGCACTCATGAAGCTGTAATTATGTAGGACTAAGGTCTTCAAGATTTTCTGCATTTCTCTCTTGTAGGCTGGTTGTTAGTTTTTCTAGGCTATCTTCTGTCTTGAAAAAAATATAGGCAATTAGTGCTTTACAGTATGAGTCAGGTAAGGAGCGAATTTCTAGTAATTACTCTTTAGTTTCATCCAGTGAACAGTTTTCTTCAGTAGTTTGATGGGACTTCACTATATGGCATGAAGCATGGTTATGAATTATTTCAGTCCTGTGCCTGAGAATATTTCAAATCCTTAACCAGGATTCCTGATTTCAATCAAGTTTTTCTTTGTTTTTTACTTTGTTTTTTTTTCTTTTTAGAACATGTCTTACACTTTTAGGGGTGAACTGTGTACAAGTATTTGGCAATGTGTTGAAATGTTTGTGAATCCTCTTGTATTAGGAAGGAAACATGCCATTGGAAGATTTACTGGCATTCTATGGCTATGAACCCACAATTCCAGTTATGGCAGGTTCCAGTGCGGATAGCTCCCCAAGTGAACTCGCGGATGAACTTCCAGATATGACTCTAGATAAAGTAAGTCAAAACTCTTTTCCCCTGTGTTATGGTTTAAAAGCAGAAATCCACATGACTTTTAATCATATTTCGCTGTTTCTTGGTGTTACAAAATATTTATCTTTGTTAATTGCAATATACTGTATTACTCTGAATTCATTCTTTTTCAAGGATATTGAGGATCTAATTATAATTATCACACTTAAAAATGCATAGCAACTTTAATGACACTCTATTACTACAAATGAGAAATTAATAAGTTAACAGTACTTCTAAAACACATCCAAAGAATTTTAAATAGGTGGGGTATTTTTAGTAGAAGTGGGATTTTCTTTTTATAATGTATGCAATGTCCAGGAATAATAATTCTGCCTTCCAACGCACGTCAAGTATCAAAGCGCATATGTGGATAACTTGAAAATGCACTCCTGAATACTTTGGAGTCTTGCTTTCAAGTGCATATTATTTGAAAGTTCTCAATTTCTTTGGGGAATGAGAGATTGTTTTATGTGCAGTGACTGTATGTGTCACATAGCTGACGCAAAAGCCTGAAACTTCCGTTTTTGTGATTTGCAAGTTAACTTTGAATTCTGAGATTGTAATCTGATTTTTGACTGTAAAGCATATACAGCTAGTACTTGGGATTATTAAGTGTATAGGTAGTAAGTATATGTCTTTTTTTTTTAACTTTCTGTAAGTATGATGTAATGGTGAGCTCCACAGAAAGTAGGGTATAGTGATGGCTCTGCACATCTGATTCTCATTAGGATTCACGATTGTGTTGAGGCTACAAAAATGTAGTCAGCTTGTTGTCTAATACAGTTCTTTCCCTTCCAAACATCTATACAGAGGGGTTCAAACATGTCTGCTAGTGGAGGAGGTGTGCTTTTTATTTCTTACTACCTTTTTTGGATATTTTTTTTTTTTAACATTCAGCACTGTGATTTTTTGTGCTTTCGGATAATAGCAGGTTATCTGTTATCTGTGACTATCCTGTCAGCAAAAGTCCACAGAAGTGCCTGGCTGTTTTTTTGGTTTTGTTTGTTTTGTTTCTGTTTTTGTTTTTTCCCAGAGTTTAAGGCTTTTAAAGCTTTGGTATACTGTGATGCAAAGAATTACAGAATCCTAAAGATGGAAGGCACTTTCCATTGGCATTTTTCATTGCAAGCAGTTGGAGAAACATCTGAGATTGGTGTTTGCAGAAGTTACTTCTTGTGCATTTATTTTAGTAGAAGGCAAAGGGGAAATGAACCTCTGTGTTGAACTCTGAAATGAATGGTTATAGTTGTTCTTAAGATTTAGGAAGAGTGAACTAGCTTTTGAATTAAGGGATTATGGTCTGCTAAATTTACTTACGGTAAAATAATTCATTTTAATTAATGAGACTTACAGTTTGCTGAATATAAATGCTCACCAGTTTAAACTTAATATTCAGTCTGAGGTTTTATTTTTTTATTTTAATTATATAGGAAGAAATTGCTAAAGACCTCTTGTCGGGTGATGATGAAGAAACACAGTCCTCTGCTGATGACTTGACACCATCGGTTACTTCACATGAGGCTACTGACTTCTTTCCTCGGCCATTACGATGTAGGAAACCTAATTTTATAATAGTACTCAAAAAGTCTTAGCATCATATGTAGCTTCCTAGCTTAAAATGTCAAAATTGCAGAGTAGCGTTGACTTTACTGGGAATTGAGAAACAGCACTTTGCAGGATGTTGTACTTGAATGTTGTCTTTGGTTTGTATTACTGATCACCTGAAAGACTTATACTTGGTATTGTGCTCAAAGCACAAGTAAAATTAATTTCTCTACAAATACAATAACTTCATAATTAATAATTAATATGGTATTGGGGAACACCCATCATGACTTTCAATATGTTAGTGAATTACAGGAATATGTAACCCATTCTTTTAAATTAGTGTTTCTCTACTAAAATTTTAGCTGCTGCTTTTAAACCAGTGACTCCTTCATGCAGCCTGTGAATATCAGCTGAGACATGGTTTCCTTGGTTATTTCCCTTTACAGATATGGGACTTCATGGGGTGAGCTAAGGTGCTTTTATATGGGATGGGGCTTGTAAACCCATGACTGGATGCTCCCATGGAGCTGTTATGGGAAAGATCTAAGAACCAGTGATTCAGGTGTCCAACCTGGACGAGATATTCCTCATTGCCTGTTGCAGCTCAGTTGTTCACTGATGTACTAGAGTTAGAGCAATGTGGAGGATTCTTGTCACAGTTTTAATTTGGTAAGTATCTTAAGCTATTGCCTCTAGAGAAGGTGGTTGATACAGGAGATGTGCTGCCTCAATCATCAGCAATTGTAGCCCTTTGCATGGTGCTGATTGTGTAATCAATAGAAGATATTTTATTGAAATAGAGTTACAAAAACCTTAAAAATTATAATGTCCTTTTTTCTTTTAAGCAAACCCCAGACTTGCTGGCACTTAAACATTGCTTATGAACTGTTAATGAATATAACACTGAAAGTGTGGTAGCTTTATAGAAAAGATTTTTAGCCTCTCATCTTACTGAGGATTAAGAAACTGTCATCTTTGTTTTCAGCTATCATGGTTCTCTATCAGAATGTTACTTTCTCTATTAGAACTTTTGGCTGGACATTTTAAAATTGAATGTCCACCATTTTGGGGAGGGAGGTGTCAGTTCTCTGTGCTGTTGGCAGTTTCATCTTTTTTCTAGTCTCTGTCCATTTCTCAGCTACTAAGATAACACTTAAGTTTTAGACAAACATGTCTTATACATAAATTAGGCTATTTTATTAAATTTGCATTAATTTGGAAAAAATAATTGTTATCTAGGCATATTGTTACTTCATGTGTTCATGTTAACTTCTTGCTTACTACTTCTAATAATAAAAACAGACTGGTAGTTGTAGTAATGATTACAGAAGGGGAGCTGCAGTCCATACAGTCTTGGATATTGTCTCTGATGTTGACAATTCTGTTTAGTTGTGATTAAGCTGAAATTGCAACCCTATTTATGACCGTGTTATTTCTGAAGTTTGAGAATACAAAATAGCTTTAATCGTATCAGAACTGTAGATTCCATTCTGCCAGGGATTATACAGCTATAAAAATAGAATTACTTCAGAACCCAGTACCATGGCACTCCAGATTCTAAAATATGAGTTCTTTGTAGAGTGCTGTATTAGAACTACTTAATGTGCTCCGCTGTATTTCTTTCTGAGGCAGGGTTGGGGGTGAAGAGGAATAAGTGTCTTTTGCTGATTCCATTTTGTATATCTCTTCTGTATCTTCACTCCATGCTGAGGCAGCCTTGTTTAGAGGAACGTTTTGAATGCCTGTTAAAACTTCTGATGGAAGTTCTAGTGGTTAATAAAGACATGCTTTCAAGTTTACTTTCTTTGTGATTAATCTGAGGCTAAGTCATAGCTCTGGAAGTTTTCTGTTTCTCTTATGCCTTTTCTGTAAGGTATAAACCATTACTGGAGAAAACTGATGAAGAAAAATGATCTCATTTCCTTTGACTGTTAAAAATATAGTAGATTCTCTCAGTTGCAGTCATGATAAATATTTCAGTTCTGTAGTATACAAGTGCCTTCTGACTTTATGCTAGTTTGATAGAAATGTAGATCAGCAGGCTCATGCTGAGTGTCTCCCAGAATAAAAGCAGGTGGGTTTTTTTAAAACTAAAGGGTATTTTGTAGTTCTGTGTTTGAATTGAAAATGCTTCCTATCTAAACCCAAACTTCTTTGTGTCTGAAGCAAACACTACGTGTGATGGAGATAAGGAATCAGATGGTGAAGATGTAGAGGCAGACAATGGTAATTCATCTGAAGATTTGAGAAAGGTAATAATTATATCTTTAAAAAAAAAAAAGCTTCAGAAAACTTCACTGTTAAGAAAAATGCATGAAGATTTATAGTACATATTTCAAATAGTACCCTCATTCTGGAATTTCTGCCACATGCCAGGTAAATGGCATTTTTAATGCTACCATGCACAAAATATTAAGATAATTAATATATTTTCTAATTTTTCTTAACATCTTCAGGAAATAATGGTTGGTTCACAGTACCAGGCTGAAATTCCACCTTACCTTGGCAGATGCAGTGATGATGAAAAGGGTAAGTTCTTCTGACTGTTACAGTTTTTATTTGATGTTATAGAAGGTGATGGAAAAATGTTATCTAAATTTATAAGGTAAATGCGATGTCTTAGTTGAAGTCTCAGAGACCTTAAAAAAAGCATACTAGAAAACTAAAGTAACACAACCACATAATTATATCTCAGAAATGTGATTCTTCAACTTTGAGAGAACATTCTCAAAAAAACATCAGAGGATGGGTTACAGTGTTAATTCTGAAGTATCTAGTGATATCAGGAAGCAAGAAACTATGATTCAGGAAGGAAATATTTTCATCAGAGTATCATAACTGGTCTATGAGCATGTAACTTAGTTCACACTGAAGATTTCCAAAACAGTATTTTTCTTTGCTTGTTTTCTGCCAAGCACAACAGTGCAGGTTACAATATTGATAAGGAAAACAAAGCAATAAACTATTTTAAATCTCCATAGTGTCAGTAGAAGATGTAAGTCCTGATATATTGTCTTGTAAAAATACTGTAAGTGTGATGATATTCCAGTGTAAATTCAGGTTAAAAACAGCAACTGTGCTAGAGTAGAAAAAAGAGCTTATTTAGTAGAGTTTTATTTGGTATCTTCAGAAACCTTCACTATGGAAAAGTATAGCACATAGAGATGTGGAAGTGAGAAAGCAAATAATGAAATAAGTTTGCTAATAGGTGGAACAGCTGTGAAATTAAGGAATAGTTTGGAGGACATGTTAATAAATGAAGAGTGTTCTGTTTTTTCTGTAAATTTTCAATATACTGTAAGTTACTTGTGTTCAAACTACTGTTTCATGGGAATATTAGTCTAGTGGAGTAAATCAGGTCTTCACCATTTTTTGAAGAATGATCTTTTGCAGTAGAGAAGAATACATGTTTGGTATGGATGGAGCTGGAAGCATTAGGAAGGAAACATCTCTTGTGTTGCTTGAGAGAGCTATGGAAGTCTCCTGTTTTCTAAAACTCAAGCGTGATGCTTGTGGGCTGTAAGAAGTGGGGTAGGAAGAACTGGATTTATCTGGATCGTCCTTTCACTGCTGACACATTGTGACTTCTCCTCAGTGAAGAACTAGATAGAGAAGGGCCAATAACCAGAGAATGACAGCTTTCTCTTTAATCATCTGGTGCTGGAGAGAACCAGTGAGAGTCTTGTCGGATGGCAAGGCCAAGACCAAAGAGGAAGATCTCAGATGGGAGAACCAAAAGAGCTACTCTTGAGGTTATCAGTCAGACTCCAGCAAGAAGCGATAGCTTGTCTTGGTCACTAAAAGAGGTTGAAGCTGAGCATCAGCAGTGCTCAGGAAGGTTGGACCTGGCTGGTAGGGGTGGAGGATTCCGTAAAAGCCACTTCAGTAGAATCATAGGATAGTTTGGGTTGGAAGGGACCTTAAAAGGTCATCTAGTCCAATCCCCCTGCAATGGGCAGGGACACCTGCAACTAGATCAGGTTGCTCAGAGCCCCATCCAGCGTGGCCTTGAATGTTGCCAGGGATGGGACATGTACCACCTCTCTGGTCAACCTGTGCCAGTATTTTACCACACTCATGGTAAAAAATTTCTTCCACATGTCTAGCCTGAATCTCCACTCTTCCAGTTTAAAACCATTAACCCCTTGTACTCCTGGAAGAGCCTGTGATGGCAGACAGGGCTTAAATTTCTGTGGGTAGTCCCAGCTACCAGAACTGTGCTAGAAGGCAGTTCTGCTCTTCTGTAAAACTTACACTTGTAACATGTCTGTTTGGAAGCTTTCTGTGTTCTTAAGTCAGAACAGAACTTTCAGAGGAGATGTAAGTTGATTCCTCAGCTTAGCTTAATATGGTTTCCTGAAGTTTTATGAGAGATTTGAGGATCTTCATCTCTTCTGCTGTAACAGCCATTATACTTGTGTGTTTCAATTGAATGACATCTAGTTTTGTATTGCCAAGAGCATATGAAACATTATGTACAATGTTAATTTTTTTTTTTGATCAGAATAAAGGTTTTATAGTTTAATCTAGAATTGAAACGTGCACAGACTGACAAAGGTTCGGGTCAGCTCTTGCATATTTCCAATATGTGATCTTTCAAGTAAGCTACTTAAGAGATGCATACATTATTTCAGTGTACTGTGAAAGCGGACATCCTCATTGCTTGTGAAGTATGCAACTTAGAAGTTCTTGACAGCATTCAGTAGTTAGTGAATAGAAAAACAAATTACCACATTTAGACCTAGATTTCTGTTCTGTTAAGTAATTTTTGGCAAATTTTAGTTGAAGATGACTAATTAGTTACCTTTTCTTTTTGGCATGTAATATTTGGAATATTAAAGAAATACCCTATACTCTTTTAAACTGTAGTTTACTTGTTGAAAACAGCTGAATAAAACTGAATGGTCTTGCTAGTTTGTTTCTGTGAAGATGATGAATACACATCATGCATAATTTTACTTGATTCATCTAGCTGTCAATGAGAGCTGCTCCTCTGTAAAGGCTCTTACACTTACAGGAACTGGATCTCTTCACCATACCACATTGCAAATTCTGTTTCTTAACTGAGGCTTTTGGGGTAAGAGTGAGCTGCAGTTTAAAAGTAGCGTGATGGTGCTTGATTTGATTATGTTGGGCTGATGACCAGTCACTAGCAGGGTTCCACAGGGATCCATCTTAGGCTAGTACTCTCTAATGTCTTCATAAATGACTTGGACACAGGACCTGAGGGAATAGTAAGTTCGCTGATAACACAAAATTGGGGGGAGCTGTCAACACTCTCAAGGGCAGAGAGGCCCTGCAGAGGGATCTGGACAAATTGGAGAACTGGGCAATCACCAACTGCATGAAGTTTAACAAGAGAAAGTGCCAGATTTTGCACCTGGGACATGGGAACCCTGGCTGTACATACAGACTGGGGGATGAGGGGCTGGAAAGCAGCTCTGTGAAGAAGGATCTGGGGGTTCTGGTTGACGGCAAGTTGAACATGAGCCAGCAGTGTGTCCTGGCAGCCAAGAGGCCACCCGTGTCCTGGGTGCATCCAGCACAGCATTGCCAGCCAGGAGAAGGAGGTGATTGTCCTGCTCTGCTCTGCACTGGTGCAGCCTCACCTGGAGCACGGTGTGTAGTTCTGGGTGCTACAGGATAAAAAAGATCAAAAGCTACTGCAGAGTGTTCAGAAGAGGACTATGAAGTTGGTGAGGGGTTTGGAGGGAGAGGAAGCCTTATGGGGAGCAGCTAAAGTCAATTGGTTTATTCAGCCTGAAGAAGGGGAGACTGAGAGGAGACCTCATCACAGTTACAGCTTCCTCACAAGGGGAGGAGGAGGGGCAGCTGCTGATCTCTTCTCTCTGGTGACCAATGACAGGGCCCGAGGGAATGTCAGGAAGATGTGCCAGTGAGGTTTAGGTTGGACATTAGGAAAAGGTTCTTCACCCAGAGGGTGGTGGAGCACTGAAACAGGCTCCCCAGGGAGGTGTCACAGCCCCAAGCCTGACAGTGTTCAAGAAGAGACCGGACAACACCCTCAGACACATGGTGTGAATTTTGAGGTTGTCATATGCAGGGACAGGAGTTGGACTCAGTGATCTTTGTTGGGTCCCTTCCAACTCAGGACATTCTATGATTGCTTTTGTATTCCTGTTCTTTGTCCTTCTGAAATAGCTTTTTATGTTACAGCCTTGAACATATCATGCCTGGTATTAAAAGATTTCTCTTTTAACAGCCTATGAAAATGAAGACCATTTACTTTGGAAACCTGATGTGATCTCAGAAAGTAAAGTTAAAGAATATCTTTTTGAAACCTCCTTAAGAACAGGAAATGAAAAAACAATTGGCAGAATTCCTGAAGGACTACATACACGGGACAATGAACAAGTATGTTTTCCATTTGTGACACATTGCTTTGTAATTAATATGTATTACCTTTCTCTGCTGTGTATTATAAAGGCAGCAAAACTAAATGTATTTTTTTTAAATTAGGTGTTGTTGGGGTCAGGATCTTACTTAAAATTACAGCAATTGGAATGTTGGCAGTGTTGTGATCTGTGATGTTTCTGATTGCCATGCTGTTGACAAATCCAGCTTTCTTACTAATTGCATACAATGTTTTACATTTTCTTAATTAAACCTTACCTCAACTTTTGGATGGTTTTCTTTTGATTATTACTTTAAAATTTTCACCATGTATAAAATAGGTCCTGTTTTTTACATTAGATATGCTCTCTGAAAGGCTAGTTTTAGAGGTCTGTGTTGGATGTTTGAAAACTCTGACTGTCTCTAAAGACTTCTTGTATTTTATAGGCGCTGTATGAACTTCTTAAAAGTAGCCATAATGTTAAAGAAGCCATTGAGAGATACTGCTCGAATGGAAAGGCATCCCAGGGTAAGGGAGAGTACCTGTTTTTTCAGAAATATATGTTTGACCAGAAAAAAAAAAAAAAGTGTAGAAAGACCTTGAGTAAGAATCAGATTGATGAGCACATCCCTTTCCATGGTATCTTTAGTAAAGATTAGGTATTATCTGACTGCTGACCAGCTGGAAATTCCTATGAGAGAAGATTGTGACTTGCATAAAGGTTGCGGGATCAGCTTTTCACCTTCCCTGCTTTCCTCCTTTGCTGTTTCAAGAATGGCACAGACTGAGGAGAGGGCTGAGGGGAGCAGTAGTTTTGCTCCTGTAAGGTGGTTCTTAACCCACATTACAGTATGTTTTTGAGATCATGATTAATTATAATCTGATTACGTTTATACCAGAATCGGGAAAACATAGCTGGCTATGTAAATAAGCCCCACTCTCTTCCTTGCTGTACTGACCTGCTATGCCAGCACTAACTGGAACTACCATGTAGTTCTATAGGTCTTTGGTAGAGCATGGAGAGCTTTGATCAAGTGTACAGGGGAAAATGAGCTTCCATCTTGTTTGTCCATAACTTTACTACTCCCTCAAATGAAAATCAGAGTTTATAATTTAGCAAAGACAGTTCTTTGTCCTGTAGTTTAACATGTATGTTGCATAAAGCAGAAGTGGAGTATGAGCTCTGGTATAAATTGGTATTCTGGCAGATATTCCATGCTCAGAACTGGATCCAGAGGGAACTTGAGTGTTTACAAGTGAGATGCTGTGTAAGCTGAGTATCTAAAGTAGAGCTGAAGGGGACAATAAAGAATGTCAGAGCAGTCATTCAGATGCAGGGTTGTATCCTGAATACCACACCTTTCTAGGATTTAGATTCTTGTTTTGGGATTGAAAAATATCTCTGCCCAATTGTGGTTCAGAGCCCAAAACTCTGTCCTAAGGACTAGCACTCAGACTCCCCCTCTCTGTCCCAAGTCAGATGGGACTTATTATAACCTCATTAAAAATGGTAAGGGATGACAATAGTGTCAGTGCCTGTTTCTTAGAGTAACCATTATGCTGTGATTTACTCTACCCGCTGAAGCTGACTGCTATTCTCAATGATGAGAGTTAAAAATCCACCACTCCCAAGATTTTTTCTTAACAGTGAGAATTTACATGGGGATCTTTTCTTCTCTTTAAAGCTTGAGAATTCTGTAGTAAGGTGTGCAAAATTAATGGGGTGAGAAGGAAAGAAAATGGCCTTGCGGTGGAATGAATATCACTTTCATCTGTGAGCAGAAAGGTCTTGGTTTCAGTATCTGCTTCCGGAAGTGTTTTGAAATGTGATGTTTGGTTTGATTTGTTTTTTTCCGTCATTGGCTTTGAATGTCAGCTGAACAGAAACTTTTTGTATCACCATTATGAATGTAACGTGCCTGAAATATCACTTCTTAATTATATATAGACTCAAAGCCATCATCAAGATGGAAAACAACAATACTTGAGGGAAAAAAATGACTTATTCAAATAGTTTGAGCTATTTTTTGAGTTTTAAAAGTCATGCTCTTCTTCAGTGAATTTTATTGTTGTTTGTAAAACTGAAATTTGATTTAAGAAACTGCAGGTTTTATCTTAAAGAGACAAACAAACAAAAGATCTGCAGTTCATCCTTAAGAAGCCTGAAAAAGTGATTTGTGGGATCTTTAGGAGCAGGTAGTTGTTTGGTTTGTTTCAGATTCCCTAATATCCTTTGTTTTTCAAAAGTCTGGATCAGACTATGTATAGTCCCAGTTGGCTGGCCCTGAATAGCTACCCAAGGCATGCCTAGCGCTAAGGCGTTCCTCTACAGTTTATTGCCCCTTTTCCAGGGATCTGCTGCCTCACTGTGGGGTTTATGAGATCGGGGAAAGTGTCAGGAGTTTTGGGGAGTCTGTCTTACTTGCCAGACCCATCTGCTGTGTCAGCTTAGGCTTGCTCTGCTGTGTAAGTTCATGCCACCCGTTTCTCCGCTATGATTTATAATGCCATGCATCAAGTCTGTTGAGGCCGGGATGGGTCAGAGGCAAGATTTGCGATCCTGACCCTCCCAAGACCTGTGTTCTATGTTTTGTCTTATTTGTTCCCTTTTCACAATGAGGCACAACTTTTGAACAACTGGGCTCTTCTTATGAGTGGTCGTATGCCCTTTGGGGGTCTGCAGCGGCAGAGGTAGAGTCATTGTCCTGTGCAGCCCTGTTGTTCATAGTCTGAAGGCAGGCTGCTTTTGTAATGGCTGTAAAAACTTAACGATCTCACTGGTAGAGCAGTGGGCTGCCCTCTATCCTGAGGGTCTGTGCTGCTTGCCCAGTATTCTACTGTGGTGTGGTTCAGTGTTAGAGCCTGGTCCCTCATTCAGGAACACTCATGGTCCCCAAAAGCCACCCACTTCACCTTGATCTAACAAAATACAATCTCTTCCACTTCAGGAGAAATGCCACAGATACTCAGTCTCACTCTCACCAGGCTTCTGCACTTATTTTTCTTGCAGATTGGCCAGTTGAAGGGGTCCCTGTGGAGTGATCCTTATTGTATTTTCCTGGTTGTCCCCCTGAGGTCTGGCACATAGCTCAGTTTTAACAAGAAAGTCTACCTTAAATTCTGATTCATCTAATTTACTGTCATTGCTAAGTTCTTGATCGGGGTCCTCCCAAATGTATCCATTCCAATCTTCCAGGGAAGGGATTAGCGTACAAATTTTTACGGGATAGAGGGGGATGGCAGCCTGAATTATTATGAGTTCTAGTTTATCCCCTACCTTTCTGTGTTTTCCTTTTTCTTCCCCAAGTTGTTTCAGGAACTGATCTATTCACAGAGGTAGCAGCATTTCTTGTCACTTTGTTCTCCTAACATTCTCATTTCTTCTTCGCATTCCCTGTACTGATATGCAGCTCCTAAATACCTCTTCAACATCTTGTATATCATATATCATATCATATAAATAATATCATATCATATGCCTTTTCTTTATCAACTCTCAGTTTCTCTGTTACAAGATTAAACCTTTTTTTTAATCTTATTCCAATCATTCTGCTTTTTATGCAGTTAATCACACAAAAATTTTAGTGTGGGGTTTAACTTCATGCCTCCATAAGTAGACAGTGATTGAATCCCTCATTCTGCTGACTACACCACACAGGTGAATTATTTAGAAAAGCCGTCATTATGGGGTTAACAGAAAGGTTTTATTAATGATTAAAGAATGATCAAATGATAATCAATGATTGAATGATAAATGGTAATTAAGCAGTGATTTAACAATGATTTAACAATAATTAATTGATAATTAGGTGGCGGCCAAACACTCTACTAACTACACTTCTAGTAATTAAGCTTAGTTTGATATACATGTTGCTAGCATACAATATACCTTTAGGCTTAATGTAAAATGTCACTTACTTTGTTTACAGATATCAGGTGCCAAGTAAGGCAGGGATGTCAAACTCAGTTTCACTGGGAGCCACATCTGCCTTGCAGTTGCCTTCAAAGGGCTGAACGTAATTTTAGGACTGTCTAAATGTAGGAGTAGTTACATTTATACATTTATACAGTCCTAAAATGTAGTCCTGAAGTAAGGAATGTTTCAACCCTGAAGAGTGACCTCGAGAGGTCCCTCCTTTGCTCAAGGGGAGAGCACTTCTCTGCAGCCTGCTGTCATACAGGGGGGCTGCAGATATCTGTAGCGTAAAGTGACTGACTCATAAACAACCCCTGCTTTGGTGTATGTGCGGTTGTGCAGCTGTAGCAGTTTTATTTTGTCTGGTCCCAGCTCAGGCTGATACTGTTAGCTCCTGGTAAGACATGGCCTAGACTCCTTGGTTCCTGAGATGACACAGCCTAGTACAGTTCTCATGGTCTGCACAAGCAGCGCTGATTTCAGTCAGGCCGTCTTGTTGGTGATGGCTGAACCAAAGTACTGCTCACTCAGAGTGGAACCATCCATCACAACAGGTTATTCCTTCACTCTTTTTTTTCCAGCAGCCACTGTTCTTTGAATCCTATGCGAAAAGAAATATTCAGAAAAATGATCTCACTCATATCTCGGTGATGTGATCAAACCTTGCGGTTTTTTATTACAAATTTACTGAGAAGTAATAACTCTTTTGAATGTCCTTTGCCCTCAAGAATAAAAAAAAAATCAGAAATCAAACTTTTATGAGTCTTTATAAACAAGAATGTTAGATTTCAGGTAGGATATCTGTACAGTAGAGGAAGGAACATGGATTTAAATAACTCAACTGTTGGGGTTTTTTCCAAATGTATTTGGGTATTCATGCATTAGCAACAGAAATGTTTTATTCTCTGTAAAAGTTTTGTGAGTGAAAATAAGTTGTTCATTGTGCTATTTTTGTAATTGTCTAGAAGAGATGACAGCTTGGACAGAAGAAGAATGCAGAAGCTTTGAACATGCGCTTCTGATTTATGGAAAAGACTTTCATCTCATACAGAAAAACAAGGTTAGTATTTTGTGGTTAAATGGAAGAATTGGTAGGTGATACAATGCTGCAAATCCGTAGAAGCAATACATTTGTCAGAAGCCATGCCGAAGAGTGAAATAAGAACCAATATATTAAAACCATCTTGGCATTTTTGTGCTAATTTTTGCTCAAATGTCACTGGAAAAGGTAGGTATTGCAAGATGAGTCAATATATTATCTCTGAAATCAGCTTACGTTGACATTACTTCCATTTATGCATTTGTACTATAATTTAGTTTAAATGAGGGCCTCTCCTAGAAGTATAATAATTCCATACTGTGGCTGTGGGAGGGGAAAATGCATCTTTTCTTGAGTAATTTTTGTGACCAGGAAGGTGTAATTTTACAGAAAGAGCCTTAGCTTTTCATGTTTTCAGAAAGCATAGTCATCCATCAGTACTCTGGTTTCTTGCCAACGGAAGAATTCTAATATTGATTTGGATTGCTTCTCTTTGACTTGTCTGTGCCTGAGGAATAGGGATTGGATTTTTTTTTTTTTTTTAATAAAAAGTATGTATAATTTGGTACAGTTGACAGTATGGATGTTTCCAAGTGTTCTGTGTATCTCCTTCATGCTTTGATTCCACCGTGAGGGTTTTTTCATCAGGAGACTTGTTTTTAGGTTGTGTTTCTAGTAAGCTTTATAGGGCTGTGGTTGCTGCAGCTAGTCCCGCTCAGTACCTGGTTTAACTTCTCCTGTGATAAATATTTTAAATGGACCTTACCAATAAATAGTAATTCATTAGAGATGCAAAATAAAATCTAAAAATATTCTTTCCAACGTGCAACAAAGCACATGAACTGATGAATTTGTCACTATGGACCAGAATTTGTCTGTTTTGTTTTTTTTCCAAGTAGGTAAAATGCTGGAAAGTTTAGGCAGAGTTCTGGGAGCAAGCATAATCTGGTGTCTCTTCTATATGGAAAGTATCAGCTAGATGAGATTTAGTGCATGGAGAAATTTAACAAGAGATGTTTTCTTGTCACTGTACTTCAAAGCATTTTTAACTGGGTCTTTATATACCAGCATATGGACATTGTTCATTTCCTCCCCTGCCTGGTATGTTTGTGTCTGGACTTGAAGGTGTACTGCTACACCCAAGGCATTTTGCATTTGAGTCTGATCTTTCTGTAAGTTTGATTAAGCACAGGTATCGTTTAGTGCCAGCCTATATCTGGATAGAGTTGTATATTCTAGTTGTAAAGCTTCAACTGGAACTGTGAGCTCGTGATGATCTGAAATTTTTCTGCATCTAAAAATTCACAGAATCACAGAATCGACGGGGTTGGAAAAGACCTCAGAGATCATCGAGTCCAACCCTTGGTCCAACTCTAGTCCATTTATTAGATCATGGCACTAAGTGCCATGTCCAATCTGAGTTTAAAAACCTCCAGGGACGGCGAGTCCACCACCTCCCTGGACAGGCCATTCCATTGCCTGACCACTCTCTCTGTAAAGAATTTCTTTCTAATATCCAGCCTAAATTTCCCCTGGCAGAGTTTAAGCCCATGCCCCCTTGTCCTATTGCTAACTGCCTGGGAGAAGAGACCAATCCCCACCTGGCTATAACTTCCCTTCAGGTAGTTATAGAGAGTGATGAGGTCACCTCTAAGCCTCCTCTTCTCCAGACTAAACAACCCCAGCTCCCTCAGCCTCTCCCCATAGGTCTTATGTTCAAGTCCCTTCACCAGTCTTGTTGCTCTTCTCTGGACTCGCTCCAGCACTTCAATGTCTTTCCTGAACTGAGGGGCCCAGAACTGAACGCAATACTCCAGGTGTGGCCTCACCAATGCAGAGTACAGGGGAAGGATCACTTCCCTTGTCCTGCTGACCACGCTATTTTAGATACAGGACAGGATACCACTGGCCTTCTTGGCCACCTGGGCACACTGATGGCTCATGTTGAGCTTCCTGTCAATTAGTACCCCCAGGTCCCTTTCTGTCTGACTGCTCTCCAGCCACTCTGCGCCCGGCCTGTAGTGCTGCAGGGGGTTGTTGTGACCAAAGTGCAGCACCCGGCACTTGGCCTTATTGAACTTCATACCATTGGAATCAGCCCATTTTTCCAGTCTATCCAGATCCCTCTGCAGAGCCCTCCTGCCTTCCAGCAGGTCGACACTCCCTCCCAACTTGGTGTCATCAGCAAATTTGCTGATGATGGTCTCAATCCCCTCATCTAAATCGTCAATAAAGATGTTAAATAGGACTGGACCCAACACCGACCCCTGGGGAACACCACTAGTGACTGGCCGCCAGCTAGATGCAGCCCCATTCACCAGCACTCTCTGGGCCCGGCCCTCCAGCCAGTTCTTAACCCAGCGTAGAGTACACTTGTCCAAGCCATGGGCTACCAGCTTTTGCAGGAGTATATTATGGGAGACAGTGTCGAAGGCCTTGCTGAAGTCCAGATAGACCACATCTACAGCTTTCCCCTCATCCACCAGGTGAGTCACCTGATCATAAAAGGAGATCAGGTTGGTCAGACAGGACCTGCCCCTCCTAAACCCATGCTGGCTGGGTCTGATCCCTTGTCCATCCTGAAGGTTCTGTGTGATTGCATTCAGGATGATCTGCTCCATAACCCTGCCAGGCACCGAGGTCAGGCCGACAGGCCTGTAGTTGCCAGGGTCAGCTTTGCAGCCCTTTTTGTGGACTGGGGTAACATTGGCCAATTTCCAATCATATGGGACCTCCCCAGTGAGCCCGGACTGTTGGAAGATGATGGAGAGCGGCTTGGCAAGTTCTTCTGCTAGCTCCCTCATCACCCTAGGATGGATCCCATCTGGTCCCATAGACTTGTGAGGATCCAGATGGCTCAGTAAATCACCAACTATTTCCTCCTGGAATACAAGGGGCCTATTTGGGTTCCTATCTCTGTCAACCACCTCCAGACATGAGTTGTCCTGAGGGCCACCTGTCTTACTGGTAAAAACTGAGGCAAAGTAGGTATTAAGTACCTCAGCTTTCTCCTCATCTTTGTTAACTATATTTCCCGCAAAGTCCAACAGAGAATGGAGGTTTTCCTTGCCCCTCCTTTTGTTGTTAACATATTTGAAGAAGGACTTTTTATTATCCCTGACAGAATTGGCCAAATTAACTTCAAATTGCACTTTTGTTTCCCTGATTTTTTTCCTGCATGATCTAGCTATTTCCATAAATTCTTCATAAGTAGCCAGCCCTTTTTTCCACAGTTGGTAAAGTCTCTTTTTATTTCTGATTTCATTCAGAATCTCCCTGTTTAGCCAAGCCGGTTGTCTTCCCCGCCGGCTAGCCTTTCGGCACACTGGTATAGCCTGTTCCTGTGCACTCAAAACCTCCTGCTTGAAGCATGTCCAACCCTCCTGGGCCCCCTTGTTTTTAAGCATTGTTTCCCAGGGTATGCTCTGAACTAGATTTCTGAATAGGCAAAAATCTGCCCTCCGGAAGTCCAGCGTAGAGGTTTTGTTAATGGTTCTCCCTGCATCTCTGAGTATTGAAAATTCTATTATTTCATGGTCGCTATGCCCCAGGCGGCCTCCAACCACTACATCTCCCACCAGCCCTTCTCTGTTTGTAAACAGTAGGTCTAGCGGGCTCTTGCCCCTGGTAGGCTCATTTACCAGCTGATGAAGGAAATTGTCCTCTATACACTCTAGGAACTTCCTAGACTGCCTCTTCTGTGCAGTATTGAGCTCCCAGCAGATATCCGGCAGGTTAAAGTCCCCCACAAGAACAAGGGCCGTCGATTTTGAGACATCTGCCAGCTGCTTGTAGAATAATTCATCTCCTTCATCGTCCTGGTTGGGCGGTCTATAACAGACACCCACGAGGATGTCAGCCTTGTTGGACTTCCCTCTGATTCTGGTCCACAGGCACTCAACCTTGTCACTGCTGACCTCAAGTTTAACAGAGTCAAGTGACTCTCTAACATACAAAGCCACCCCTCCACCTCTCCTACCCTGCCTATCTTTTCTGAAGAGCTTGTAGCCACACATAGCAGCACTCCAGTCATGAGAGTCATCCCACCATGTTTCTGTGATGGCAATCATGTCATAGCTTTCCTGCTGCACGATGGCTTCCAGCTCCTCTTGTTTGTTGCCCATACTGCGTGCATTAGTGTACATGCACTTCAAGTGGGCTGCTGATTTCCCTCTTAATTCGGGCTTTCCATCCTTAGGCTGATCTTTGGAGAGCCCAGTTTCAATCCCTTCCCCCTTCAAACCTAGTTTAAAGCCCTCCTGATCAGCCCTGCCAACTTATGGTCTATAGTCCTCTTGCTCTCCCTAGAAGGATGAAGCCCATCTGATTTGAGGAGACTAGGTACCATGGAGTTTGCCCCATGGTCAAAAAACCCAAAATTTTGACGGTGACACCAATCCTTAAGCCACCTGTTGATGAGATGGGCTTTTCTACTCCTCTCTTTATTTAGCTCCTCATCCATCCCAGATAGCACAGGAACTGAGGCAACTATCACTTGTGCTCCCGTCCCATGAACTGATCAACCCAGTGCTTTAAAGTCTTTTTTGATTATCTTGGTACTTGTTCTGTTGATGTCTTCGCTGCCAGCTTGGACTACTAACAGGGGATAGTAGTCTGAGGGCTGAATTAGCTCTGGAAGTCTTCTATTAATGTCCATCACCCTGGCCCCAGGAAGGCAGCAGACCTCCCTGTGGGATGGGTCTGGGCGACATATAGGGCCCTCTGTTCCCCTCAGAAGGGAGTCACCGACTACTACCACTCTTCTTTTTTTTCTTCTTACAGCTGCAGTTGTAATCTTTTTTGTAGATGAGTTTATAAGAATATTGATAGAAGTAATGACTTTTTCTCCAGCAATATGACTTCACATAGTAATTTCCATTTTGGGGAAAGATACAAACAGTTAAGTATAGATCAAAATGAGTCATTGGAGTCCTTTATACATTCTTAATCAGACTATAATTTTACTTTGTTGTTTAAGCATTTACTGTTTTGAATATCTGTTGTCAAAGCGTCCACAGTTCCGGACTTTCCAAAAGTTACTAAGTACCCAAAGTCTTTTCTGTTTCACTTCTCTTAGTTTCTTGATTTGCTCAGCTTTTTCCATCTTGAGAAAGAGTGTGTCTTATAGTTTAAAAAATTGTCATATACGTTATGAACTGAAATGCCTCAGATGTAGATACAGTTTCTATCTAGTTTCTAAAAAGCCAATAATGCAGACAGTAGAACAAATGTAATACTTTTCTGAAACTGTGGATCCCTTTGAAGTCTCTTGATCTAATTGTTTTTTTCCAGATAGTAGAATAAAACTAACAATATTGCAGGAATATAGGAACTGGGGAGATGACAAAATACAAGTCTTTGCATTGAACTTTTCAGTTCTTCTTGCTTTGTTGTAGGTAAGAACCAGAACAGTTGCTGAGTGTGTGGCTTTCTATTACATGTGGAAAAAGTCAGAACGTTACGATTACTTTGCTCAGCAAACTAGATTTGGAAAGAAGAGATATAACCACCATCCAGGAGTTACGTAAGTAAAACGTTCTTGGAATATGTTATCTTTTGCAAATCATATATGTAGAATCTTTATTTCTCTCCTGTCATTGCAGTGTAATACTGCAGTGGCTATGGCAACTGAAATTAAATCCATCATCATTCTTAGGCCTTGTTTTCCAGTTAAATAATACAACATGTATGCAATATTCTTTTAGGGACTACATGGATCGTTTGGTAGATGAAGCAGAAGCCCTTGGTGGAGCAGTGCATTCTTCAGCCTTAACGTCTAACAGTCGAACAGAAACCATTCCTGATCAACAGCTAAGCATTCTGAACTCTATCACTGCCAATGAGTTGACAGGTAAATCAAAGGGAAAAAAAGTCCTTTTGTTGTAACTACACAAACAACTATTTCATTTGCATTTGTGTTCATCTTTTTTCCAGCATTGACAAACAGCGTAGCTACAGTCTGCCACACTTCAGATGTGAACTGCCTGGATGACACCTTTCCTCCTATGGACAGCTTACCCCGAGCACCAGTTAATCATGTGCCTGTTGGAACAGAAGAATTGCTTAACTTGCCTAGCAATGGTGAAAGTGATTGTTTTAATTTATTTGAGACTGGATTTTATCATTCAGAGCTAAACCCAATGAACATGTGCAGTGAGGAGACAGAGAGACCTGCAAAGAGATTGAAAATGGGAATTGCTGTCCCAGAGTCTTTCATGAGTGATGTCTCTGTAAATAACCTTGGTGTGGACTTCGAGAACCACACACACCATATTACCAGTGCCAAAATGGCTGTTTCAGTGGCTGACTTCAGCAGTCTATCTGCAAATGAGACGAATGGTTTTATCAACACCCACACACTTCACCAACATGCTGCCCTTCACTCAGAATGACTGTGGGAAACTAAACAAACAGTGGGTACTTTATGCAGTAGTAGTAAACTTGATGGGAGCTATCAGGTTTGCTTAGTCTTTCACTGGAAGTTTGAACTTTATGACATCAGTGATGTCTTTGTATGTATAGAACTATATCTTGATTTATCAAGAGTAATTTCTTTTTTCAGTCCATAAATGTGGAGATGTGATAGGATGTTTGGCAGAGTTTGGGACTAAGAGAACTCTGTGGTGCAGCTTTAAGCTCTGCTTCAATTTTTTTTTTTTTGTAAAGCCTGTAGACAGAGGCCGCCGTTCCAAAACCAGCACAGAAGTTCTGAATGGATTGGGGTGGCTTTTTCAGTCTAAGTTACTTTTGCCGTAACGGATGCATTGGAATAACGATGTTTACAGGTACCAATCTTGATCCCTGCTCAATGTAGCATTTTTTTTTTTTTCTTATAAAGGCAGGGACGGGTTTCTTTAATTTAAACTGCACAAACATACAAGGATTTTTTTTTTTTTTTAATGGAACCTTCTCTCATGTGATACTAAACTAGAGCACTTCAGTTTACAAAAACAGCAAGTTCACCTTGGTGGAAGCTAGCACAAGGATCTTAACATGAGTAAAGTGGGAAGACCTACACTTCAATGCTGTTGCAAAATTCTAGGCCATGGCTACCTTACACAGAAGTAATTATGCTGCCATAGGTGTCTGTGTACTTTAAACTTACTTACTGGCTTAAACAGATGCGTTTTATGCTAGATTGTATTTGGATGGGTTTTGTCCACAACTTTGAAGAGTAATTGTGTACCTTAACTTTCCTAAGGCAGCTGATGCATAAAGTTACAGTCTGCAGAGCTTAGGATTTGCCACTAAACAGTCTACGTTTAGAAGATATTTTAAACTGTTTGGAGCACTGCAGTTCAAAAGTATTACAGTTTTGAGGAACTATCTAGTTTATATAGGAATAATAGAACCTTGAAGTATGTACTTGAAAGTTTTTCTTTAGCATGGATTTCATGTATTTGTTATAGGAAGTCATTGGCACAAAAATGGCACTTCACTACCTTGATTAAATAAGGATGAGTAAAAATGTTCCCCATAAATGCAACTATTTAACTTCAGTCATTTTTTTTTTTTAATTTTGAACATAAAGTGCAATTTAACCATCCAGGAAGTTTGTGTTGCAAACGTTTGTTCTAATTCCTGCGGGAGAGTCAAACCAAATACAGTATTGGCTTATAATATGTTGTTTAGCATGCAACTTGCAGGGTTTTTGAATGAGAATCTGAACTTTACTTCATTATCCCTTTCCCTCCATACTTTTTCTTTGCACTGTTTGTATTACAAACTTAATTGCCACTAATTTGTTTTCATTATTCAAGTGATAAAGTTTGCATTGTTGATATTTGTAATAGTTGCTTCAAGGCTATGCTGAGTAATTAGAAAGTAGTGGCTTTAATATTTGAAAGGGAAAAGGGTATTTATTATGCATACTGTGAACTGCATTGACATCCGGAGTTTTGGGTGCAGCATATGGAGTTTTCTTTACAGCGTTGTAACAAAATTGCTTTGAAGTGTTTACGCAATAGCACATTTTCCATATTAAAAACGAATTACTTTAGCACAGTGGACAAAAGCAGAGAAAATTTTGTAATCAGTTCTTAACTCACACATCTGAAATACATAATTGTAGTAAGTACACAGTAAGTAACGGGTGGCCTTGGCCCTGTGTTGTACTCTGACATTTTTAGCCAAGTTGTCAGTTTCTTGTTGCTGTGTTTTGTGCTGAACTTTGTACCTTTTTTCTTTTGTTTATGAATCAACACATTTTATGTAATTTTGTAAAATACTGGCCATAATCCTCCATTGTTATACATTTAAGTTTATCTATGGGTTTACAGTGAGTGGCTGGTCTGTATAAAAATCATGCAAAGAAGACTGAATGCTTATACCAGTTGCACTTAAATGAACATGCCCATTTCATTAGCTGATGCAGTAATATATTCAGTTTATCTATGCATTGCTGGGCTCTTAATGTAGACAGAGACTTGTCTAAGGTTTGGGTTGTCAGCAAGTTGAATGGACACTTTAGTTATTTAATAAAGACTTTTGACCAAAATCCAGAAAATGATATGAGAGAAAAATTAATTCCGGCTAGTCTAATAGATTTTTAAATGCTGATCTTATTTACCCTGTTGGCTAGCTAGCTGGTATCGTTTACTTTTAATTCCTTGTTAAAATGAGGCAATAATTTGCAAGATTTTGTAAATATGTAAATTCTTCATATCTTTTTAGATATCTATTTCAGTATTTTCTGACTACTTCTGTGTATAGTAACATTTTTGTGCATGCTTGATGTGACATTCATAAATTTGTACCACTATGACTTTACCCATGTAAAATAGCTATTTATTGAATTTTTCTTTTAAAAGCTGGACTTACTTATTTTTCTCTCAGTTTAAACATTTAAATGGAGAACTTGTTACTGTTTATTAAAAGAATTGCGTTTTGAAAGTCAGCATGAAGATAACGGAATCACAACCTTATGAAGAAATTACATTGCCTTGGTTCTTAGATGGTGAAGCACAATTCTTATAACAAACCGTGATGAATTCTTTGTCCTTTGCCACATTCTTTCTTCATACGAACAAACCAAAAAATGCATAATGGGCAATTGCAGTGTTGGTAAATGTATCCTTTTTATGTACAGGGAATCCGGAGAGGATAGCTGATTCATTTAGAAGTGTAACTGGTGCTGTGATTATAGCAATACTTTTGCTTTGGTTAGTCGTATGTCATTTTCTCATGCTAGGTTTCTAAATGTTTAGTTTTCCTCTTGTCATGGTCAAACTGCTGGAGTTACTTGAAAGTTGTACGATACTGTTTGAAGAATACTAAATTGTGTACAATTAGGTCAATGAATCGTGCAATTGTTTCCTGTTCGTAATTTTTAAAACTAAGGGTCAAAAATATCAGAAAACTTCAGATCAAGTAGGACATAGTGATAGTACTTAATTTAACCAAAGTCTCTAGTGAATATTTCAACTTTGAATGTAACTAATGAATAAACTGACCAACAGGGACACTATTTGCCCAGCATTACAAGCACATTGTCTACAGCCAGGGAAACTAAATACAGTAATATATAAAATAATGACAAGGTTACTATTTTTTTTACTCCTATTTTTCATTGAAAGGAGGAAGATGCTATCAATTGTAAAATAGAGTATGGATGGCTATAGTCCTCCTAATAAATCACAGATTCCAGTTATTCTCAGTTCAAAGTACCCTGTGCATAACAACAAATCTAGTGACAATCGGAACACGTTCTAGTATCAGATGTTCAAGAGGAAGTCGCTGTTGTTGCATTGGTTTAATATTTGTACATAAACACTGATTTTTTTTTTTGAGCATTATTTTGTATTTGTTGTACTTTAATACCTGGTGTACAGTTCCAGAAATAAATGTCTGGAAACCTTTCTTTACTTGTAAAGCTTCTCATGCATCTGCACTATGTTTGCTACTTCATTTTAAGAAATGTTTAGCACTAAGTCTGAACACACTTTAACAACTCAGGTGCTCTTACAGTGCACGCTACCACTCTACCTAATGTTACAGAGCAGAGAGTGAAAAATGCAGCATGCAGCCAGCAGGTAAAATAGTACGTAAGGATTTCCCTTAAACATTAGAATATTATGGCTTAAGTACAGCAAAATCTTAGATGGGACTTCAGCATAGCTTCAGAGTAACTCATCACAGGGGTGTATTCACAGCATTCAAACTACATGGTAAGCTGTGTGGCACACACTCCTCTGGCGTAAGAAAACTTGTCCAAATCCTTAAATCCACATCAAGCCAGGTTCCAGGTGTAAATACAGAAGTTCTGCTTAAGCTATTTGAAATGCTTTTTGTCTTGAGTTTCCTTCCCATCAAGAGAATGAACACTAGTCCTGTACACTGAAAAGCACTTTTAAGATCTACATACTGATTCTGCCAAAGGCCAGAATTAGTGCTGTGATTTCCTAGACCCAGTGTGCTTGTTTTTGCAGTGGCTGGTACAAGAAAGCATCAGGTAAATAAATTATTATTTTTTAATAAGCTAGGAGTACAAGCTGATAAACTTGTGAACAGCAAAAGCTGTAATTTTCCTAGTAGTGTAATGAACTTTGCTTCCCCTGAGGGAGATGCAGGTATAATGGTGGCTGATACAAGATGCAAAATAAAATACCTGTTCAAAACTCTGGTAACAAGCCACACCTCACCTTTTCTAGTTGTTCAGCATAAAGATCAGTGTTAGAACAAATCATAATGACAGCCCCATCTTGTCCTTTCTTGTTTTCATGTAACTAATTGGTAACCTTGTGATGCTGGAGCCTTAAACGAGTATATGTATATATAATGCCAACCTTTCCCCCCAGCCCAGCAGGTACTTTAACTACGTACATTTCCATTAATCTCGGGCCACATCCACTTCTGCCACTAAAAAGATGAGCAGCCCCTGAAGTCCTTATTGTGCTTGGCTATGTGGTGCCCAAGTCCTTGTTTTGTCCACAGAATGCAAGACAGCAAAGCCTTGAAGCATAAAAGCCAGAAATCCGTTTGCTAAAACACTTTTTACTAGTTCTTATATTTGTCTGTAGGGAAAAGTAATTTAGATCTCCCAGCAAATCTCGTCCCTCTGATACAGGACGGCTCAGCAGAAACGTCTCTGGCTGCTTTCACGCCATGCTCGCAGCAGGGTCTGCTGAGCTGTGTCGGGAAGGAAAGGTGCTTCTGAGAGCTTGAGAGCAAGGTGTGGGGGGTGAGCAGCAGCCTTTACACACACGTACACCTTTCCTGCTCTCCACCTGTCAGAGTGTGACACAATTTAACCCCAGCTAGCAATCAAAACCATGACAGCTGCTTGCTCACTCCCCTATCCCACTCCCGACTAGGCATGAGCATTGAAAAGGGAGAAACTGTGGATTGAGATAAAAGTAGTTTAATAAAATAACAAAATAATACTAGTTTACTAGTAACATATATAAAATGAGAATAAAATATAAGTGATAAGCAAAGCAATTCCTCACAAACTCCAGTCCTGGGAAGAGAGAGTGCTCTGGTCCTGAACAGCTGATTCTCAGGTAAGAGAAATGGCCAAAAAGGCAGAAAAGGCCCAGAGGCCAAGTGCAAAATGGCAGAACAGCTTAAGGCTGGCCTAAAGGATCTCCTGAACCAAACCCAACCAAAACGGAGCAGAACTTGAATGGTTCTCCCCAGCTGGAAACCCTGACTATCATGATGCTAATGGCATGGAATATGGTCATTGATCAGCTGGGATGTCAGCCCAGGTCTGTCACATCCATGCCCCGCTTCCTTGCTGCCTCACACCTGCAGATAGAGCCCAGAAAGGCCTTGGTCTCCCAGACAGCAGCAAAGATAACAGTAAGTTCTTACATTGTCACTGTTCCAACTCAAAACCACTAGAAAGTCACTTGAAGAAAAGCATTAATTCTGTCCCAGGGTGTTATTTTGTTCTCAAACTAAATCCAACTGATAGTGGTAACTGCAAAAAAAAAGAAGAAAAATTTCTAATTGCATGAAGAAAATTAACTCAGTTTCAGTTAAACCAGTACAGAGTGTCATGGGAGTTGCCTGGGGAATTGTAGCGCCCCCCCCCCCACCAGTCCTGCTTAGATATATGTATGCTTGTACAGAAAGACACCTGTGTGTATGTGTGACTACACACACACACACGCACACAGACACACACACGCACACACACAGGCACACACACACACAGACACACACACACACACACACACACACCTGAACACATATACACATGTATACATATCCTTCAGTAGTTATATTTTTTTTTTTTTTAGTGCCTGACAAACTCATTCTCCATCCTTCCTGCTGTGGGCCAGCTGAGAGTCAGCAGCACCCCTCTGCAAAGGTTATTACCTCATCATGATCTTCCAAGCACCTCTGTTTTCCTGCCAAGCAGAATCAACAGATCCCCATTAACACCGTAACCTCCAAGAGAATTATGGTAAACTGTTACCACTAGCTTTTCCTGTTGACCTAAGAAGCCAAATGTCAGAGCCTATCAGACCAGTTTTCTTCAGGAAAGCCTGCTGAGACCAGCTCGGTGTCTCTTGATGCAATCTAATTCATTCCAAAATCTGAATTTACCATCTGAACAGCAGCAGCTGGCCCTCAGCATTTCCAAATCAACACTGCAGTGACAAGGGTTCCATCCTCCTGCTCCTGCTGAGGAGGCACATGGATTCAGCCCAACCTTGCTGAGCTGCCCAGCCTCTCAGCCCTGCTCAACCTGGTGCCTGCTATGAGGAGACTCCCGCACTGGCAGCGCCAGGACTACCAGGACACCTGCCACAGGGATGAGGAGTTCAGACAAATCCAGGAAAAACAAGCCTAAAACCCTCCAGTGCAGTGGCGAGCCATTCCATTTCGCTGGGGAGGAAATAAGATGAAGAACTCCCGGGTTGAGATAAAGACACTTTAATAACGGAAAAGCAAAGGCTGCATGTGGAAGCAAAGTAAACAAAAATATTTATTCTCCACTCCCTACCAAGCAGGTGATGTCCAGTCCCTGCCTAGGAAAGGGGGGCCTGTGCAGTGGCTGGTTGGATAGGCAAATGCCATAATAACAAATACCCCCTTCCCCTCCTCCTTTCTCACAGCTTTTATTGCTGAGCATGACGCTGTGCAGTACGGAACATCTCTTTGGTCAGCCTGTGACAGCTCTTCCGGCTGTGCCCACTCCCAGCCTCTTGCCCAAGCCCAGCCTGCCAGCCTTTGGGCAGGGCAGGTTTGGCCACACAGCCCTGATGCTGCGGGAGCACTGCCAGGCAGCAGCCACCACAGGGGGGTGGTACCGGCACCCCAACAGTTACCGGTACCTGGCACAGGTAGGGAAATGAAGAACGATTTCAAGGTCTTGGGAAGGATGGTGAAAGACTCAGGGGCTCGAGTAATCTTCTCTTCACTCCTTCCATCTTCAAGTGATGATGTGGGATGGAATAGGAAAATTCAGTCTCTAACTGGTTGGCTCCAAGACTGGTGCTACAGGCAGGGCTTTGGATTTTTTGATAATGGTTGGTTTTATAAGACACCAGTCTGGACACTGTCACGCGGGAAAGGTTTATCTCGCAGGGGCAAAAGGATGCTGGGGCAGGAATTAGCTGGGCTCATTTGGAGAGCTTTAAACTAGGCTCGAAGGGGGATGGGGTTGTAGCTGGGCTTGTCCCAGTGGGGCAGCATTCTAAAACTGATGAGGACTGGGTGGCCTCCTGTGCCCCTAGGGAGAAACTGGTGTGCTCTGCTCGCTCCCTGAAATGCCTGTACACCAATGCACGCAGCATGGGGAATAAGCAGGAGGAGTTAGAATCCTATGTTCGGTCGGGAGATTATGATCTGGTGGCAATTACAGAAACATGGTGGGACAGTTCACATGACTGGAATGTGGTCATGGATGGCTATGTCCTTTTCAGGAAAGACAGGCCAGCCAGGCGTGGTGGTGGAGTTGCTCTCTATGTGAGAGAGCAACTACAATGTACTAAATTCTGCCCAGGAGCGGATGACGAGCGAGTTGAGAGTGTATGGGTCAGGATCAAGGGGCAGGCTGGCAGGGCTGACACTGTTGTGGGTGTCTGTTACAGGCCACCAGATCAGGCTGAGGAAGTTGATGAGGCCTTTTATGGGCAGCTGAGAGTGGCCTCACAGTCACAGGCCATGGTTGTTGTGGGTGATTTTAACTTCCCTGATGTTTGCTGGAAGGACCATTCAGCCAGCCAACCACAGTCCAGGAGGTTCCTCCAGTGCATTGCTGAGAACTTCCTCATGCAGATGGTGGAGGAGCCGACTAGGAGAGGTGCACTGCTGGATCTCATCCTCACTAACAAGGAGGGTCTGGTCGAAGCAGTAAAGGTTGAGGGCTGCCTGGGTTGCAGTGACCACGAGATGGTGGAGTTCAGCATCTTGTGTGGCAGGAACAGAA
Organism: Streptopelia decaocto; assembly: GCF_964273445.1. Classification (NCBI taxonomy): domain Eukaryota; kingdom Metazoa; phylum Chordata; class Aves; order Columbiformes; family Columbidae; genus Streptopelia; species Streptopelia decaocto. The sequence goes on from NC_138657.1 coordinate 55,100,631, forward strand.
CAGCAAGTAGAATTGCAACCCTGGACTTCAGCAGGACAAACTTTGGCCTTTTCAAGCAATTGCTGGGGGAAATCCCATGGGCAAGACTGCTTGAAGGAAACGGGGCCCAAGATAGGTGGGTGGCATTCAGAGATTGCTTCTTCCACGCTCAGGATCAGAGCATCCCCACACGTAGGAAGTCAAGGAAGGGAGCCAGGAGGCCTGCGTGGTTCAATAGGGATCTGTTGGGTATGCTCAAGCAGAAGAGGAGAGTTTACAGGTCATGGAAGCAGGGGCTGGCCACTTGGGAGGAATATAAGGCTGCTGTTAGAGGATGTAGGAAGGCAGCTAGGATAGCCAAGGCCTCCTTAGAATTACAGCTGGCGAGAGGGGTCAAGGACAGCAAAACGAACTTTTTAAAATACATAGCAGATAAAACTAATACCAGAGGCAATGTAGGCCCACTGAGGAATGGGGTGGGTGCCCTGGTGGCAGAAGATACAGAGAAGACAGAATTACTGAATGCCTTCTTTGTCTCTGTCTACTCTGCCGGAGGCTGTCCTGGGGAGCCCTGTACCCCTGAGACCCCGGATGAAGCCAGGTCAGTGGAGGAGTTTGCTTTAGTCGATGAGGACTGGGTTAGGGAGCAATTAAATAGTCTGGACATCCATAAATCCATGGGTCCAGATGAGATGCGTCCGCGGGTGCTGAGGGAGCTGGCTGAAGTCATTGCTGGACCGCTCTCCATCATCTTTGCCAAGTCTTGGGAAACGGGAGAGGTGCCCGAGGATTGGAGGAAAGCAAATGTCACTCCAGTCTTCAAAAAGGGTAAGAAGGAGGACCCAGGTAATTATAGACCAGTCAGCCTCACCTCTGTCCCTGGGAAAGTAATGGAACAGCTTGTCCTTGGTGCCATCTCAAGGCATATCAAGGATAAGAGGGTTATTAGGGGCAGTCAGCATGGCTTTACCAAGGGTAGGTCATGCTTGACCAACCTCATAGCCTTTTATGAGAATGTAACAAGGTGGATGGATGATGGCAGAGCGGTGGATGTGGTCTACCTTGACTTCAGTAAAGCCTTTGACACAGTCTCCCACAGCATCCTCACAGCTAAGTTGAGGAGGTGTGGTCTAGACAACAGAGTGGTGAGGTGGGTTGCAAAGTGGCTTAGGGAGAGAAGCCAGAGAGTGGTAGTCAATGGTGCGGAGTCTAGTTGGAGGCCAGTATCTCGTGGAGTGCCTCAGGGGTCAGTGCTGGGGCCAATACTATTCAATATATTCATTAACGATTTGGACGAGGGAATTGAGTGTACTATCAGCAAGTTTGCTGATGACACCAAGCTGGGAGGAGTGGCTGACACGCCAGAAGGCTGTGCTGCCATCCAGCGGGACCTGGACAGGCTGGAGAGTTGGGCGGGGAATAACCTAATGAAATTTAACAAGGGCAAGTGTAGAGTCCTGCATCTGGGCAGGAACAACCCCAGGTTCCAGTATAGGTTGGGAGATTACATATTAGAGAGCAGTGTAGGGGAAAGGGACCTGGGGGTCCTGGTGGACAACAGGATGACCATGAGCCAGCACTGTGCCCTTGTGGCCAGGAAGGCCAATGGCATCCTGGGGTGTATTTGAAGGGGGGTGGTTAGTAGATCGAGAGAGGTCCTCCTTCCCCTCTATTCCGCCCTGGTGAGACCACATCTGGAATATTGTGTCCAGTTCTGGGCCCCTCAGTTCAAGAAGGACAGGGATCTGCTGGAGAGGGTCCAGCGTAGGGCAACGAAGATGATTAAGGGAGTGGAGCATCTCCCTTATGAAGAAAGGCTGAGGGAGCTGGGTCTCTTTAGTTTGGAGAAGAGGAGACTAAGGGGGGACCTTATTAATGTTTATAAATATATAAAGGGTGAGTGCCATGAGGATGGAGCCAGGCTCTTCTCAGTGGCAAACAATGATAGGACAAGGGGTAATGCGATCAAGCTGGAACACAAGAGGTTCCACTTAAATTTGAGAAGAAACTTATTCTCAGTAAGGGTGACAGAGCACTGGAACAGGCTGCCCAGGGAGGTTGTGGCGTCTCCTTCTCTGCAGACATTCAAAACCCGCCTGGACATGTTCCTGTGCGACCTCACCTAGGCGTTCCTGCTCCAGCAGGGGGATTGGACTAGATGATCTTTTGAGGTCCCTTCCAATCCCAAACATACTGTGATACTGTGATACAGCGCTGCCAGTTCCCCCCAGCCAGGCTGGTACCGTCACTGGTCCTCAGTGAGCATCTCCAGCCCACGCATCACAGCTGGCAATGGATTTAGACATACAAATTAGCTCTTCGATTAGCACAGTATTTTCACACCTGTGGACTATGGGTCTGCATCTGGGACAAGGACTTTACAGATCTTGCCCACCAGTAATTGAAACTACCTTAAATTTTGATTTTCCTTTCCTTCTTCTACCACTAATTATATAGCCACATAAAGGCAGAGTTAGCCAGGTAAGTTCCTGTTTTCAGGAAATTCCAATGAAAATTACTCAGGCAAATCACCTTACAAGATAGATTGTATGTGCTGTGAAAAATAGTTTATTAACAAACAAAAAACAGATTACGTGGAGTGTTACACTGGGTTACTATCAGACTGCACATTACATCTGAAACGCCACCACAATGTGTCCTCCTCTCAGGCACTGGTGATGTCAGTTTGGTGGTAATGAACAAGCAGACAGGGAATTGGGACTTTCACTTATAAAGAAGTGACAGGAATCTAAAGACAAGGAAAAGTCTGATATACCTGAAGCCCTTTCACAGGCTGTAGCACTTTACCAGACCATTATTTCTACTCTTTGATTCTCCTTCCTCCTGCTCAGTCCCCATGTCATTCTGCTTCTTACTCAGAAGTACCACGTGACTGCACCTCCTCCTGCTGCTTTTTGGCTTTCTACAGGCACCAACCGACAGAAATCACTTGCTACTGCCAGTTGCAGGTGAGGTCTTGCTTTCCCTGGTGCATGAGGAGTCCCTGACGCAGGCCGTCAGGTTTCAGTATTTATTTCAGTGAGGAGACACCCATCCCATGCACCCTGTGACAGGCACCCTGCACGTCAGCACTGCAATAATCCTCCACTACCCTGCAACATTCACATCCAGGAGGCCTCAAGTGCTGTGAAGTAAAACCACTCTCAACAAAATCAGTTGTAAACCTCAGTTTCATAGCTGTCACACAGGAATACACTTTCAAATCTGGTCATTTATGAAGTATTAACATGCATAATGAGACAGATGAAGTAATCTGTGCTCTCGCATGACAGCATCTCAGCCTGGAGAACATCAACAGCATCTGCCTTCCCTGATGTGCTGAGACCAGTATTCCCCACCAACCATAAAACGTGACCTGCTGAGCTGAGCAACACTGCAGGCACCCTGACAATCAGCCTCCTCTTCAGACTAAGAGATGCCCAGTAACCTCCTCCCAGGTGGAGAAGGGGAGAAGGACCAGCTCAGGAGAGAAGGATTTTCAGAGAGATGCAGGACGAGCATCCTCTTCAGCAGACTGGAGATCACCACCTGCTGTGATCTGTTACCACACAGTGAAGGCACAGGGACTGTCACTGGAAGTTGTGCCCAGTGTATTCATACAACTTGTGTTCAGTCACGTGCCACCATCCCATAGGTCTATTTAAATCATCCTGAAAAAGACAGCCCTCTCTGGCTGAGAAGGATTCAAATGAATACAAAAGACTTGGAAGGTGACAAAGTAACAGACACACTGAAAAGCTCTGCATTCTGAAAAGGGGACTAAGAAGCTTCTGCAGCTAAGCAGGACAACACCCTGTTTTCCCTAGCACTACAAGATTCCTTACAGCACACCACCTCCCAGCTCCTCCATTATGCCAACTACAAATTCATCAGGAGGCTTGCTTAGACTTTTGCAGTAAATACTGCGATTTTTCTTTCCTAAGCTGTTTAGCGAGACCCCAATACTGACAACCTGTCTCTCATTTACTTTCTGAAGGCAGTCTGCAGACAGCAGCAAGACTTAATGTGGGAATGGCTGGCTCTGTTTATGCCAGTAACTAATTAAAAAAAAATAGAGAGCACACTCAGCTGGCATTATTTCCTCCAGCTATGCTACAATATTAAGTTCTCTCTCTTTGAGAATAAAAGCTATGAAAGTTGCCACATCCCAGGAAACTTTCACTGAACCACTGAAACTAGGATTGGACAGCGCCTCAAGATCCAGACTGTCTTCCCTTCTACCCCAAGACAGGCACAGCTGAAGCAAGTGGCTCAGGGCGGCCTCTTGACGGCAGTGCATCATCCAGGCACATCCGAAACAGACATTAACTCTGTTCCAAAAGGCTTCATGAAAGATCTGGACAACTGGCTACACTGAAATACTGTCTAAAAGCAAGCAGATACCAAAGCGACCAACTCCAGGAAAACCAGAACAAGAACTAGCAACTACTGCGAACTATGAGGATCACCTGAGGAATAGTTCATGAGAGGAAGTCATTCTTACAGGGTCCATGAGAACTGAAATGGCAAAATATTAAAACTGAGCCACAGCTACAGACAACTATGCAAACTAGAAGAATAAATGACATGTCCAGAACTTTGCGTTTTATTTTATGAGCTATTGTATGTCTACAATAGTAGACAGCAGAGAACCTAGGGATGTAAGCAGTTAAATCTCCATCCCTGCAATCAAATGTGCAGCACTGTCAGGGAAATACTAGCCTCCAGCTTCCTTTCTAGATAGTAAAGCTGCAGTCCTCTATTATGTAAAAACGTTCATGAAGCTTGATGTACACACGTAGTGTTTTATTAACACAAGATTTTTCAGTCTTGAATCTGTTAATTCAGTTGACAATAGTATAATAATTAGAAAAAAGTTCTTCTCCTTGCTTGATGTCTCTGAGAGTGACAAGCACTACACACCTCAGGTGGCTGTAAAAGAAGGAAAAACAAAAAATGTGGAAGTGAAAAATACATTTCTCTTTTAACTTTTTAAATTCTTCATGGCAAGGTGCTAAACAATGGCTCTATCTAGATTACTTTTGGGAGTAATATGCACAATGCAGGCAAGGGAGCCTGGAAAACCAACACTGAAATACAGATAGCAACTACAAGCAAACCCAATATAATTACCCAAAAACACACAGCCTATGTAAATAATGCAAATTATGTTTCCACTCATACAATTATTCAGAAATGAAAATAATTAGTCAAGACAGAGAAAAACACACTTATACAGACACATTTCCAAACAAAAATCTGAGAAAGTTTTCTAAGTATTTTAATTTCTATAAGAAGTGGATTTTCAGGTCCTAAAGAAGATGTTGTAATTGCATAGTGTAACTAAAGGTCATGTGCCTTTATGCTGCATAGTACTTCATTTGTCTCAATACAAATTAATGTTAGGTTTCTCTTTGCAAATTCATCTGCTTATTCCTCACATAAGCAGAAGACATGGAAAACAGAGGAGTAAGAAGCCTAAATCTCTGCTACCTTGGAAGGGCTTTAACTGATTAAGGGTTACAAACTACCTTTGAAATACATACTGAAAAACCTCAGTACTGTAATATGAGCAAAACACAACTAGTGCTTTATGTGATTCAGAAGAAGTAAACTACAGTGTAACCACTGCTTGTAAAACTGCATCTTCAGAGCTATGCTGATCTCACTTGCAAAGATGTGGAAAAAGGAACAAAAAGACATAGGCACATAAATCACTTAAAATTTGTCTATTCAAAGAGTTACCTCTTCATACAGATGTAGACTTTTGTGTAACTCATCTTCATATGCAATTGTATTGTTCTTCAACTATGTTTTGTTTTTTATGTACACAGTATGCTTTGTATCATATAAATCTATGAGCTCTTTGATTTGCTGCTAACCTCTCTATGTCATGGCTGTAGACGATGTTTGGAAGATACTGCTTCAGCTCTACTGGAAAATACCCCGGCACATCAAACTCCTGATAACACACGTTGGCTGCTTTATCTAGAAATAAAAGAAAAAAAAAAAAGATTCTATGATACTGAGAAAATCTTAGATTGCATTTAGAAATGTGTAAAAATATCAAATGTATTGCTACAAAAGTACCAGATGTCTCATCAGGCCTGAAAGACATGCCTGTTAGAAGCTACTACACTCCTCTGAAGTCCTACCTTGAATTTACACACAAGATACACAACCAACTTTAATTCATCCTTATTGCATGAAACTGCATGACTTGATTATCAACATGCATATGAATGGGAACAACAACTTGCATAGTGCCAGGGGTAGATGACAGCATTGCTAAATGCTTTTAAGACACAACATTAGCCTTCACATTAAAAAAAGGGGGGGGAAGGAAAAGGGGGGGGGGAAGGAAAAGGGGGGGGGGAAGGAAAAGGG